>NC_090265.1:1612328362-1612654195 GCF_040414725.1 Anabrus simplex | reverse complement strand
ATAATTATCATCATGCCTAAATGTACATCTGCAAACTAAATGTGAAGGTCTGTGAATAAGTGTGATGATGGTGATAGCTGTTTTTTTAAATAACAGAACCTTGAGGTTACCACCTGCATTATTGGTAATTTCAAACTTTCTTTGACCCTAATTATTATAGGTGCAGAGGGGACGATTGCGTTATTATCGGTCACGTTTCTTGATTTATAAGGCTTAACCAGCATTAAATCGGCCTTATTAGAAATGCAGGTTATTGGTATGTTTGTTGAGTTTATTATTTGCAGCACTGTGAAAATATTTTTAAAATAACTATTTCAGACGAATATTACGGAGAAAAATTAAACTTGTGAAATTAGGAGAACTAAAATAGGTTAACAACGTGAGACCTATTCGCGTCACCGTATCGCTTAACTGATACATAAACACATCAGAATATCACACATATAAAATGATACCGGTACTTAACATTTTTCATACAAAAAAGGAATGGAAATATTCCTAGGGGATTGCATTTATCACCATCTTCAATAGTTTAAATCAATTAATCATAAGGAGCGCGCTTAAATCGGGATTTAAAAACACTCCGCAATGCTCTTCTTATGGAAGACCGCCTTGTTTTGCCCTACATCAGCTGATCACTCAGAGCTTGATGTTGGTGCCACGCTTGGCCGGTAGAAACATACGGAGCGCCCTCTCTATCTATTTCTATGCTCGAAGGAGCTGCTCACTAACAGATGACGATCGTGAGGCCCGGGTCGAGCCAGATGGAAGGGATGGCGCTGCTTCCTGCGAGTGGTGGTGGTGCCGTTAGTCTCCAAGGGAGAGCGCTTGCGATCAGCCGAAAGTACAGTAGCAGAAGGGTGGAGGGTTGACCGTGTTTGTGAACGCTGTCTGGAAACAGTTGACAAGCGTGATGTGGGAGTCATAGCTGCTCCCTGGCCCTGGACAGCTGAAGATCGTGCCACATTTCTTCTGTTTTTCTTACTTCCGGCCATACCTAACCTAACTTCGAAACTTACGGATTTAAAAGAAATAAATCCTATATTTCTACAACGAGATACACTGCCCTAACACATTCACAGGTCACTTTCACTTCACTAAATCAATGCTTGCACACAGGACCGTACTAAGAGTACTATACACCTTCAATACACCTGGAATTATGAGCCGCAAATTACGCCACCATGACACTATAGGTATAAGGATGTGTCGGTGCGACGAAAGGCAAATAGTAAAATTTGAATATCAGATAGACGCTTGTGTCAAGGGCGGAGAATGAGTAAAAATTCTGTATCTAAGAAAGAAAACCTGGAGAGTAGTGAAATTCGATTGCTTCTGCTAAGTATAGGTTGGCATAATTTTTCCACCTGTCCTTTGTTTTCAAACTTATTGTTTGTTGCAAAAGGATAGAGACACAATAAGGCACTGTGTATACCCACAATGATCCTATAATCACAGTGCAATCATGGCTATATTGTTTTTCGTTAGCGCCATAGTTTCCCATTAAAAATGCTATTTTTTATGTCGCACCGTCAAAGACTGGTATTATCGCGATGATGGGAGAAGAAAGGGTTGGGATTGGGAAGGAAACTGCTTGGCCTTAATTAAGGTACAGTCCCTGCATTTGCCTTGTGTGAAAGTGGGAAACGATTGAAAACCATCTTTGTTTAATTGTGTGCTTGTCTGAGTATGTTATAGTGGTTTAGTTGTTAAAGGGCAGTCCCATTAAAACCGAACACCCTACACAACACACATTTCGCGCGAAAGGTTGCAACATTGTTGTTGTTACTGCGATCGCTTTGGTAGGAGAACTGCATGGTGACAACTCACAGGTGCACGCAGTTGTTGGGTTATGTCTTTGTTGGCGCACGGACTGGTCTAGTCTGTTTGTCCGGCTGTAGAAATGGAAGTTATAGCAAAGAAGAGCGAAGAGGTGTGGTTCGTATTTTGGTGGGCGAGGGTGCTTGAGTACGCGAAACTCATCGTTGCATGTCTGCTGTGTATGGCGAACACTGCATGTCCATGACGAGTGTGCACGAGTGGCATAGGAGATTCCGACAAGGGCGTGCATACTGCAAGACGATGCGCGTCCAGGACAGGCCCATCGAGCCATTACTCTTGAAGTGATAGGGCAGATTGATCACCTTATCCGGGAAAACCGACAAATCACGGAGGAAGAAAGACATTCGTGGAATTCGGTTTAATTCAGACGAGGAAATGCAAGAGTGGGTGCGGTTGTGGATCCGTCAGCAACGTACCTCCTTCTACAAGAATGGAATTGATCGTCTCGTGTCCCAGTGGGATAGATGTATGAACGCTTTTGGTAATTACTTTTGAATAAAACCATTCCAAGGTCATTTTGTAGCGGGTGTTCGGTTTTTATTTGACTACTCCTTATATAATTAATGTTCGACAAATTGAAAAATTTAAAGTTACAGTTGCCGGTTCTTGTAAGAGGATTCTGACTCAACAGTCAATAATAATATTATTTTAACGGCGTGTGGCCTCCGGAGAGGCCTGGTGCAGGTCTCTAGAGTTGACTCCTGTAGGCGACTTGCGTGTCTGTGAGCATGAGGCCTAGCAGTGATAAATTCTAATGTTGGAAGTCACACACACACACGCACACACACACACACACACACACACACACACACACACACACACACACAACCAACCCCCGAGCTACCGGAATTAAATAATTAAAGCTACCTGACCAGGCTGGGTATCGAACCTGAGACCCCTAGGACTGAAGGCTAGTATGCTAAGCATTTAGTCGTGGAACCAGATAGTGGTCAATATACCCATGTACTAAACGTGAGTGAAATAAATGTGATATGCAGGGCAAAAATGCATTTGTCTCAATATATGATTTTACACAAGAGCTTTAAACGCACATTCTTCTAACAAATGAGGGATTATCGGATGCAAATATATGAACAAAAATTGATGTACAACAATGACATATGACATTTAGGCTAATTATAATCTCTGAGATATAGGAAATATGTACTATTTATTTTTAAAGTTAGAATTTACAGGACCAATTGGAGCATTTTCGTTTTCATTTATAGAAAGGTGGAATCAGGGATTGTAATAATTTATCAAAGGGAAATGTTCGATATATATCCAAGTTTTTAAAAATCGTTTGAGAACAGTCTAGGTAACCAATCGAAAAGGAATCAGCTACTTGGGCGATAGCCTTAAATGAAGATCAATGCTGTTTGATTGATTGACATTAATTGATTGATTGATGGATTGGTAATTGATTTCAAATACGAAGGATGCTGGGTAACACAGGAATGGGATTTGATGTAGAAATAAAAACTAGAAGCGGCAGTGCAATAAGAAATTACAAGATCTTCTCTGCAGCCGTGACCACCCATTCAAAACACGTTGACGGGTCATGAAGTGGAACGTATTACTGGTGGTGTTTAACGGTGAGAAAAGATGAACTGACTGTAGGTTTTTGAAATGCGGATGTGGATGTATAGCAGAATGTTGGATAGACCGCATCTCCAACGAGGAGGTACTCCATCTTAACGCAGGAAAGCAGCCCATTTCCGTCTCATCTTCCGAAATAGGAAATGCGCTGATTATTGAAGTCAAGATACAAGAGAAACGTGATCGTGGACGGAAAGATTATCCTGGACGTGACAACTGCGGTTTAGAAGTAGCGAGCCTGCCTCTTGGCGCTGGTATCGGGTTCGATTCTCAGCCAGGTCAGGGATTTTTGCCTGGATCTGTGGGCTGGTTCGAGGTCCACTCAGCCTATGTGATCACAATTGTGAGCTATCTGATGGTGAATGCTGGCCTCGGTCTAGAAAGCCAAGAATATCATCCGAGAGGATTCATCGCGTTGATCAAACGTCACCTTGTGATCTGTCCTCCTCCGTAGCGTGACGGTTAGCACTATCAGTTGCCGTCCTGGGAAGCCCGAGATGGATTTCCGGTAAAGCCAGAGATTTAAAGAATGGTAGGAGGGCTAGTATGTGATTAAAATGATGCATGCAGCTCACCTCTATTAGGGTTGCGCCTGAGAAGAGCAGTATTATCTCGGAATGAATACACGGGTTAACTTTCTTTTACCTTGTGATTTGCAGGCCTTCCGGCTGAGCAGCGATCACTTGGTAGGCCATTCCATTGCCTATCTGGGCTCTTGCGACACTTTTTTCTATCACTATTCGCCATCCTAGTTGGTTTCCCCACATTTTACCTCCATGTGAATGTTGGGATGATTCCTGCTATGTTGGTTAAGGCCGTCCCTTTCCCAATCTCAAACCAAATTAAACACTAGATGACTCATGCTGCTCCGTATAATCCGTTACAAATAGGACATAAAACGTCTCTTGATGTGGAAATGCTCCGTGTCCTGTCCGGGCACTTTTTGAATGTCTACATTTATAATTTGTGTTACCTGTTAATTAAATGCCATGTGAATTTCTACAGATTTCTTTATTGTGATTGTGGTTGGTATTTCACGAACAATTTTGTAGTTTTAGAGTTATTGTTGTGTGTTTATTTAGAAGTTTAGTTTTAGATTATTTGGTTCCGCGTGAAGCTTTGTCCTTGTTGCAGCCCATACTGTACATGATCCTTTCAAATAGATAATACAAACAAGTGATAACTGTAACTAATGTATTTACGCGTCGGCCTATGCATATGATGTAAATGATTGCAATTGTCGTGGAGACTGTTACCAATCAGCCTAGCGAACCAGAAAACTGTGGATTCAACACTAATCTCGATCATTTTGGGTGTACATGACCTATGTCTAAACAAGAAGTACGATGTATTGTGTATTCATTAAACCCATCAGAGACGTCCTAGAATACCTTGAATGAAACTTCTCACCGAAAGACCCCATTCTCAATATGGCAGTGTCAATTTTTGTACAATCCGAGCTCTATGTTGTCAATGTACACCAAACAGATGACAATAATATCGCCATCATCTCTTTGGAACTCAATGATTTTGGAGTCACTTCTGTATACAAACCTCCTCCAGCAGATTTTTTTTATTCCTCTTCAGAACTTATACTGCTGTAACAAGGTGTACAACCTTATTGGAGATTTCAATAGCCGTAGTCAACATATGAAGTTCTGGACGACTTGTAGATCTCTAAATAGGTTGCGCTCCGGTGTTACTTGGTGCAAGACCAATCTGCACAAGTGGGGATATTCGGTGGATTCTGTTTTGTGTGACTGTGGGGAAGTGCAGATTACGGTCCATCTGCTAGAATGTCACCTTTCTTCTACCACATTTACTGAGAAAGAGCTGCTTGAGGTGACAAGGAACGCACTCGACGTTGCTAATTTCTGGTACACCACAATATGAACCTTTGGTGCAGTTAGTTTTATTTCTTTTTCATGGACAATTATTTTACTTTATAGAATATATACTGTATATATAACTCTGCTTCTGACATGATCTAAATAAATGCATTTTGGATATTTTCTTTTTCAGCCCTTCTCACACCCCTACGGTGATGGTGGCTGAACTTGGACTTAAATGTCTTCCCGAGTGTCACTATTCATCTCAATGACCCCGAAAATTATGGAAGGTGTGTCTTACTCACCATATTTCTCTCCACATAGTATTAAGTCATATGTGTAGAAAGTTTGGTTGAAATTGCTGATTTGTCTATAGTCACCGTCATTTTTAATCGTTTAGCTTCGCTGATATATTTACGTAAGATATTGCTCCTTACCTGTGTGTAACGCGTCAAGTACAGAATGTATTGTGGGCTGGGGTAAGCCTTCGACGACTGTTATTGGAGTGGCTCAGGTGTCCCGGGTTCGATTTCCGGCAGGGTCGGGAATTTTAACCTTAATTGGTTAATTTCGCTGGCACGGGGCCTGGGTGTAAGTGTCGTCTTCATCATCATTTCATCCTCATCACGATGCGAAGGTCGCCTATGGGCGTCAAATCAAAAGACCTGCATCTGGCGAACCGAACTTGTCCTCGGACACTCCCGGCACTAAAAGCCATACGCCATTTCATTTCATTAGATTGGCCATTTAGCGACTTGATTTTAAGAATACTCAAAATTGAATGAACTTAGAGACCTATCTGTTGTATGTCCGGCGCTCCCTTTTCGCTCAGCCAGCCAGCTGCACGCGCGCCTGTGTATCATTCTGCTAGCTTCGACGCGCAGCCCTCAGTGCGCGTGCCTGACCATCGAGTGTACTATAAATAGGAGCTCCCGGCCTGCTCACTTGCCCACTTGCCCCGGTGTCCAGCTCCAGAATACACCCTACGTCGAGCACGGAGGCTACTCCTCTTGAAAATGTGCTTCGACCAGGTGGACTGAATTTCTGGCAGTACGAGGTTTCACCTCTGGTCACCGCTCCCTTACCTGTTTCCGCTGCCTATGTTCCGTAATTCTTTTACAAGCCATTTTCATTCCCTAAGTTATGCAAGCTCCCTTAGTTTCGCTAGGTGGAATTTCTTCAATCAATTGAACTTGCTTTTTAGGAATTCAGGCACTTCAACAAACAAGGACTCTCATAACATTTATGTTAGTGTGCCAGATAGTTCTCGACTATCATCGTGTCAATTCACAAAGACTATCTTTTCAAGATAGAAGTGTATATAAAGACTGCTAACCTGTACATATTGTATAAAGACAGACTTTTCTCAAGATTCAATATTCCTTTTGCTTCAAAATAAATTTCAGTTATTTGTGTAAATATCATAAAGTGAAGCAAATAAAGTTGTGTTCTGTAAACTTCAACCTTGGTTACAACACTATCAATGCCTCATGTTTCACCGACAGGTAATTACGGTGAGAATAAAACAAAACTGATACAAATCGGTCCAGTAGAACGGAGGGACGGACTGGACTGCGCCCCTGCTTACCGATAGTCAACATTTGCCTGTGGCTCTTGCAAGTATAGATTCTTCTAATCTCAGGGAATTCCCGGCTCTTCAGACACTTCTCGACATAAATCGGCAGGTAGCATAAGGAAATATAATTACTACTTGAAATAAAATTTAAGATTTGGGTTAAAATGGACTTATCATAAAAGAAAATATTAACATTTCATAGATGTGAAGCATCGAATAATAAAATAAAGTTTGTTAAATTAATAAAACAGCTGATGTAACTTTGACAAAATTAAAAAAAATGACCGAGCTCGATAGCTGCAGTCGCGTAAGTGCGGCCAGTATCCAGTATTCGGGAGATAGTGGGTTCGAATCCCACTGTCGGCAGCCCTGAATATGGTTTTCCGTGGTTTCCCCATTTTCACACCAGGCAAATGCTGGGGCTGTACCTTAATGAAGGCCACGGCTGCTTCCTTCCCAATCCTAGCCCTTTCCTGTCCCATCGTCGCCATAAGACCTATCTGTGTCGGTGCGACCTAAAGCAACTTGCAAAAAAAAAAAAAAAAAAAAAAAATTAAAAATGAAGACCTCAGGAATTATTTTATTAATATTTAGTTGAGTTAAACGTGAATTGCCAATCCAGAAGAGAATTCAATAACAAAAACAACGAAAAGAGAAGAACCTGAAAATCACTATCGGATTTCAAGTAACACACCGTTGGTCGATTCATTTCATCCGTGAAGATTCAGTTTCCGTAACCGGACTCCGAAATTTTCTTAAGGTTATCCACCGATCACAAAATACCATGCAGGATGTCATCAGCCACAGAAAGGACCCTTAATCGAACCGAAACAACCTCAGGTTATATTTGAACCGATTAATTATACACAAGAAAAATAACATTTAATTCACATGCTACCTTGCTCCTTGGCAAGGCACGGTGCTCCAAAATTCACTGCTATCCAGTCCCTAATATCTCTATAAAAATACATGATCGCACCATGTTGTGTCTAAACCAGACACCCAGAAATGCAGTTAATTAATTCATTAATTGAAATGATATAGAATATTGTTCCACTGAACTGCAATATTTATGAAATGTAATTTAAAAATGAGTTTACATTTAACACACAAATAATTTTCGGGTTATGCTAGTTTATAATAAACCAATGTAAACTGAATACCAATAAGCACGGGTTTCTGAAAATTAATCTTATAACTTCACTGAATAATAATTAAATTAATTCAATCCGACCGTCTATGAACGGTACGAACAAAGTAAACTGAAGGAGGAACGTCGATAGGCGGTGTTGTAATAATCACCACCATGCTATCATAGCAACTAACGTGAACCTATTAACAAATGGTCTTCATCCGAATGTAGAAAACATACTCATTACAATAATCATGGCCGCTACTGTGGCAAGGAACACGGATAAACGTCTCACTCATATAAAGAACGACTTGTTATTTATTTCAGTAATCACAACTATTGAAGAAAGGTGCTACTCAAAACTATGACCAATGCTATCATAAATAAAAAATAAAATTTATCACAAACACTTAACTTTAATGATCAACACTAATAATATTTAGCTGACGCACCATCATCGCAGACTGAACTGATCGTACTGATTATCACAAATATTAATTCTCACTAGAATAAACTTACCACAAGTCCTAGCAGACTGAACTAACCATATAATTGAATGCATAGATGTTGAAAATAAATCGAACACTGATCATTACAGAATGAACTGACTATCTACCTGAATTTATGAATGTTGAAAATAAAGTGGACACGGTTCTTTGCAGACTGAAATAATTATCTAATTGATTTCACGAATGTCGAAAATGACCTGGACACTGATCATTGCAGACTGAACTATCTAATTGAATTCATGAATGTTGGAAATAAACTGGAAACTGATCACTGCAGGCTGAACTGACCATCTAACTGATTTCATTAATGTTAAAACTAAACTGGACATTGATCTTTGCAGACTGAACTATCTGATTTCATGAATGTCGAAAATAAACTGGACACTGATTATCTCCCGGTATAAGGAGATCCCCTATACCAAGTGCCAACAGTCTCTTTGAGAGTGGATGAGCGGGTATGGGTAAGGGCACTCTATTGTCCTGGGGACAATAAATTGTTCCCAAAGGCGGAGGAACCAGTTTGGTCAACGGCATTAGGATGCAGAAGCCAACGGGAAACCTATGCATTAAAGATCCTGAGAGATATTCCAATAAATCCACATGGCATGGCTGCAACGTCAAGATCGGAGCTGGCCGTGTGGATCGTCTACCTCCGTTTGGAGACGACGGCTTAAGAAGAAGAAGAAGAAGAAGAAGAAGAAGATCATTGCAGACTGAACCAACTACCTAACTGAATTAATGAATGCTGGAAATAAACTGTCTAGCCGCAATCATTACGTCTTTAAACTGATCACTACTGTTAAACCTACTGATGGTCACTCAGACGACCAGAACTGAGGCGATCTAAAAATGAAACCAAAATCCCAATTGTGGGTGGATGACAGACGAGTGCCATCATTTACTCGTACCATTCGATAAATTCTCCACAACACACATTAACAATTTACTGCCACACCAACTAACTTGTGTCAAAATTTCGCCGTAATAAACTCTTCCCTCTCTCAAAAACCATTAATTCAGTATACAAAATAATTATCATCTCTATAAGTTATGAAGTTTACATAATATTATTACTTCTTCGACCCTCTCAAATCTCCCAGACAGTTGTCTGATAACGGGCTCACAGTATTCTAAAACCATCTCACCCTTCCTCCTAGCAGTTTGTCAATCATCCCGTACCACCTGTCGTTTATACCTGGGGTGAATCCACCTGGAACAAACCAGATTACAATATATTCCTTTCAATTAAATTTATCTCTCATAACATCTAGCCTTCTGAGATCACATACTTCCTGAAATCAAACAATTCTTGAACCCTGCCTCCCACGGCATTCCAACACGTTATTTCCTCGGGGCATTTCCTCCTCCCGGCATTATAACACATTATTTCCTCGGGGCATTACTTCTTCCCGGCATCAACACATCCTGAGTTCGATTCTCCCTCGGGGCATTTCCATCCCAGAATCCAACTGAACTCATTTATTTTGATATTTTCTCTACTGGTTCATCCTTTCTCATCATGGTTATTGAATGTATATATGATCTCAGATTAGTTTCTTATACAATATTATATGGCCTATCTTAATCTCATTTTTTATATTTCATTTTAATATCGTGCCTTATTTCATGGATACATCATCGTACTGAAATTACGTAATTATTGAAACGAACTTCTAGCAAATATCAAACTTTAAATGATAGGAAAATCACACCGATCTTGACTTAATTTAGACATTACGATATCTTTACCCGACACTCACAAACTAACATTTTCCAACACTCAAATATATTTTACGTTTTACTTTGACACGGAATCTTGACACACAAATTCTTTCACAGACTGGCCTAAAACATATCTTTACCCGATATCTTCTGTAATCCAATTTAACATAATCGCCTGAAATTTTGTGATTTCAACATAAAATGTACGTAAACTTCTCGTAACATCTCTATGCCACACAGCACTTTATGTTTGAACCAACGCAAAGAAAAACATCAAACTATCGGCTTGAAACTTTGGCCTTTATTTACACAGAGCATAACGATGCGGAAATACACTTTAAAGAACACAAATCATGTCACCCACCTAGATTTCTGCTGAAAGTGGCATGTTCTCAGACATTACCATTCGCCGACTGCCCAAATAAGGCTTACCACACCATATTGATACAAACTATACACACTTCACACATTTCTTCTCGGAGATTCCTAATTAACCATATTATTTAATTTTATTTTCTTACACACTACACACTTAACAAATGTATGTGAATCTTCAAGTTTATCACACCCGTTTCTTCTCGAATACTCTTACCATTAAATAATATTTACATGAAACACTGTACATTTACCACACCTATAAATTATCATCAATTCACTTCTTATTCATAATTCAGTATTCACACCATCTGACATATTTATCAGGCAAAGGACTGTATTAACAACACCGTGCCGAGATATGCCGAAAATTTCGTTTCATCAACAAACGCGGTCAAATTTAATATTCACACGAATATGAGTACTGTATGTATTTTATTTCACTCCACCAGTTCTTACCATAGACTGGTATTTCGCTCTTACCAATGATAATCTTGAGTGTTCAATTTATCAACTGCACATTAATAATTGGCCCAGAGCGACACAGACCTGTACTCGCATACCACCGAAGAAGGAATGATTCTTGCCTCCCTCAGCACTCTTAGTATACCTGCGTTTTGGCGCGCGAAAAGTGGTAAGATTTCATTATCCCACGGGTTTAATCTCTAGTGTTGGTATCCATAATGTTCAAAAAATTTCGAGGAATATGAATATCATGATTTTATAATTTTAATTTGCCTCTAAGTGGTCTAAAACACTGAAGCGTGGGTTAAATAAATACTTTTCCCCCTCCATGACAGCATAGCTTCCAATATTCCCTCGGTCTAGCACAATCTTTCCATTTTTGGCCAGAAGAGATTTGATTACATGACAATTCCTTTCAATTTACTAGGTGTTCCACTGTACCAGTCCAAGTTTTAATTTATCTCTGGTTAATTATCGTATTTTATAAATTAGCCACGAGTATGCTCGAATCCATCCAAAACTCTTCCCTAGGATCTTATAAATCTGGATTCCTTTCCTGCCCAAAAGAGATTGCAATTCAACAGCGCTCTTGTCTCGTGGGTACGAAACATGAAGAAGACACAGGGTGCTCATCAAGTAATGATGCAAAAATGGATGCTCCTTTCACAACAACGTATCTCGCGGCTAATTAGGCTAGTAAATTTAGATATCCGTTTTGACTACTGTGAATGATGGGTTCACTACAGACATAGCAACTACACAGGCCAACAGTCGGATTTCGCAACATGAAGCATACATGCATGATAACGAAATTGAATCAATCCCACTACAAGGAAAAGCAACAATAACAACCATAAACATGTAACAGATCTAGGTAGAGAGGTAATAGCTACCACAAAATATTGTGAAATCAATTTATGTTCTCTTCATTGTATGTTTCTAACAAATACCAATTTTAACGTCTGTAACAATTTACGTTTTTAAGATATATTGTAGATATAGCCATTTTAAAAATCGACCCTCTTTTTCACTCCTATTCACCCCAATTAATTGAATTTTCCAAAAACCAAAAATTACTTGTTTATTTATTTTCAAAGGAGATATCTGGTACCAATTTGCATGTCTGTGACATCTTCAGTTTTTGAGATATAAGTATCCACATAAAAGGCATTCAACCACTTTTTCACCGTTTTCTCACCCCCCCCCCGCTAAGGGGATTTTCCGAAAAATACGTGTTTCTTTATTTTCAAAGGAGATTCTAAATAAGCCTACCAATTATTATGTCTGTAATCTTTTAAATTTCTGAGATATAGATATGCTCATTTAAACAATTCACCCCTCTTTTCACCCCCTTAGCGACGAAATATACAAAAACCTTCCAGTGAGCACCTACAGTGTAATATAAATGTATAATCAAACTTTCATTTCTTTATGTCCAATAGTTTTGGTTCGGCGATGATGAGTCAGTCAGTCAGTCAGTCAGTCAGTCAGTCAGTCAGACTGAACATGTTATTTTATATATATGGATGTCTAGTTCCTTGAGTAAATGGTCACTTCGTGGCCTTCGGCTCAGAGGGTCCTGGATTCAATTCCCGGTCGGATCGGATGTTATAGCCGCGTGCAAGAGGAACACGTAAAAGTGAATACATCCCTTCACACTGGATTCGTTTCAGGAAAGGCATCCGACCGTAAAACGAGGCAAAGTCCTCATGTGTGACGGCCCACACCCAGGACCTCACATGGACGAGGGTAAAGCAGAAGAAATAAGAGCTTGTACGTTCTGAATAGTACAGGAGTGGACAGCTCAAGGCATGTGTACCACTATTGGCACGCAACGGCGTATCTAATGACATGACCAAAGTAGTAACAAATATCAAAATACAATAACATTTTAAAACCCTATTTATCGAAAGTCACCGCCAATATTATAATTTTCTACTAGAAGTTATTTGAAGGGATTGTTTTTCAGATATCACTGCGTTGTTCATCAGGAAAACCTCTGCGCCGAGGACATGGCACTCTTCTGTTCAGGATTTTGTGTCTTCCACCGTGTCAGTTTCCAGATCTGCGAGACATGCCCTATTATACTGTACTGCTGTAGGTTTTGGTAGACATATATATATATAAACAAAGTTTTTCTATTATGTTATTATGAATATTGCGAACAACTGGTATCGATCAGCAATCAAATGGTGCATCTGGCATCGTCATCTACGAATTCCAACATTGAGGAACTGATGATGAAAGAAAATTAAATCCAAAAACCTCACTAGGAACTAAGCTTGGTTTGTTTCATATCAGTGCTATCAGTGTGGAATATGTTATTTAATTTGTAGACATTTTTAATAGTCCGCCTCTGTGGTGTAGTGATTAGTGTAATTCCCACTGCCTTGCCTATCCCTTACAATCTTCCTATCCCCCACAAGGCCCCTGTTTAGTGAGGCCACCTTGGCTATGTACTGGTCCTCCTCCCCAGTTGTATCACCGACCACATGTGTCACGCTCTCAGAACACTACCCTTGAGGGGTAGAGGTGGTATCTCGCACTGAGTCCGAGGGAAAAGCCGACCCTGGACTGTAAACGCGTCGTCACAGGTGCGTCTTATAGCGATGATGGGATAACAAAGAGCTAGGAGTGGGAAGGAAATGGCCGTCGCCTTAATTAAGGTACAGCCTTAGCATGTGCCTGGTGTGAAAATGGAAAACTATGGTAAACCATCATGAGGGTTGCCGATAGTAGGGTTCGAACACACTATCTTCAGAATCCAAGTTCACAGCTGCGCGACCCAAACTGTGCGTTCAACTTGCTCAATCATCATTAATTAGTGTTGTTTCGGTTTAAATATAAAATTAGTTTTCTCTTCTTACAAACTGTTCTATTTTCATCATGCAGAAATAATTAAAAGCACATAATATTAATAATTTCTGGCATCTTTGCCAGGAACGGGGCGAGGGAGGATGTTACAATAAGGCGGAGTGGCACTTTGAACATAAAATGTGACACGGGTACTGCGAGTTGGTTGCTACTGTCAGTTGGATAACCTAAAGGTAAAACCAAATCAAACCCCATGGCACTACAACCCTTAAAGAGACTTGGCCTACCAAGCGACCACTGCTCAGCCCGAAGGCCTGCAGATTACGAGGTGTCGTGTGGTCAGCACGACGAATCCTCTCGGCCGTTATTCTTGGCTTTCTAGACCGGGGCCGCTATCTCACCGTCAGATAGCTCCTCAATTCTAATCACGTAGGCTGAGTGGACGCCGCACCAGCCCTCAGGTCCAGGTAAAATTCCCTGACCTGGCCGGGAATCGAACCCGGGGCCTCCGGGTGAGAATCTAAAGGTAAAGTAAGAACGAATTATTGTATTAAATATTCCCTAATAGGTTTCCACCTTGAAAGACAGAGTGGCAACCACGGGGCCCGTACCTGAGACAGACATTGCTTTCACTTACTTGTTTCAGACTCTTCACATCTTTTGTACCTCATTTTTCTTGGTCTTGTTCCCTTTCCACTATAGCGGTGTTAGATTTTCAAGATCTACGGAATCCCCCTTAGTTTCGCATCCATCGAGACCCTTCTTTGCCAACACCTCCATTTTTATAATGATCGAACCTCTTCCTCGGATGGCTGCACTTTGAATACAGACGCACGTTACATTCCTTAAAAACATTGCAGCGAACCCTTGCCTCACGATACCCAGCCTATCCATACGACCTATTTCATCATGATGAAAAAATACCAGAGCGCTGAACACGATACTGCTGGCTTTTCAGAAACACAAATCCTCAACCTACAACAACTCCTTCACTTTTGTGGCCAGCTGTGAATGGAACCTCCTTCCGCTAGAGGTCAGAGGGATATCAAACCACGGAAGTTTTAAACGAGCGTGCTGAAAATATCTCCTTGGTATTAACTCGGAGAATGACAGCAGGTCGTTGTATTTTTCTTCCCCTGTTTCTTCTTCTTCTTCTCCTTCATCTTTTTCGTTCTCCTCTTCATATTGTTATTATTATTATTATTATTATTATTATTATTATTATTATTATTATTATTATTATTATTATTATTTCTTTCGTAATCTGTTTACCCTCCAGGGTCGGCTTTTCCCTCGGGCTCAGCGAGGGATCTCACATCTAGTGCCTCAAGGGCAGTGTCCTGGAGCGCGAGATATTGGGTCGGGGCATAAAACGGGGGAGGAGGACCAGTACCTCGCTCAGGGCAGCCTCACCTGCTATGCTGAACAGGGGCCTTGTGGGGGGATGGGAAGATTGGAATGGATAGACAAGGAAGAGAAAAGGATGCGGCCGTGGCCTAAAGTTAGGTACCATTCCGGCATTTGCCTGGAGGAGTGGAAAACCATGGAAAACCATTTCGAGTATGGCTGAGATGTGAATCGAACCCTCCTCTACTCAGCTGACCTCCCGAGGCTGAGTGTGTACCCCGTTCCAGCCCTCGTACCATTTTTCAAATTTCGTGGCAGAGCCGCGAATCGAACCCGGACCTCTGGAGGTGGCAGCCAATCACGCTAACCACTAGACTAAAGAGGTGGACATTATTATTATTATTATTATTATTATTATTATTATTATTATTATTATTATTATTATTATTATTATTATTATTATTATTATTACTAACGTGTTTATTCTTAAAAGTAAACCGTAGCAATCGTACTCAGCTGTGATTCTCAATTAAATAATCATTCCAAAGATTTTAACATTAAATTATAAGTTATAGTACAATAACCAAGATTGTTGTTATTTACGACGACGACGACTACTACTACTACTACTACTACTACTACTACTACTACTACTACTACTAATAATAATAATAATAATAATAATAATAATAATAATAATTTCCAACTCCTGGGTTGAATGGTCAGCGTACTGCCCTTCGGTTCAGGGGATACCGGGTTCGATTCCCGAACGATTCTGAGGTTTTAATCACTACTGATTATTTTTTCTCACTCGGGGACGGGGTGTTTGAGTCTGTCCTAACACTCTCCTCTTCATATTCAGACAACACACCACACTATCAACTACCACAGAAACGCGCAATAGTAATTACATCCCCCATACGGAATTGATATCGGGAAGGGCATCCGGCCATTAAACAGGGCCAAATCCACATGTGTGGAGCAGTTCACACTCGCGACCCCACGGGTGTGGGAAAAGCATAAGAATAGCCTGATAATAATATTGTTATATAATTATCATCATTACTGTTATTAATATTGTTATTATTTCTGTTCATTCTACATACGTATTATATTATCATTATTGTATTTACGAAGAGGTATGTCATTTTATTTCTTGTATGTTATGTAGTATATTAGATATTTTATGCATACGCCAATTAGTTCAGTATAGTAAAGTAGGAACAATTAGGTTCAGAGACCTGTTGTTACTAGTGTATCAACAGTAGGGGTGAAGTGTACGACAAGGGCTGGTATCCCTAATTTTGTCAGGTAAAATAAATCTATCTATCTATCTATCTATCTATCTATCTATCTATCTATCTATCTATCTATCTATCTATCTATCTATCTATCTATCTATCTATCTTCCATTTACTCCTCTTCTTAGTGTTAAGGGAGGTTGATTATCCTTCGTACCGTATTTTGCCTTAAAACTTTAACCACCATCACCACCATCTAGATAAAATGATTGAAAAGAAGACTCACCTAAGGATGTTCCCACAGAAATAGCAACGATTGAGGACTCACCTCTTGTTTATATACAGCTTTCTGCTTCGAAGCACTGGCCAATGACGAGGCAGCAGTCGACAGACAAGGCCAGGGCACTGAGGTACTGATCTACAATGAGAATATTCTTCATTATGAAATAAACTTGTTATGGAATTAGCAGAAGGTCACTCTGAAGTAATAACTGATGTGATGACACCTTAAATAGTTCACACTTTAATTTGTGAGAAGGTCAACATGCTGTCGAAGAAAAAGACGACATGAGTAAAAACGTGTAATCGTCTGTAGTAAAAACGTTAGAGGATGGCAGTTTCATAAGCTATATCGTAACTACAAATACCCATGATAAAAATGAGGAGCGTTGATTTTAAAACGGGGCATAGAACTCAGCTAAATATATTTAATACCGTATTCACATTCAACCGTAATGTTACAAATAGTGTTAATAGTGCGTAGAATTCTGCAAACATCTTCCTCGGAACGATAGGCTTATTATTTCATAATTAATATAGACATTTTAATGCCATGGAAAATATATTTTGATGAATAAGCAAAATAAATGTGTCTATGCACTCCTTGGAATAAAATTATTGCTTTATTTTACAAATCAACTGTCTTTGTAGGTAAGCGTATATTTTCTTTTGTATTTCAATAACAAATGCCTAAGTTACCTTCAATGGCTGTGCTTTATGAGACAGCGGTATGTTGGAAATATATCTCATTGGTGTTTCACAAAAACTCAGAAATCAATGGCCAAACCTGCCGCATTTAAACACCTTCAAATTGCACCAACTTTAGCGGTGATCGAACCCGCTTCCATGGGAACGGAAGGATGGCAACAAAACTATTACTGTACTTATTCTTCTTCAATCTAGCCTACTTACAAATGGACGGAATATTAAAATTGGCACAGAGATGGATTACGACCCGTCCTCGTAACAAGAATGTACTCCTGAAAAAGTTCGTTTCGGGAGAGTAATTCTTTCTGTGCGTAAGGTCCTGTTGATGATGTCAGAGAAGAATGTCGGTTTGCACTTTCTTCACTCAAATATTGAAATTTGCATCGACCTGATCATTCAAATATAAGTGCAAGGGGTGACGTAGCACTTACTGCTGTCCTGTTTGTTTGCTTGCTTGCTTGTTTGCTGCGTCCAACCGGAAGGCTAGTTGGATTCTCAAATTGCACCATCAGACGGTATGCGATTATAAGGAAACCACAAAAACCGATAGTTGCGAATAATGCTACCTAAAAGACAGGATAAGGAGCGATGTAGTCCGCCATTACCTTTCTCAATTGGCTAGAAAGTGCTATCGCAGCACGATGGACCCTATGAGTAGTACCTTTCGTAAAATACAGACGCACTAGTCGTGGCCTGAATGTTATTACTCAGCATCACCCACACCTTAACTTCTTCCATACATAACACCGAGACTTCGATGGAAGTTACATTTTTTTCTAGCCTGTGCAAAGAGACAGTTGCAAAAATATTACATAAGTCAAAAACTAATCACAAGTGGATATTATTCTCCTATAGAAATTTAAAGAATTTTTAAACTCAATCAATCAATCAATCAATCAATCAATCAATCAATCAATCAATCAATCAATCAATCAATCAGGCACTATGCATAAGTACATGTCCTATTATTTCCAGATGCATATCTTATATTTTCCGTGTTGTCTCCTGTTAGCGAGAAAAAAAAAGTAGTTGCCATGACTTATAACTTGACCCTCGTATATTATAATATAATATAATATAATATAATATAATATAATATAATATAATATAATATAATATAATACAATACAATATAATATAATATTAGAGAGAAAAATGAGAATAGCCTCGCTGCAGTTGCGTTACAGCTTACGGAAAGTGACATTTTCTGCTGTGCTACGCTCTTTATCTCGCTATAAATAGCATCTCATTTACTAAAGAGTAAAAGCCATTAAAGTGTTAAATCAAAGGGCAAAAAGGAATCTTGTCACGCTGTTAAAGAAACATCGATAATATCCTTATTTTACTGTGCAAAATGGAAGCTGCTTTTCGCAACAACTTAATGATTCTCATCTCCCTATAGGTCACAACATATCAATTACTTGGGTAATAATAGTTCATACATGCTGCCAGGTAATGACTGTGCAGCAGGCGTGGGTGACCTTTCCGATCTCGTGGGCCACCGAGATATACCTACAACGTACTTCAGGTGGGACCTGTAGCAGAACAGTATAAGTACCTCTATCGCCGTGTGTGCTAAAGCACTAGTGGCTTTCCCGTAGTTTTAGCCAACATCCGAGGTCAGCCCTCTCGCCACGGCAGTTGTAAGATTGGGGGTGAGTGGAGACTGACGTGTTTCGGTAACGTGACTATGATTTACTTCCTTCTTTTTTGCTCATTTTTGTAACGTCGCACTAACACATCGAATGATTCCGGCGACGCAAGAATGTGGAAGTGATAGGATTGGGATGGTAGCGTCCGTGGCCCTAATTAAGGTACAGTCCCAGCATTTGCCTGGTGTGAAAATGGGAAACCACGGAAAAATATCTTCAGGGCTGACGAAGGTGGAATTCGAACCCACTGTGTCCCGAATGCAAGCTCACTGCTACGCGACTCAAACCACACGGCCAACTCACTCGATGATTCACTTTTTATCAATGTAATAATAATAAAAATATAATAATAATAATAATAATAATAATAATAATAATAATAATAATAATAATAATAATAATAATAATAATAATAATAGCATCGTCCTCTTTGTCTACATTCTGCATAAGAAGACCAAATTAACCTGGTTCATCAAGGAATTACAAGAAGTGAGGATCACAAGTGATGATCCTCTTCGAATCTAACCGGAAGGACACGGTGATTTACAGGAAAACTCCTAACTGAAAACAGGCAAGAAGTGGACTAAAAGTAGAAAGGAAGCTCACCGAAAATATATGCGGAAATGCCGGCTAAAGGTTAAAAGACCATGGGAAAAAACGGTTGAAATAACTTGGTGCTTAGCTGTCATCGATTTGCATTTTTAAACTTCGTCCTTGGTGCATGAAACAGAAATACAGAAACACTCTAATAATAATAATAATAATAATAATAATAATAATGATAATAATAATAATAATAATAATAATAATAATAATAATAATAATAATAATAATAATAATAATAATAATAATAATAATAATAATAATAATAATGTTATTGGTTTTACGTTCCATTCATTCACTACCTTTCTATGGTTTACGGAGATACCGAGCAAGTGGCCGCACTGTTTAGGTCACGTAGCTATGAGCTTGCATTCGGGAGATAGTGGGTTCGAATGCCACTGTCGCCAACCATGAAGATGGTTTTCCGTGGTTTCCCGTTTTCACACCAGGCAAATGCTGAGGCTGTGCTACGGCCGTTTTCTTTCTACTCTTAGGCCTTTCCTATCCCAACGTAAGTGGTTTCCAGAGTCACTGAGTTGCTAGAATTTTGTCCCGCAGGAGTTTATTAACGTGCTGGAAATTCTACCGAATCATATAATATTCTTTTGCTAGAGGTTTAAGCTCGCACTAAGACGTTGAAGGTTTCTGGCGACGCAAGGAAGGGAAAGGGTTAAGGTTGAGAAGATAGTGGTCATGGCCTTAATTCAGGTACAGCCCCAGCATTTTGCTGGTGTGAAAATGGGAAACTACGGAAACTCATATTCAGATCTGCCGATGATGGGATTAGAACCAACCATCTCCCGAGTGCAAGATTACAGCTACACGACCCTAACCCCACGCCAACTCGCTCGGTATACGTATTTTTGATCTTACTGGGTATTGTTACGAATATTTTCGTATTCTGTTGGTGTGCGTACCTCGGATGGAGCGTGAAAGATCAGTAGGCAGCACGTCAGAAAATTCATACATAAAATGTTAAAATGTGGCCTGACTTCAAATCTGCCGGTAACTTACGCTGAAAATATTAATGACAATATTTGTGTATAAATATGAGAGCCTCCGTGGCTCAGGCGGCAGAGCACCGGCCTCCCACCGCTGGGTTCCGTGGTTCAAATCCCGGTCACTCCATGTGAGATTTGTGCTGGACAAAGCGGAGGCGGACAGGTTTTCCTCCGGTTTTCCTTGTCATATTTCATTCCAGCAACACTCTCCATTATCATTTCATTTCATCTGCCATTCATTAATCATTTCCCCAGAGGAATGCGACAGGCTTCGGTAGCCAGCACACTTCCTATTCTCGCCGCTAGATGGGGGCTTCATTCATTCCATTCCCGACCCCGTCGAATGACTTTAAACAGGCTGTGGATTTCTGTATAAATATACTGATATGAACTAACGGGAACCAAATATTTCCTGATTTAGTGATATGTATTACTGAATCACATGTAGTGATCTTCTCATCATTGATCTCATCATTCTTCCTTTTCGCAACGAAATCTCCTTTTCAATACTGTATATCTGTTTCAAAGTTGAAGTCATATTTTTGGATCCAAAGGCAGCAGAATTACCCAGCATTGGCATAGAATAGTGAAGTTTCTTCTGTTCCTTACGATAAAATATTTGTGTGCAGGCGAGTTCTCATCCCTTGTGTGTTTGCAGAATAACAAACTTCATGTTGAGCGTGACCTCAGACTGAAACTTACTGCAACCTGTCCGCGTATCTAATAATACCGTTTCATTTAAACAACTATTATCCTGGTAATGCGATTTAAATTTCTTTATCTTCTTCTTGTCCGGCTCAATAGCTAAGTGATTAGCGTGCTGGCCTTTGATCAAGGGGGTCTCGGGTTCGATTCCCGGCCGGGTTGGGGATTTTACCTTCTTTGGTTACTTCAAACGCAGTCGACACTTCATACGGATCTGGCCCAGTTTTTATGGCCAGATGGCCTTCCTGACGCCAACACTATGTTGAGAGACGTGTTCACTATTGCGTGCTTCTGTGGTGGTGTGTTGTATGTAGATGAACAAAAGCGTTTTGGGAAAAAGCTAACACCCAATCCCCGAAGCAAAGAAATTAATCATACAGAGTTAAAATTATCCAACAAGGCGGGAACCGAACCCAGGGCCTCTCTGAACCGAGAGCCAGTACGCTGACCACTGAGCTAAGAAGTTGGACGCTATGTATATTTAAAACTAATTAGCTTAATTATATTTTAATATGTAAATTATTTATGTATTCGTTATAAATAAACTAGAGAAAACCAGTCCGCCTCTGGGGTGTAGTGGTTAGTGTGATTAGCTGCCACCCCCGGAGGTCCGGGTTCGATTTCCAGCTCTGCCACAAAATTTGAGAAGTAGTACGAGGGAGGGAACCGGGTCCATTCAGGCTCGGGAGGTCAAATGAGTAGAGGGGGTTCGATTCCCACCTCAGCCATCCTCGAAGTGGTTTTCCGTGATTTCCCACTTCTCCACCAGGCAAATGCCGGGATGGTATCTAACTTAAGGCCACGGCTGCTTCCTTCCCTCTTCCTTGTCTATCCCTTCCAATATTCCCATCCCCACCCCAAGGCTCCTGCTCAGCTCAGCAGGTGTGTAGCCTGGGGAGGTACTGGTCCTCCTTCCCAGTTGTATACCCTCGGCCCAAAGTCTCACGCTCCAGGACACTGTCCTTGCAGTGGTAGAGGTGAGATCCGTCGCTGAGTCCGAGGGAAAAACCATCCCTGGACGAAATACCGGTTAAGAAAGAAAGAAAGAAAGAAAAAAAAGAGAAAGCCAGAAATAAATATAAGGAAACTGATATATTTTACTTTAATTTTATTGTAAAGTACTTTTTACACCTCAGTGCACTTTCTGAGGGGTATTAATGGAAAATAATTAATACGAGGTGTTCTAAAGCATGGGTGGGCATTAATCTTGCACCCGTACATATCTGTTAATTTTTCTACCACAGCCATCTTCTCCTATAGCACTGTGGTGTAGAGGTAGCTGTCTGTCTCCCACCCGGCTTGCTGGAGCGGAGAATTGTTGATGATGATGATGATGACGATACGAACTGAAATGATACGAATAATTTTCGTTCGTTCATTACAAATATGGTACTTTAAACAATTTAGTTCGGATTAACCAAGTTTTCGGATTATCAGTGTTTGGAATAGCTTCATTCGAGCAGTAACTCCATGTGAACCACCCTACACATCTTTCAAATAAAGTGTAGGGGAGCAGACATTGTGAAAGTGAATTGTATTGACACTGGCTATCTTAAAGCGTTGTTCTGAGATACAGTACAAGCTGGGTCAAGTGTCATGCGGTTCACGCAAGCAAGACCAACGCACGTTGCCAACTCTTTAGTAGACTTAGTTATGATAATTATAAGGAAGATAATATCAGAGCCTGTAATGATCAGCCTTTGTTGTACTCCATCCAGACATATCCTGCGCCAGAGATGGGGCCGAGATTGCATGCGTGAGCGGTGGCATTGCGCCAAGCGGAACAGCATCGCCTGCACTCAACTTATTTGTTCCGGAGCGCCGCGGCGTCTTCCTTGCAAACAGTTATATAATATAGAGCAGTGAACAGTGTAATACTTTGCGTCACAATAGGTCGCCGAATAGGGTTCTCCTTTCTCTGCCATCTAGTGGAGTAAAATGAAACGACGAAAATGACGCACAGGCAACTTAAAGAATCCTCAGGGTACGGGTGAGACTTTTACTGGGGTACGCAGCAACCTTCAAGGGAACATTTCAAGAGGCAATAAAACATGAAAATAAATACGATAATATCAGTATATTTGGTCCTTTATTGGACATTATAAAATTTCCAGCTAACTATTTCCTGGTTGCCAGCGTTTCGCTCCAGTGTGCTAAGTTGGGCTCATCAGTTGGTAAATAGCACATCTACCGAGACGCATGGCTAGTACATACCGTGAAACGCTATCTATCTAGCAACTTTTTCATTCCCCACTCTGAAGGAGTGGGGCGGGCCACCTAGAGTGTTACGCCCTCTCTCGGGCCAAGAGATGCGGGGGCGTTGGGGAGATGCGATGAAAGAAGGTGGGGATATGCTACTAGTTGCTTTACGTCGCACCGCCTCAGATAGGTCTTATGGCGACGATGGGACAAGAGAGGGCTAGGAGTGGGAAGGAAACGGTCGTGGCCTTAATTAAGGTACAGCCCCAGCATTTGCCTGGTGTGAAAATAGGAAACCATTGAAAACCAATTTCAGGGCTGCCGACAGTGGGGTTCGAACCTACTATCACCCGAATACTGGATACTGGCCGCACTTAAGCAACTGCAGCTATCGAGCTCGGTGGTGGGGATATGAAGAAGGAGGAGATGGGAGTGTGTTTGGCCACTAGAGCTAAGGGGTTGGCAACTTTATTTTATTTCATTATTAGTTATAAATTTTTTTCATGTACATTTATTTGTAGGCTATAACTTTCACAGTGTAACAGTACTTGGGCTATGAACATCAATTACATATTTTTGGCATTGGTCGCTTGGTTCCTTCGCTGAAGCGCTCTATTTTGAAGACAGGGTAGCAATATGTGAAGAATGGTATTTAATTCCCTGGTGCACCCACAAGCCTACGGTGAATATAATGTAAGTTCAGTCGGTGATTGCAAAGACTGGAGAGGATGCTATTGTATGACGTAGTTGCTTAGTTGCTTGAGCTGAGGGGGCTGTGAATGTGTTCAAACAAGGGTTTCCAATGGTATAAAGTTGAAGTGCCAATTTAGGCCGGAATGGGAGGTTAGAAAGTTAAAATTGAATGTTTGATTTGCTGTAGGTTGTAAGTGAGTGAGAACTAGAGACCTGTTGTAGGCGTGGATGTTTAGTAATGAAATGGTGACAAAGCGAATTGCATCCTCGACTGTAGGTGATGGAAAAAGATGATGTACGTGTATCATTGATTCTGATAGGGGCTGTAAGTTCCCGTTGATTTTGAGGAGGTGCAGGGCGGTGATGGCAGCGGCGAGAATACACGGCGTGATTACCTCCACAGGTATGGCAGTGGTGGGGTTAATGCGTGTTGGGACACCTGGATGTAGAGCGAGCTTGATTGCAATGGCCAAATTTAGGGGTGTTGGCGGTACATTGAATATTGATATGGTTGTTGTAGATGAGACAGCGTTCACACCGGATAGATTGTGGTGGTGGGGCGCGAGATTGTTCCACTTTATGGTGATGTCTATGTATGGAGACTCCGCTGGCCAAGACACGGTCGACATCTTCGGGCGATGGCAGAAGAATTCACACCATATAAGTGGGACCCGCGGAGTTCTTGATTCTGTATGCATTCTTGACTGGAATGCCTCCTGCGTGGAGTTCGGAGATTATTGTTTCTTCTGTGATAGAGGGATCAACACCTCGTATGAAACAGTTGAGAAGGTGGTAGTGTGGTGGGAAGGGCGGAGTTTTGATGGGTTGAAATGGGAGTGTTGAAAAGGGGCACTGGATCCTAGTTGGTGAGCTCCTATTGCAGTGGTGAGTTGAGCAGCCCATTAAATTGAATTATGACTCCAGTTGTCGTTCGTCAGATGTCCGCTATATCCTCATGGCGCGAGCAGGGTGGAGAAAATGGCGTGGGGAGACTGGAACTCGAGGGCAGGGGTGGAGAGTAGAAATGAGTGCGTTCATGAGGGTGTAGGTTGGAGCAAACGGGAATGATTGATGGGGCGTCTTGTGCTGGATACAGATGAAAGTCCGAGCGGAGAGGTGATGGTGGTCGTGGTGGTGGTAGTAGTAGTGGGGGTTTAGAAATGGGAGAAATGTGCTGATTGATGGCGTCCGTGGATGGCAGCGGCGCACTTGTAATATCTGTCTGTGGTGCAGGTTCCTGGTCCAAAGTAAGGCGTCGTGGAGCTTTTTCTTCCTCCAGGGCAGACTGAGGAGAAAACATTTTAAATTGGAATTGAACTCTAATGCTGTCCCCCAGTGGAGCTGGTGTGATGGGAAGAAATCTGTCCTGGTAGTCAGGAGCGGCAAAACTCGACGTTACAGCCGAGTGGTAAGCTGCTGTGGCTGTTTGACTGAAGTCAGTGGCGGTGGTGGTGGTGGTGGTGACTAGACACTAAGATGAATAGCGATACATGACGGAGAGTGATTTTACTGGTGTTTGAGGATATACATTATTGCTGACGTTGGGTTCGCTCTGAGGTGATACCTCTCGGATTTTCTTCTGTCCACCCGGTCAGAACACGTTTTAATAGGGAATGCCCTGCGTGCCTGAGTTACGGTGTAGAAAAACCGTTGGATGGCGAAGGATGTCGTGGAGGCCACTGCGTAGGCTACTTGGAGCGACCGGAAGTACAAATGCATACGAGAGACTTTGCCCCATTTTCAAAAATGGGTTATCTGTCTGGCCATCAGATGATGTAGATGTTGATTCCCATAGGTAACGTGAAATATTTGTCTCAAATGAATAAAGAAATGTGATTCCGCCTTTGTGTTGTAGTGAGTAGTGTGATCAGCTGCCACCCCCGGAGGCCCGGTTTCGACTTCCGGCTCTCCAGGAAAATGCCGGGATGGTACCTAACTTAAGGTCACAGCTGCTTCATTCCCTCTTCCTTGTCTATCCCCAATCTTCCCACCCCCCCACAAGGCCCCTCCTGTTCAGCATAGCAGGTGAGGCCACCTGGCCGAGGTACTAGTCGTTCTCCCCAGTTGTATCCCCCGACCCAAAGTCTCACGCTCCAGGACACTGCCCTTGTGGAGGTAAAGGTAGGATCCCTCGCTGAGTTCGACGGAAAAGCTAATCCAGGAGGGTAAACAGACTAAGAAAGAAAGAAAGAAAGAAAGAAAGAAAGAAAGAAAGACGAAACAAGTTAAATATATTTGCTTTAAAAGATCCTAATACCCTCATATCGCTGACCGTGCCTTCAAGTTTATGATCTGTTTTTGAATAACGTTTCTATGCAAGAACCTGTTTTCATCCATAAAAACCAAACCAAACCCCATGGCACTACAGCACATGAAGGGCCTTGGCCTACCAAGCGACCGCTGCTCAGCCCGAAGGCCTGCAGATTACAAGGTGTCGTGTAGTCAGCACCACGAATCCTCTCGGCCGTTATTCTTGGCTTTCTAGACCGGGTTTTCAACCATGCTGTACCTAAAACAAAAGTACGGTACCACAGTAAACTAAATGTGGAGCCATACCTCGCTTTAAGTTTCGTCTGGACTACCACACATCAGCAGACTGTTACGCTGTATAGGCACACCCATCGCAATGAAATTTTGATTTCATAATCTCTCATTTCCAGAATTTATATTTTAAATGATTGATTGCTAGCTATTATTTTGATGTTATGAAATGAAATGAAATGAACTGAAATGGCGTATGGCTTTTAGTGCCGGGAGTGTCCGAGGACAAGTTCAGCTCGCCAGATGCAGGTGTTTTCATTTGACTCCCGTAGGCGACCTGCTCGTCTTGATGAGGATGAAATGGTGATGAAGACGACACATACACTCAGTCCCGTGTCAGCGAAATTAACCAATTATGGTTATAATTCCCGACCCTGCCGGGAATCGAACGTGGGACCCCTGTGACCAAAGGCCAGCACGCTAACCATGTAGCCATGGAGCCGGACATTATTTTGATGTTGGGGCTAATCTGTAGTATTTTGAGAAACTTCCATACAAACAGGGAATGCTCTGTTATTTTACTATAATTTCATAACACCTGATAGAGACACATTTAGCACTGGCCTTTAAAATGGTTTCCAATAGATATCCAGGCAAATCCTGTGCTCCAGCAATAATTTGTCGGAGGCGATGCTTGTTTCACTTCCCAATCTCAGCTCACCAGTATAGGCTAGATGTCCTTCTTTTATTCAATGCATAGTGTTCCTGGCTGCCTGGTGTCCCTTTAAAATTCACAGTGATAAAGCAGCAGTAACTTCTTCCTCAAGAAATAAGTTAGCTCAAATCCTGATGTTCTAAACTTCTTCTTCCTCTTAATCTACTTATCCTCCAGGGTTTGCTTTTCCCTCGGATTCAGCGAGGGATCCCATCTCTACCGCCTCAAGGGCAGTGTCCTGAAGCTTCAGACTCTAGGTCCGGGGATACAACTGGGGAGGATGACCAGTATCGCGCCCAGGCGGCCTCACCTGCTATGCTGAACAGGGGCCTGGGTGGGGAACGGGAAGATTGGAAGGGATAGACAAGGAAGAGGGTAGGATGCGGCCTTGGCCTTAAGTTAGGTACCATCCTGGCATTTGCCTGGAGGAGAAGTGGGAAACCACGGAAAACCATTTTCAGGATGGCTGAGGTGGGAATCGAACCCACCTCTACTCAGTTGACCTCCCGTGGCTGAGTGGACTCCGTTCCATCCCTCGTACCACTTTTCAAATTTCGTGGCAGAGCCGGGAATCGAACCCGGGCCTCCGGGGGTGGCAGCTGATCACACTAACCACTACACCACAGAGGCGGACTGTTCAAAACATATTCCATGATATACCGTGGTTAAATCTTACTTCAAGTCTTTTCTGGTGATCAACCCTCATTGATATTCACGTTTCTTGTTTTGGTACTGGTTTAACGTCACACTAAAACAGTGAAGGTTTTCGGCGACCCACGTATGGGAAAGGGCTAGGATTGAGAAGGTAGGAGTGACGGCCGGTGGTCTCTCAGGTCGGGGGGGGGGGGGGTGGAGGGCCTGCCACAGTAATTTTTCCCACAACTCTTTCCTCGCTACTGACCAGTACCACTACACCCATTCAAGTCTTCCGCGCGAAAACAAACTAATTCACTGTTGCCAACCCTCACAAAAGGCGGGATAAAAGCCTGCCGAATTTGAATCAAAATTACTGGTCTCAAATATTACATACCGGTATCAGTATCATTATTTATTACTTTTCTCCTTAAACTATAAATAAAAGGGCAAACAAGGTCAAAAATTATTATTATTAAATTATTAAATGCGACCATGGAGTTTTGGCTGGCGCATGCTCGTGTAGGCGTTTGTGAGGACATCTTTACTGCTACACTGCTACGGACTCTGTCCAACAGAAAGCCTCTTCCCGCACCCTTCCTCTCCCGAAACCGTCCTTCTGCGCGCTTCCTCCTTACACCGCAACCCCCCTTCCACTGAAGGAAGCTCGAGAGTCCGTGTCTATCTTCAACCTTAAAATATCTACGCGTGAATTGCGCGCTGAAAGTCAGTCACCTAAGTTTGATATTGCCGAACAGTCTCCCTTACTGATGAGAATATACAATTTTAGAATTAAATTAATTTTTTATAAGCATTATTCGAGTCCAATATTTGACTTCAAATGTCGAAAGAAAATAAAAGAACCTTTTCGTTCTCTAAGGAGAACACCGTGCAGGAGTCCTTAAGGGCCGGCAGCTACTGGAAGGTAGTGGCCCTGGCCTTAATTAAGGTACAGCCCAAACATATTCATGGTGTGAAAATGGGAAACCACCTTCAGGTTTACCGACGGTGGGATTCTAACCCACCATCTCCCGAAGGCAAGCTCACAGCTACGCAAACCTAACCACATGGCCAGCTCGATTGATTGATCATTAACAGATGAGGAATTAATTTATCCAGAATACTCTATCAGGTGCACTAGATATAGGGAATGTAGTATGTTTTGAACTGTCTGCAAAGGACTAATCTCTGATATTGACATCTGAATCAGTGGTGATCTTCAATCCATTTCTCTAAGAATGAAATATCAACTTTCAAAATTCCTTCAGGAGTTCGAACGGTCCCTTACGTGAGCAATATGATCAGCTCCTACTCTCTCTAAACCTGCATCAAACCAGTGTTCTCACTAGTAGTTTGAAAGTTGCTTTAATATGGCGCAGATCTGTGTTTACTCGAATAATAATAATAATAATAATAATAATAATAATAATAATAATAATAATAATAATAATAATAATAATATTGGCGGTAGGCTGTCACTATTGAAACGGCCGTGAGGTTTTGAGGGTTTCGTAGACTTACTTATTAGAAATAAAAGACAAATATCGTACGAATGTAGATGCATCTTCATTTACTTCAAAGTAGTTACTTATTGTAAATTGTTTTCGCTGTTTAAATTTCTCAAAATAACGCCCATTACTCTCTTTTTGTTTCATTTATTTTATTACTTCATCATTCACTTTTCTCGTTTCAACTTTCTTTTACACGTTTTTTTTCGAATCCTAACAAAAGCTGTCTTTTCCGTTATTAAATTTGTTGTTCTATACAACTGACCCCCATGTATTAACGACAGCTAAACTCCAGCTGAGCGCGCGAGTCAACACAGCGCCATTTTATCAAGATGGCGGTACAATCTGCCAGACTAGCTTGAAAACTGAAATTTGACGAAATTATACCCTTTAACCTGTAACCGACGGAAAAATTCCAAGATATTCAAATTTTTCACATTTTACCCCCGAAAAATATCGAAATTTGAACCCAATTTTAATGATGTGCAGACGTTCTTCTTAAGGTATTTGTTGGCTAAACGGTAAGTCGTATCACAAAACGGACTCTATTCCTTATATGTTAGATTTGTCCCTTTATCTCTATTATACCTACATTTTGCTTTTTGTACACGTATAATTCGTAGTTCAAATCTCTTATATGAAATATAGAATCATCTAATTCTGCACGAACATCGGCCCACCCAGTATCCATACGTCAGCCAAATTCTATGTTTGTAGCTGTCATATTAGTACCCGAGGGTACCTATCCCATCGTCGACCTATCTGTGTCGGTGCGACGTACAGCAACTAGCAAAGAAAAAAAAGAATTATTCCCTTCTCGATTCGACTTGGCAGAAGTCAAGGGAGCTCGCAATTTTGTTCAAAACTCCCCCAACCGATTGTGTTTGGGAGTAGGCATGTGTGCCGGCCATTATAAACAAATTTACCCATCTAAAATATGACTGGTATTACGCATAGTGGCCTTGATATTATAATGCAAACTCACCAACTCGGTGTGACAGTCATTAATAAAAGGGGCCAGCACAACTCAGTTTTGACTGTCTGGACTGTCTAATCTGTCTGGAAGTAGGGAAGGGCGCCTGCCATTGTAACGAAAATTCCCCAAGGTCGACTGTGGCCGCACATTAGGTAATGGGGCCTCCCATTAAAATGAAAATTTACCTACTCGACTGTGAATTGTAGTAGGCAAGTGAGCCTGCCGCTATCATCACAACTCGCACTTTACATTGGAAATAACGTATGGGAACCTCCCCCTGCTGTTTCTGGATAACGCTAAGAGACATGCAACTTAAAAAAGTCTCATTCACTGCATACACAGTAATTTATCCGTATACAATTTAGAATACCGTAGCGAAGCACGGGTACATTTGCTAGTAATAAATATGAGCGTGACGTCACACGTTTAGCACAAATTTTGCGTTACTTTGAAGAGCTATTTCATGAAAACTACACTTCATATTTTCATTATTTTTCTGCAACAGGTAGCCCTCTCCTTTATCTGTCAATTGAGATATTAAACATAATCGTAATTTAAATACTCTCGGCGATATACGCGTTCAAACCGAGCACTAGAGCGTCTTAAAAAATTTTCTTCCATTTACCCGATGTCGAGGAACGTAAGTCTACATTAGAATGTCAACCTCCATCACCGAACTTCACGATCCGCAATTGACGTACTCTTACCAAACAACCCAGATTGCCGGGCTGAGTGACTCAGACGGTTGAGGCGCTGGCCTTCTGATCCCGACTTGGCAGGTTCGATCCTGGCTCAGTCCGGTAGTATTTGAAGGTGCTCAAATACGTCAGCCTCGTGTCGGTAGATTTATTGACACGTAAAAGAACTCCTGCGGGACTAAATTCCGGCACCTCGGCGTCTCCGAAAACCGTAAGAGTAGTTAGTGGGACGTAAAGCAAATAACATGATCATTATTATTAACAACCCAGATCCATTTCAGGTGATACTTTCGGTTCTTACCATCGCTATTGGTTTTAAATCCCACTAACTTTCTTGTTTTCGAAGACGCCAGGTTGCCCTAAGTTTGTCCCGCAGGAGTTCACTTACGTGGCAGTAAATCTACCGACACGAGGCATATTTTAGCATATTCAAATACCACCGGATTGAGCCACTCAGTCTGGCAGGACATACGGTTGTAGAGCGCTGTTTCCTAGTAGGGGATAGAAAACATTGTTATGGGACATAAAAAGTACTCTGATGCCCTCTTTCACCACAACCCTCAGTTTATTTTTTTTTAAAATTTTTTTTTACAAGTTGCTTTACGTTGCACCGACACATGTAGGTCCTATGGCTACGATGGGACAAGAAAGGGCTAGGAGTGGGAAGGAAGTGGCCGTGACCTTATTTAACGTACAGTCTCCACATTTGACTGGCGTGAAAGTGGGAAACCACGGAAAACCATATTTAGGGCTACCGACAGTGGGGTTCAAACCCACTATCTCCTGAATACTGGATAATGGCCGCACTTAAGCGACTGCAGCTATCAAGCTCGGTTTTTATTATTCCTTACTGACAGATAATAATAATAATAATAATAATAATAATAATAATAATAATAATAATAATAATTGTACCTGGAGGTACACCTCAACGCCGCGCATTCAAAATTATCGCCTAAATGAATCTCTCTATCGAACTAAAGTGGAAACTAAAACAACTGGAACTTCGAACTTCAATCAGAAGATGTCACCACCGAAATATTACGGTATGTAATTTTGTTATTGTGCAGTTTCCTAAACTGAGTGAATTTCTCCTTGTTTTGTTTTGATAGTCATCAAGAAGTTTGGACATTTTTCTACAGATGGCACCACTAAAAATTTTATGATCATGCACCCTGGTGCAAAGTGAAAGAACTTATAATTTAAAGAAGTTTCGTATTTCTAGGTTTTTGTAACTGATTGATCTTCATTTATTTTTGGGTTGGCAATATTTCCTTTTTCTTTCCGCCAGTTTTGAATCTAGCCAATCACTAATTTCTGTAATTAATTTTCAACCTATCACAGGCTTCTTGTTCGATTCTGAGTGTTACTTTTGAATTCAACCAATAAAATGGAGAGGGTGTGGCTAGTTTAGTCTCGAATGATCTCGAACCTTCCCTCAGGGTTTATAAACTGCGGCTTTTCACGTCTCTTGGCCAATTGATCGTCATCTTTCTGAGTGTGTGTGTTAAGCAGGAGGCGGGAGGCCTCTTTCTTCGGCAACTAGAACATCTACAAGGTAATGACCAAAAAACTTTATTCTTTCTTGCTACCTCCGCAGTTTAATCCGAGGGAAAGGTCAGAATCTTTAACTATGTAACCTACTTTTCTAAAATGTAACTTTCTTCCGGCTAATGTAAAAATTTCATAAAATCTTTTTACTGTAAATCGGGGATAGAGAGTGATGTACCCTCTCGAGCTCCCCTTCTTCTTGGTTTGAGGTGACTTCGTTTTGTAGCGGTTTCCTTCTGTAATGTGTTAAAGTCATTTCTATACGAGTCACCTCAGTAGTTTGGGAACAGCCCCTGTTTCAACGGCCTAGAGCCCTTTAGGATTTTAAGTGTTCATTATCTTGGAACGCAGAGTGCGCCTCCATTCATTTTGTGTTTGGGCCAGTTATCTAACCTATTCTTTTTCCATGAAGGCCCAGCAGGTTGGGTATTAAATACCCCTGTAAAGTAAGTTCAATTTGTAAATGACGGTTTGGAAGGATATATATTGATGTAAGGTTGCCTTGAGTAGGCAGTAAGGAACTGAGAGCCTGTTTGCTCTTTTTAAAAGCTTTTGTAAGATTAACGAGTGCCTCTGAAAGGCTAGAAATTGTATGTTGGGGAGCGAGTGCTCTGTGAATTAAGGGATTTCTGCTTTTGAATAAATTTGTGCTATTTTGTAAATTTGAGCTGGGAGCTCAGGAAGTGCAAAACTAGAGGCTTGAAGCCCAGAATTGGTAAAAAAATCACTAATCTTGAATTTTTCTAGTCTTGTTTCAAGACTGCTTTGTACCTGATATGCTTTTTTTATGTTCACCAAGTGAAAATTTTTAACTTGTTGTTTTTTGAAAAATATAACCTTCAGTTCAAGTTTTAAATTAATTTTGATTTTGTAGATAGACCCATTCAGCCCAGCACCTTCTTTAACCTCTTTCTGCACCACGGGTAACCACGTAACAATAATAATAATTACTGCCTGGATGCATTCTTATCTTCACGGACGTCAACAATGTGTGAAAGGTAATAATGGAATCGTTTCCTCGTGGCGCCACGTGAAGAGAGGAGTCCCTCAAGGCTCTGTACTTGATCCTCTTCTTTTCGCACTCTTTGTGAATGACATATCATCCAATTTAAGACACTGCAAATACCCTATGTACGCTGACGATCTTCAACTCTACACAGACTCTACAGCACGAGACCTCCAGGAAAATATCGACTTACTAAATATTGACTTACAGTCTGTTAGTGATTGGTCTGCTGCGCACGGCCTGAAATTGGACCCTACAAAGTCCCAAGTAATCCTTCTTGGCCATCAAAGTCAAATAACAAGTATAACTAAACGTCCGTTGCCAAGAGTAATCCTACAGGATGTTCCAGTTCCTTTTGTATCACAAGTGAAGAATCTCGGTGTTATCATGGACGAACGCATAACTTGGTCTGCACATGCCTTACATATCCGTCAAAAGGTTTACTCAGCTTTACATTATTTATATAAATATAAACATATATTTCCAATAAAAAGAAATTAAAATTGAAGCCCTTGTAATGCCACATTTTGACTATTGTGATGTTGTTTTCAATGACGCGAGGCCGCAATTTTCCCTAGGGCTACAACAAGTGTGAGATATATGTGCAATTTAAGAAAATATGACCACGTGTCACCATCCTTCCTAAAATTAGAGTGGTCGCGACTCCATGTTCGTGGTAACCATCATACTTCGTCTCTCCTCCATCGAGTTCTTACTACATCTTCCCCATCTTACCTTTCTTCGCGTTTCCATTACTTCTCAAATTTTTATGACAGACATACAAGGGCTCAATCATCCATTCTGCTCATCATCCCTATATAAATAGGAGTTTTCTCTGTACATTGCTCAGAATTTAAAAAAGGATGGTATTTATGTATCAGTCGTGTCCACAGTAACAAGGAAATGCACTTTATAATTTTGTGTAATGTCTGTCTGTCTGTCTGTCTGTCTGTCTGTCTGTCTGTCTGTCTGTCTGTCTATCTGTACATGCATCACGAGAAAACGGCTGAAGGGAATTGAATGAAAATCGATAAGCAAAGTCGGGGAATAAGTCGCTACAATCTAGCCCATAAATAATTGTATTCACACTGAGTGAAATGGTAGTTTAGGGGAAGGCCTAAAATTTAATTCTCAAATATTTATGTTATTAGTGGTCGTATCTTAATGAAAATAGGTAGACGAAGTCCGGGGAATAAGTCGCTACAATCTAGGGTATAAATAATTGCATTCACGCTGAGAAAAATGACAGTTTAGGATAGCCTAAAATTTAATTCTCAAATAGTTGTATTTCGATGACCTAGTCAGAATATCTCGTATCTTCCAAAGTTCTTGCTATCCATTATTTCCCTTAAGACCAGTCACGCCTCCCAGCCACTCATGGATATGCAGTCCATCAGAACAATGTTCGTTGTGTTCTTTTTTTCTATGCTGATATGTGAAGGAAAATGAACCTTACCCTACCGTACTATAGGAATGTATGTTTGTGTGACGTATCTACTAACTCCTAGAGTATAATTTTTATAAGGTTCATTTTCCTTTACTCGTAAGCATAACAAAATGAACCCAACGGATATTCTTCTGATGGACTGCATACCCAAATGTGGCTGGAAGGCGTGACCAGTCTTAAGGGAAGTAATGGATAGGAAGAACTTTGGGAGATACGAGGTATTCTAACTGGGCCATCGTTTTATATTATTAGTGGTACTATCTTAATGAAAATCGGTATGCAAAGTCGGAGAATAAGCCGCTATAATCTAGGCCATAAATAATTTTATTTACACTGAGTGAAATAGTAGTTTAAGGGAAGGCCCAAAATTTTATTCTCAAATATATGCTATTAGTGGTCGTATCGATACATACTACATAACTAAAGTTATATAGTATTAAATTTCCGATCTTGTATATCTGCTACATTGCTACCGTATCGGCTATGATCTTAGAGATATGAGTGAATTTGGATTTTTTTGGACTAAGTCTATATCAGTGCCGAGTCACGGGAAAATGGGTAAACATAATTTAATGAAAATCGGTATATAAACTCGGAGAATAATGAACTACATCCTATGCTATTAAATAATTTTATAGGACGCCATAATATCATAGAGTTGAAAGAAAACTAAATGTGAAGGCCTACAACATAGAAAGCTCATAAAATTGATCAACAATAACATTACACTGACAATTGTTTGTTGTGATGTGCTTTGTGTCTTTTGTTGCCACTCATCTTCGATAGATAGGATTACTGCTGCGTACCGAGAGTTTTTAAAATTTGCTTTATTCGCACCGATACATATAGGTATTTTGACGACGATGGAATAGGAAAGGGCTAGGACTGTGAAGGAAAAGGTCCTGGCCTTAATTAAGGTACATCCTCAGCATTTGCCTGACGTGGAAATGGGAAACCAAGGAATACCATCTTCAGGGCTGCTGACAATGGGGTTCGAACCCACGATCTCCCGGATGCAAACTCACAGCTGCGCGCCCCTAACCACACGGCCAACTCGCCCTGTCATACTGAGTGTAACAGACTTCCTGAATACTGGGGGAAAGTAGCTGGGGAGTTAGATAACTTTCTTCTTTAGCATGCCAATCCTCTGGTTCATAAATTTTCTGATACTACTGGTACGTAACACACTGGTTCATCATAGCATTCGAGCTATTCAATCCCTACTCTGAGGGACTGATTGGAATGAGCTGTGTGCATATTTAACGGAATAAAGGGAGAGGAGTGTTCATGGCTGTGTGTGGCCTGGTCATTCTAGCTCTGGAACTTTGGACTGTTAGATCGGTACCGTAGTACTGTTCACTAAAGTGAGAAAATATGTGGTTTTTCATTTGATCGAGTATTTTATATGATAACATTGCTTTTAACCGCTACATTCCTACTGAAGCTTTTGTAATGACCTATGTTGACTTCAGTCAGGAAAACGACGAAGTCAGTATTTCTGAAAATCCCGTAGCGAAGTACGGGTATATCACCTAGTAATAATAATAAAGCCAAACTCCGACGCTACCACACATTTGTTCTCCCAGAAGCACTCTACGCAATTGAGACGTCATACTTAACCGTGGACATCAAGGACATAGAGAAAAAGAGAACGGCAGATGCTCAGGAAGATATTTGGACCCAAGATTCAAGACAGTATCTGGATGCGTAAAAGCTGAGAACTGTATTCTATGACTGAGCGATTCTCCTCAGTTGCACGGAAGAGGCGCATAAAAATTTACGGACACAGCATGGAGGACTCTACCAAAAAACATATTTTTTTCATCATTAACGGAAGCCGACAAACCAAATTACGCTGGTTGGCAGACACTCAAAGCTACATTGCAGAAACTGATCCACTGGCAACTACACGGACCACATACAGACAGAAAATCAATTCACATAAGTTCAAATCCAAGAACCCAACACGGAGGAACTTGAAACTCAAAAATGCTCGGACACAAGAGAGAAGACAAGCCCATAGTGGAAAGATGAGGAACTTATGGGAAGATAAGAAGAACAAGAAGTCTAATGCTAAATAATGGTTCTGCCTGCTCCTTAGAAGGCAAAACACTTTTATTATTATTATTATTATTACTATTTTGCTATTTGCTTTACGTCGCACCGACACAGATAGGTCTTATGGCGACGATGGAACAGGAAAGGCCTAGGAATGGGGAGGAAGCGGCCGTGGCGTTAATTAAGGTACAGACCCAGCATTTGCCTGGTGTGAAAATATGAAACCACGGAAAACTATCTTCAGGGCTGACGACAGTGGGGTTCGAACCCACTATCTTCCGGATTCGAGCTCACAGTTGCGCGCCCCTAACCACACGGCCAACTCGCCCGGTTATAGGAATATACCATGGAGTGTCTCTTACTAAACAAAAATAGAAACGGCTTGATTTAAAAACTGGAAGTCAAAGAGAAAATAATTCTCGGAAAGATCTCCAGCTCGGTGCTCGAAGATGGGAAATACCGGAGACATTACAATAAAGAGGCAGTCTGACTGTGCCATGAAAAAGAGGATTAGCTTTCTACGGTCATGTGGCAAGATTATGTCCTAGCTGACTGATCAACCACCAGTTCACCTTCTGGTTAAACAAGGAAATCCGTGAGACAGATCCTGAAGAAAATTCGTGGTTTTCAGGAAAAATCTCTGAATTGAAAAAGCTACACTGTGGTACCCCCTGGAGCTACACCGGAAGAAGACGGTACAAACTTGGCAAAGAGCAAATCCCAATAGTTGAACGAGCTTTGTCCTAAGTAGGTCCATGATGATGATGATGATAATGATACTGAAAGAGAGATGATAATAATGATGCTTGTTTTTAAAAGTACCTATCATCTAGGCCATCGGCCCCAAATATATAAGGATACTGTGATTTTGTTTGTAAGGGGGAATCTCGGAAACTACTGGACCAATTTTGAAATTTCTTTCACCACTTGAAGGATAATATCATTCCGGTGAATATAGGTCATATTTCATCCCGGAATATGAAAGAGTTCCCATGAGAACCGTGATTGAAGGAGAAATGGTAGTAATAATAATTCTGCATTGTTTGCCGGTCCGTGGTTTTTTTCTCACGTAAAAGCTACTCAATTGGCGTAGCTCAAATTTGGCAGGCTTATAGATGGTATTTCCTACCTTCAGATAAGATAATGCTACATACCATCACGCTAACTTTTAGGTCAGCAATGTAGCGAAAGACGATATAAAGGAAGTGAGAGGGAATCGTACGCCTGGGACCCTTAAAATTGAATACGCTACCTAAACGGTTAGTCCTATTGAACAATGGAGCGCACCACGTGTAGTTCAGATTCGATTTATCAGAAAAAAGTTGTTATGAATTTTCTTCGTATCTTTTTTGTTTCCTATTATTTGGTGCATGCTGTATTCTTAGTTTCTTTGTCTTGGCTTCCTTAATGTAAGAACTACTTGACGAATCGTGCTCAAATTTGACAGGCATACAACCAGACCTTTGGTTAACATGGTTAAGATATAGGCTACTTACTATCATACTGTACTTTATGAGGGTCGTGGGCGAAAATAAAATATGAAGAAATTCATAGGAAAATATATTGGGGTGCATAACAGAGTTATAAGTTATATGCTGGGTTGTCTAGATCAGGAAGAGCAGGACACTGGAGCTCAGCTAACACGGCAAGAATGATCACTTAGGGAGTATTTACATACATCAGTTGAAAATCCAGATATGCACCGAATGATATGTGAAATGGATGATATAACTCCGTTACTTCTTAACTACAAGACCTAGAGCGAGAAGTAAGAGCTGATTTGCGAAAGTTGGATGCATGGCTAGCAAAATCACTACATGAGAAGCATCCCTGCTTAGTTGAACAAGAAAATGTCGATTTAGAAGCATCATAATTTTTGCTGACTGCAGGGCAAATGCTCCCCGAAACAAAAGGTTTTATGTCGGCTATAAAATACCAAGTCATTCCAACCAGAAGCTACTTGAAATATGTGGTGAGAGACCCAACAGGCATGAGGGATTCATGCCGATATGGCTGCCAAACGTAAGAAACCATCCATCATGTTACTTCCGGATAATCACACTTCTCAGAAAGGGAGTATAAAGAACGCCACGACTCGGTTACCAAGATATTGCACCAAGTACTTGCTATTAAATCAGACTGGTTGATGAAAGACTCCCTATTTTAAGTACAGCCCTTAAACTGTACTCGAAAATGGCGATGTTAAAATGTAGTGCGACCGAGCAATTATCACGGATAAGACACAACAGACCGGATATAGTAGTGTTAGAGAAGGGAATAAAACGTGCCGCTCTCAACCTCCATAAAAAGTAAATTGAGAAAATCAACGATTATACACTACTGACAGAACATATTCAAAGACTATGGCACTATGAAGAGGTGATAATTATTGTACTGTGACCGTATCGGTCATGCACATATTTATTTAATAATGATTTTAAGGCGGTGAAAACTTTTGTTAAGCTCCCTTGTACATATTACAGAAAGTTGCATTAGGTTGCATCTGTTTGCACAACGCCTCTAACTTGGTGTAAACACGAGTTCTTCATAGCTGGAGGAATCCCCAGATAGAGAGAGAGAGCTATGAAAAATGACAAGGAAAAAAAATCAATACTAATAACTTCGCCCACTAAAAATGGCCGAAACACGGCAATGCCAACATGCAAGCTTGATTTGTATGGTAAGATTTCGAGATATGCATAACAATTAGTAAGGGAAACCTCGGCATGTTATATGTTTTCATAATAGACCTCTGCCAAAATTCGAGTCGTTTATAAAATGTTAACATGTGGAAAAATCCGCTACCATTTGGTTATATAACCGCTAGTAGCGTCCCCACGCCAACTAAATACGCAGACTACGCACGGGGAATCCCCGTAAAGGCATCATTTTGATAATAAATTTTAAATAAACCGCCGATCGATGAGTGCTTCGCACATAACAAGAGTACTTAAGAGTCTGAGTCACACATTTGAGCGCATAGTCCGACTCGTTGGCTGAATGGTCAGCGTACTGTCCTTCGGTTCAGAGGGTCCCGGGTTCGATTCCCGGCCGGGTCGGGGATTTTAACCTTCATTGGTTCATTCCAATGGCCCGGGGGCTGGGTGTTTGTGCTGTCCCCAACATCCCTGCAACTCACACACCACGCATAACACTATCCCCCACCACAATAACACGCAGTTACCTACACATGGCAGATGCCGCCCACCCTCATCGGAGGGTCTGCCTTACAAGGGCTGCACTCGGCTAGAAATAGCCACACGAAATTATTATTATTTGAGCGCATTACCGATGTCGTACAACCCGTAGAACCACTAATTTGATAAAAGTGTTGGGGACTGACCGCCGTCTATTGTTTGTGTAGGGGGAGTCCGATGCCTTGGAGTTTACCTGAGACTTGTTCTCGCACAAAACTGTCGCTGCGGTGACATTAGTGATACTGGCGGTATGCTAGAGGATAGTTTCCTTGCAGTAGTAAGTCCCATTTCGGTGGCATATCAAACGCATCAATGCGGACAAATTGAACACACCCCAAAGGTGGCATTTGACTCTAGACTAAAAAGGTCCCATCGAACGCCTTGGCGTATGCTGCTATATGGCGGTAGCCCGAAATTATGGGGACAATGATGCTGTCATGTAGTTCTATGGGGCAGTGGCGTGGGTGGTATGGTTGCAGTACCAATCATCCTTTCGAATACAGATGCTATACCTAACACTCTGGAGGAATGACTGAAGAAGTTGGATGTCAGCACCAACATCCACAAGACCATGAAGAAGACGGTAATCATTGCCACGACTGGAATTGTGCGGAAATATATGGGTTCAAATTCTATGTAAATATGTAGAGTAAATTAAAGTTTATTGTGCTTTGATTTCCTAAAATCTGTACAACTGCTTGAATATCATTACCACGAAATTCCAGCAGGTGTAGAACCATGTGAATTTTTGAAGATGGTTAAGTCTAATGCAGTTATCTCTCCATTGCTCGATGAATGTATGTTAACTCTTTAGCCCAATGGCTTGTTAGATCCTCTACAGCTTCGCAATTAGCTGCCATAAATAGTCTAGGTGTCACTGAAGAGGCAGACTAGAGAAATGAGGATTGAGGTAGTTTCTCATTCCTTACCTCCCTGAGCCAGAAGTTGCTATTACAAATCAGTCTGCCAAGCCCAGTGGAATGCACTTGCCAACCGAGCCTATGAGCAACATTTCCATGCCATTCATCACACGGACTGTCTGCATGAAGAATGACATTACTAGCATTGTTCGGTCACTTTGACATTGTTAAAGCCAATGACGAGATTGTGACAGGTCAATTAAAGTAACAAATTTGTTTTGAACCATACCAGAAGACGGCCTGTCTCACCAAAAATCTGGGCTAACATTTCTTAAGTAGGCTATCTAATAAATTAGAAGAAAGCTGTTCCTGTCAAGGTTGAAATCCTGAACAGAGCGCTTAACATAGCCCTGTAGGCCTACGTGGAGTGGCCTTCTCACTTTAGATCTTAAAACATGCGTTTTGTTTGAAGAACATTTCATACAAACTTTCTATTAATATCATCGGACTAAAACGCTGCAACAAACATGCAGAAGATAAAAACACCCATAAAGCAATTAAGACAGATCAGGCGATGAAAAATACGCCGCTCTATGCCAATAAATACAATTGTAGTAGATAAGGAACTTTGCATCAACATGTTTTGTTCTAGACAAATAAGATTTTCAGCAGATTTTATTGCTGTACTTACGGTAGTAGCTATTCGCTGCTTCTTGGAACTCTTTCAAGGATATGATCAACTGTCGGTCCGTACACTGTAAACTCAAAGCCAAGCAAATAATGACTTCGTTACCTGTCTAAGGCCCACATTTAGGGGAAGTAGTGGGTGGTTGAATGAGTGTCAATCACTTGAAGACTTGACTAAGATTTGCTGTTATTTTTCGGATGAATAAATATATGGTAGTAGAAAAAAGTTTAACCGTATACATTATCATTTAACAATCCAGATGGACATAACTTGAATGAGTACAGGCCTTCACAGTACTTAATGACCCCTTTTTTCATCCTGGTCTTATCCCAATTACTTGGAGTCGAAAGTACATATGGTTTAAGCCCAGCTTTACGACCGGATTACTTTTCTGACGCCAACCTTATACGAGGAAGAATATATTCAATATTGCGGGTTTCTGTGGTGGTTAGTAATGTGATGTGTTGTGTGTAAATAAAGACGTGCATAAAGATGAACACAAAAACCCAGTCCCCGAGATAAAATAATTAACCACACGTAGTTAAAATTCCTGGTAAACCTGAAATCGAATCCGGGGCCCTATGAACCGAAGGCCATTGTGCTCACCATTCAGCCACACAGCCGACTCTTGAAAACAATGAGTACGGTATTGGGCAATACATGATTTATCAATAAACATGTGTTTTAGGCAGAAAGCAAATACACACAGATATTTTTTTAAAAATATTAATTATTATCGTCGCCATAAGACCTATCTGTGTCGCTGCGACGTAAAGCAAATAGCAAAAATATATATATTATGACTTTTAAAATTATTCTTAATTTTTTTTTCCAATCCTTCCTTTTATATTACGTATTATTCCCATAGTTTATCATTTACTTTTAATAATTTTAATGTGTTTTTATTTGTGCCTCCGTGGCTCAGGCGGCAGTGCACTGGTCTCTCACCACTGGGCTCCGCTGTTCAAATCCCGGTGCTGGATTTGTGCTGGACAAAGCGGAGACAGGACAGGATTTTCTGCGAGTACTCCGGTTTTTTTCCTGTCACCTTATATTGCAGTAACACTCTCCAGTATTATTTCATTTCATCTGTCAGCCATTAATCATTTCCCCAGTGGAGTACGACAAGCTTCAGCAGCCGGCTCAGTTCCTATCCTCGCCGCTGGATGGGTCTTCATTCATTCCGTTCCTCACCCGGTTGAAACTAGAAACAGGCTGTGAATTGTTCATGTTTTTATTTGTATCCTTTTTATATTTATTTCTGACGGGCACGACACATATTGACTAACACAATTATTTTTTCATTGAAATTAGGGTAACAATGAAGTAATCTTCAGGAAGCGATATTTACAATAATAATGGAGTGCGGCCTCCGAAGAGGCCTGATGCAGGCCTCCCTATGATGAATTCTAATTCTGAAGATGACACACAGATACTCAGCCCCCGAGCTATCGGAATTAACCAGTGAAGGTTAAAATCCCTGAATTGGTCGGGAACAGAACTCGGGGCCCCTTGAACCAAAGGCCAGCTCGCTAACGACTTAGTCATGGTGCCGGACGATATTTACAATAATATAATTGTATGATCGGGAGTGAGATGGATGAGTGTTTGAGTTGACGAATTTCACGTGGATGCTAGCGCGTCGGTGACGATAAATTCTCCCAGCTACACTCCCTTTTGATAACGGTCCTTACCGAGTTGTGAGGAAGGAGCGATAGAGATGCTAAAATTTTGATAGTTCACGAATTTGGTAACATTGACAATGTAGTTAATAACATTTCAGTAGCTGTGATTTCAATTTGACACCGAACTTAATATTCCAACCTTGTTCCTGTTGTGTGTTGAAAATTATCTACCAATCAGTCGCTGAAGCAAATTATCTGTTATTGATGTCGACCTGCCACCTTGTGGAACGTTATGAAACTAGCTTGAACATCAGTCACTTTTATACATGACCGTTGCCTACGAGATACATAAGGCCGGGAAATAGGAAGCAATTTGCCGCTGAAAAAGCGGCCCGACCGTGTTCACGGCTTGGCCGCTAGATGTCAGGTTTCCGTTATGTTCTTGGCGGACTTTTAACATTGTGATGTGCGGACTAATAGTGATGTTGTGTTGATTTTGTGCAATTTATTGTCAGTATTTTTTCTGTCGGTGTGTGTATGTGAGGTTGAGAAGATGGCGAACTGTTGTGTACCTCTGTGTACTTCCGATACTGCTAAAAAGCAAGAAAATGTGACGTTTCATAGCTTCCCTTCGGAGCGCGGTTTAAGAGAGAAGTGGAAGCAAGCCATTTCCAGGCAAGGTGATAAACTAGGATGTCTTTAGGTACCTAACAATTCTTATCGAGTGTGTAGCTCTCATTTCAATACGTCAGATTCACCGAGCTCAATAGGTGCAGTCGCTTAAGTGCGGCCAGTATCCAGTTTTCGGGAGATAGTAGGTTCGAACCCCACTGTCGGCAGCGCTGAATATGGTTTTCCGTTGTTTCCCACTTTCACACCAGGAAAATGCTGGGGCTGTACCTTAATTAAGGCCACGGATGCTTCCTTCCCACTCCTAGCCCTTTCCAGTCCTATCGTCGCCATAAGACATATCTGTGTCTATGCGACGTAAAGCAACTAGCAAAAAAAAAAAAAAAAAAAAAAAAGAGGGTCAGATTTTCCCAACAAAGTTCCTTCTGTTTTTAGTGTGTACCCTGTTCATAAACAGAACAGTAACAAGCGCAGGGAGGATCCAGCTCCCAGAAATGATGTACCATCAAAATTTAGTAGAATTTCTGATTCAGATAATGATATATCTTCAACAAATAACGGTTCTACACCAGTCACAAACGAAAAAGGGTTACAAGTCTCGTTTCTATGTAAGGGAAAGTCTACGAGTAGCTCTTTTAAATCGAAATATTTATTGACGAGAAAGTCAAATACCAGGTTAAGGGAAACAATATTTAAATTGAGAAGTAGGATACGGGCAATGAAATCAGAAAAACGTTTTAAGATATCTGAACTTCATCGAAAATTTCCGATCAGGATGATGCGTTCAAGAATTTCCGAAGGAAATCCCTGAACCGCAAAGTGCTGAAATTTTGATAACTTCCTGCACCTCAGGTAAGCTAATCTTATGTATCGGTACTTCATACATTATAGATAATATTCTATGAGATTAAATGAATTGTTTCTTGTGATCATTTGAACATTAATGCTGCTGATATGAATTTGTCTTAATTGATCACGAAGTTTTCGTGAATTACTTATTTCGTCTTAACACAGTGTGAGACAAAGGCCTACGTTCTAGAAAATAAGTCATACAATTGCTCTTAGTATATTTTTTATCTTATATCTGTTTGGTGTCCTCTGAAATTACTAGTTTTAATTAAATTTTATAGTTTTTCGCAAACCAACGTGTTGCAATGAGCGCGCGAGACAGAATAGTAAAGAGAATTCTAGCGGCGCTTGTCGGAAGTATCTCGAGACAAGTTTAGAGTGCTGTATTTCCCGGCCTTGGTGTATCTCGTAGGCAACGACATGACTCGCCTTTGAATAACATAATGGAACAATTATTTCGCGGATAATTACTAATACACCCTCAGCCCTTCTCTAGCTTAGACGTTTTATTTAATTTTCTCATACATTATGGAATGGTATATTGGATATATGTCTGAGCTTAGATAATAATAATAATAATAATAATAATAATAATAATAATAATAATAATAATAATAATAATAATAATGGCATTATTTTACTTCTTATTCTTATTCTTGCTAGCCTTTTCCGAATCATCTGAGGTCAGCTTCCCTGATCGCTTTCCTCCAATATCTCCTATCTTGGACCTTATCCTTGTGAATTCGTAACGGTTCAAAATCCTTCATATCTCAAGCTCTCCACCGCATTTTTTGTCACCCCAGTGCCGGCTCGCTTCAGACTGTCGACCAATCAATTCTATGCTCGGCATTTCCCTTAGGTCACCCACCGAGCACGATAGCTGCAGTCGCTTAAGTGCGGCCAGTATCCAGTAATCGGGAGATAGTGGGTTCGAGCCCCACTATCGGCAGCCCTGAAGATGGTTTTCCGTGGTTTCCCATTTTCACACCAGGCAAATACCGGGGCTGTACCTTAATTAAGGCCACGGCCGCTTCCTTCCAATTCCCAGGTCTTTCCAATCCCATCGTCGCCATAAGAGCTATCTGTGTCGGTGCAACGTAAAGCAAATAGCTTAGGTCATCTGTCCAGATGTCCACATCATCTTAGACGCTTCTCTGAAGTTTTTCGTCTGCTAGAATCACTCTCAAAGACTGAAATATTGTTGCGGTTTTAATCCTGGGGATTTAAGAGCCAATCACAGTATTCACATTTTAGCAGCATGCAGTTTCTACTCGTTCTTCCTTAGGGTTGTCATGGTTCGGCACCAAATAATATGTCTGGACAACAATAGTGTATACCCATTGCGACCTCCTAGATCTAAAAATATCTGCTAAATCTCGCTGGACTCCTGCAAGCAAAGCGTCGCTGGAATAACCTTTTCTAAATCCGAACTACGTTCCACGAAATTCGGTAGTAATTTCACTAACGTGTCTAATATAATATTCCCGGAGCTTATATCCAACACATGTCAAGCTGACTGCCTTGTAATTATCCGCATTATGTTAATCGACTTTTCCTTTGTACATTGGTCCTACTATAGGCATCGTGCGCACCTCTCTGGTGGTTTGTTTACTATTTGGTGGATAACAGAAATAGCGGAGTAAGCATATAAGCAGGTGCTAAGATGCCAGATGTCGAAACTCCTGGAAATGCAGATAAAACAAGAAAACGGAAAGGGAACAAATGCTATTGCGTTGTAGGGTTTAATGATACCTACAAGAATACTATGCTAGATATTGTCTTTTATTAGTTTTCCACCCGGAAAACTGAAACAGAGAGACGAAAGCTGTGGATACAAAGAAGTAAGTACAGTGTTTAAATACTGTTCTTCAAATCAGCAATACATACTTACAAAATAACTACAATATGTATAATGCTGTTTACAAATTAATGTTCACGCTGTTCATGTTTATTAAGTAAGTAAATGAAATGGCGTATGGCTTTTAGTGCCGGGAGTGTCCGAGGACATGTTCGGCTCACCAGATGCAGGTCTTTTGATTTGACTCCCGTAGGCGACCTGCGCGTCGTGATGAGGATGAAATGATGATGAAGACGACACATACACCCAGCCCCAGTGCCAGCGAAATTAACCAATGTTGGTTAAAATTCCCGACCCTGCCGGGAATCGAACCCGGGACCCCTGTGACCAAAGGCCAGCACGCTAACCATTTAGCCATGGAGCCGGACATTAAGTAAGTGAAAAATCTAAACAGTGTATTTACTGACCAAATCAAACGACACGTTACGGGAATAGTCTAATGACAGTCCTTTATTCTTCTTCTTCTTCTTCTTCTTATTAATATTATTATTGTTATTATTATTATTATTATTTCCATAATCACTGTTTTTGTTGTTGCGTTCGTATTACAGTACCATTCATATTTGATGTTCAGTTTTCAGTCCTGACGGGTCATCATGGAAACCCACACCCTCAACAATAGTTTGCAGTATTCCAACTGGGAAATTTCCAGTATCCTCGCAGCTTTTCCATGGTTAAAAGCAATGCCATCTGGACTACCACAAAGCCGTAGTTGTCATTTAAGAATAATTAAACCACAACGAACTACTTTAGCATCGTGTTTTTTTCTTCATAATTTAAAATAATTTAAAATAGCCTCGAGTCCATCTCCTTTCCATAGTTTATATTTCTTAAGCCAAGGTCTACAATATGCGGACCTGTCAACAAGAGAACCAGTCTATTAAAACTATCTCTTCTGTCTTTAATTATATATTTCTTACTAATCACCGAAATACGAGTTTGTTTTTCCTGAAACCATTCTGGACATTCTGCCTGTCTGCACGTAATTACAGAAATTTTAGTACCCTATTATCATTAATACACACATTATTTTCAAAATATGATTTTTGTCCCCTTACCTAAAGGTCTGAAAACAAAGAAGACAGTCACATACTCCGTATCTTTCAAGAAATTCCATTGTTACATTTACAGATTTTTTAATAATAATGATTTCTCCACAGATCCTAGTAAATAATTAACGCTCAACTTCAGTTCTATTTTCAGCTTCTAACATTCGAAGTTAAGGGGATGGTTCCAAGGTAAAATAAAATAAAATAAAATAAAATAAAACGCAATGGAATGCTAATTAAGTTATCTACCTTTCAAAGAAAAGCTGACACATGGTGTTTAGAATTTTTCTTAGGGATCAGGTTTCTAATTGCTTTTTCCCTTTACGATACTTTTCCTTTTCAACCCTTGTGGAACTTAACCTTTCCCAGGCTTGTGGTGTACAGCGTCTCTCTTATAAAGCCAGACCGTCCAGCGCGTTTCTACTCTCCGAGACCTAAGCAGCTGTACGGAAGGCACGCGCATATTTTTTGACCTTGCAAAGAGCGCGCACGTGTTCAACCTAGCATCAACAGTCAGTCCGAATCTCAGCTGTTAACATGGCGAGACAGTTATCATTGCAACACCGTATTTTCGTATGTACAAGTTATTTTAAGTACGAGTCGGTTCGACGGGTACGCGATGTATTTGTTCAGCAATTTCCTGGTGAAGTGCCACCTTCATGAGCACAGATTCCAGTAATTGTAAATAAATTTGAAACTACTGGCTCAGTGCTAAAAAATACATGTCTGGCTCCGTGGCTAAATGGTTAGCAGGCTGGCCTTTGGTCACAGAGGTCCCGGGTTCGATTCCCGGCAGGGTGGGGAAATTTAACCAAAATTGGTTAATTCCCCTGGCACGGGGACTGGGTGTATGTGTCGTCTTCATCATCATCTCATCATCACGACGCGCAGGTCGCCTGCGGGAGTGAAATCAAAAGACCTGTACCTGGCGAGCCGAAGTCCTCGGACACATCCCGGCACTAAAAGCCATACGCCATTTCATTTCACCGAATATATCATTCACAGAATTAGCACAACACGTAGGGGTTTCGGTTTCTTCTGCACACAGGGCTACAAAGCTGTTGCACATCAAACCGTACATGTTTACACGGGCCCAATGTTTAAAACCTGCTGATCCAGCCACAAGAGTGAGATATTGTGAGTTGTATCTTGTATCATTGAATGATCGTTCATTCGACCCACAGCTTGTGTTCTTTTTGGATAAGGCGTGGATTCATCTTAATGGTCGTATGAACAGTCATAACTCTCGCTATTGATGTGCAGAAAATCCTAATGGTGTTTATGAAGTCCCTCATTATGAAGAATAACACTTCCAGCATCTTTTATAAGGTAAGATTTCATATAAGATTGTATGCACGCTTAAAACAGGGCGGCCGTTCACGACGTAAGCTGGGCTGAGGCAGGTGCTGTAGCGCAGAGTGCAAACACCGTGCGCTCGGTCTGGGTTTATAAGAGAGGGCCCGGATCTGTCTTGGAGAAACTGCTTTCATTGTTTATATATGCAGAAACGCAGCAAAGATTCTGCAAGACTCGCCGCACAAGGGCACGTGTTCCTTAAAATATTTAGTTCAACGTCAATCCGATAAAAATAACTTAATACTCAGAATAAGACAAACATATAGTGGGGAAACAAGCAAATATGATATTAAAGATTAGGTACCGAAATATTGAACCCTTAACTTACCATTCCATCGTTGGTCGGCCACAGCTGCTTCAGTAGAGCAATATGGAACTCCTAAGTCTTGGGGTGGTTGCGGAAATAATTCCGTCACGATCTTAACCAAACGATGGGGTTCAGAAGAGAGCCTAACTACTTGAAATGTGGAGCAAATATATGCTTACTAACTTTTATTGAATCAATTATTTGCACAAAAAAATTTATTTATATAAATCCTTGATCTTTTTTTTTAAATGTTTCAAACGCAGTCACATTGTATAGCGTTATTTTCATTAATTATAATATCGAAGAATTTTCTTCGGAGAAAGTAGGAATCTCGTAAATTAGTGGACAGCGAAACTGAAAAAGTGAAAAGAAAGCCTGAAAAATCCGGCACCTATTAATCCAAACGATAACTGAGAATTAATCCACACGATCCGTGGAAAATCTGACCTTCAACAAGTAGAACGCCTGATTTCCTCTTAATTAAGGTTATCCACCAGTCGAATACCCTTTCGGATACGGAACACCCGCCGAATGGACCCTTAATCGAACCAAATTGACTACCAGTTGCTTTGGATAGGTTGCGAAATATTATTGGAAAGCATGGTGTTCACTACAAGTTAACAGCAGCATTCACAATTGAAACAAAATTTCACCCTGTATTGTCATTTCATGACACCCTTAAGTTATAAAATAATCCCAATGCTGAACGAGCATCACCCAAACAGCTGTTCAGAAGAAACCAACAACAACACGATCCGAGAGGACCTTACGTTACGTCGTTCTGAAGGAACAAAACTGCGAAATGCAGGAAACACTTAATCATCACTCATTTAGAAGAAACGCCACTGAAGTTAAATAAAAAGTGGTAAATCACTTGGAAAATATTATTATAAAACCGACTTTCAGGTTATAAATGTTTACATTACGCTTAATAAAATTAAAAGTCCACATGGAAAAATAAAACAAAATTACAGAATTCTTTCTTTTTTAACAATGGCTACCATCACAGATCCATCTGCTTATTGTTTGTCCCAACACACTACCTACAAAGTTATCGATTAACCACACTCAATTACGTATAAAAATGAAAGAACGTCAAAATAGAAAATAAAATATATATTACCGGCTGACGAATCGAACCCGCATTCGTAACTCAAGTCTCACACATATACGCTGAGTGTCAACACGCACCCTACCAAAGAAAAACGGACGTCAGAACGACAAAACAAATAAGTCCGTAAAATAAAATAAAATATTGAAGTTCATTGAACTCAAACACGCATGGCGAACTGCAGTAAATATTCAATCACCACTAGCTCAGTACCCAATGTTGGACAACCCTCATGTTCAAGTCATTAGTGATTCCATAATCTTAGGTAAACACCTTCTAGCTGTTGAGGGCTGCACGCAAGCTTGGCCTCCATTATTACTGAGCTAACATCCTTCGCATTGCATACACTACTGCAGACACTACCATCGCTCAAGTCACTTCGTAAAAACATCTAATCTAAGACTTGAGTTTGTACAGCTGACATCCCAGACCTATCGTCGGGCTTATCTAATGCCTGCACACAGTACCATTAACCTCTATGTATACACACACACCTTCCTAACCCTGTCGTTGAGCGTGAACTAGGACGTCTCATCATCAGTGTACTCCTAGGATAACATGTGACGTCCTAAATATATTGTCGAGCGAAAATTGGGTCGTGTATGCTTCCTCTAGCATATCAGGCGAAATCATAACTTCAAAAACACTCTTAGATATTTTAGCTGTAAATCTGGTCGAAACTAATAACACATAATGAAACGAATCTTGCCACAGAATGATCGCAAGTCGGGAAATGCAACTAAGTCCCTATCTTGTTACTAAAACGTGAAATTGAAAATAAATAACCCGTGGTGAGCAATCCACAACTCAAACACGATCTCAGCATGCGCAATGAAGTTTGGAAAAATGATAATGACTTTCAACACACGTCTAACACTACTTGACTATCGCCAAACAATCACCATCACCACCGCAAAAATCCACACTGTAATTTTAGGGTGAAGCCCTCAAATCGTCTACCGTGATTTTCCAAATATTCATATCCATGACTATCCAGTGAAACGAAACCCAATGAATCTCCACACCCAAACATATCGCTTTAATAACGTCCAATATCTCATCCCACAATGTTTCCGATTTAATGAAAAATTACCGGGTCGTAATTTATGAAATTTACTGATTGGAAACTTGTCATTACAGTCAAATAACACCAACCGTGTATTCAGAGTGCTCTTTTACCCTTGAGGTCATGTTACTATAATATTCATTAGATTGACATTACGTAAACTAGTCACTTGGATTTTTACTTACCAAGAGTTACCATCTTCACCAAAAATCGTTTTTCACTTGGGATCTTAACTTGAAATTTTACTGCGCCTCACACAATAGTCATCTCGAACCAACCTTCTCCTGGTCTCAGTTTTCGGATTATTAGCGGAATATACTACAGCCTGCCCCATAAATATCACATTTAATATACAGCCTGTCTCAAAAATTCTTCACCATCAGCAAATATAGCCTGTCTCAAAAATTCATTCTCATCGCCTTCTCACGGCGGCATTACGTAAAATCCAGGCTCCCTTTGCCTTCAACATTATCTCAACATATCAAAATTCTTCGCCATCAATCCCTTTTCTCATATTTCAAGACTTTTCAAACCTCAATCCTCTCGTGACAAACAACCTTTATAAAAATATACCTTTTTATTTTATTTTTACTACAACTTTCGGACCTCAAGAATACAACAGCACACCGTGATTTTCCATATCACGGACATACACGATGTCACAAATTTCTTTTTCCCATGAATAAAACATAACTTAATGGAATTTTCTAGACACACGCCAACCTTGTAGAACATACCTGTTAAATGCACTTCAAACTGGAAAATTTTATCCCGCAGTAAATATTATTATTATTATTATTATTATTATTATTATTATTATTATTATTATTATTATTTCGACAAAACTTTTCTCAATTCCGACGATATTCGAAATTAAGACATTCACCACGACTAAGTTATCGTTATCACCTTCCTAATTTTACTCAATTTGGACAATATCTCAAAGAATATTAACACAGTATTTAAACTTCGCATTTTATAGTTTCTTGACGTGAATTTTAGAGCACTGAAGAGTTTCACACGACGACCAGAAATGTAATACATTTGTCTGATCATTATTAAATATCAACCCGACATACTTAATGAAAATTGGTTGGGACAAACAATATTCTAACTACAACATTGATACAAAAATATTCACAAACCTGTAATCGTAGACATCATTCTGGATTCTGGCTGCATCTAGCCAGCAGACCTCTTTGTCTAGCCTTCCATGGCTAGATTAGACGTCTCCTTATAGATATATAACTTAAATTACACAACACTTTCGGGGTCGATTGACACTGCGAACAACGCACTTTCAAAAGGTTTAACAGGCGACGAGCACTCTGCTCAAATGACCACGTCCACTGCGTTCGCAAGACTTCTGCGCCCTCTTACCCTACTAAGGGCCAGGTGTTCCAACAGATAAGAAACCAGACCTCGCAGCTAACTTCCAGACTCTAACAAATATTAGACGCACACACTGAATACAGAGAGAAACTCGATTACTTTTCACCCACATATCTAAACCTTCAAAGTTCCCATTAGTGGCAGCTCAGAAAATTTCTATCATCTTCCACTTTAACAGTATATTTGAACCATAGACACGAACATGTAATAAGTTATTTGGAGACCAAATTTCCGCACTTTCCTACTGACGAGTGACGCGGGTTTCGCCGTTCCAACAACCAGGCAGAGAGTGTGAAATATACGAAGGGAGATTTCTTTTATACCCTATGGAAGGACGCTACTCACACCATGAAGCTTGATTGCACAATCTGTTAATTCCGCATCCAATATACCAATTTTCCTGAAATTTGTTCCCTATCTTCGGACAGACTTACGATTTATTACCGTGGTAATTTCATATTTTTCCCATACTCGCAACAGGCGAAGTGAATTATTTCCGCCCGGGCGTTTCACGGGTTTTTCTTCATCCATCGGCCTTGGCACGTGTCGCTGAGCCGGACGCAAATTGTTCTCTAGGCTTAACTGCATTTATTTTTACCCTGGGGGTTCTGTCTTCACATAGGGTTTAAGAATAATTTAGATTCATTATTCCTGGATTTACCATGTCACCAAAATCTCTCGTTATGAAGAATTTCTTGAATTTTGATAAATTGTTCAATATTCGAAGTCCACCGAAGTGTCCCGGCGTTTCATGAGCTCGCAAGCTTGCTTGACACGGGAAGCTCGCTCCCACGAAACAGAGAGGCTCTTTAAATACAAACATGGCTGCTCTCAAAAAGTAGTTTGTAGCTGAAATAAATATTGGGAATAAAAAATAATTTTCTCATCGTAGAATTATGGGTTCAATATATACTGAGAAGTTTAAAGAACTTCCCTAAAGTGATAGTTCGTAAAGTGGTAGAATAACAAAGGTTTTCCGTACCCTATCCCATTGCTTTTAGGTTATCCTCAGAACTCTTATCAATTCCAGCTGCTTTTCTAGGTATCAGTTTTGAATTTTTTTGTTGATATCTTTGTTATCATAAGTACATTTCAGGACTTCGCTAGTAGGCTATTTAGTCACATCCTCAATCTGCCATTATCCTTACGTCTAACTATCTTTACAAACGGCTGACTAAATACTTCTGCCTTCCGTAAATCATACACATTTCCCTTGTTCATTTATGATTCCTGGAATGCCCTTTCTGGAACCTTTTTCTGCTTTAAGGTACCAATACATACCTTTCCATTTTCACTAAAATTCATATGACTGCATATAAATCTTGCCATCATGATATTCTTAGCATTTTTTTTCTATACTCAATTTTCGGGTAAATTACTTTAATCTCTCCTTACTTCAACAACCATTCCTAACACTATGCTTTTCTGACCCGCGATTCTTTTTTAATACAATTATTTCTCTGTTATAATATAGCGGGTCTTTCCCATTCGTCACCGCATGCTTGGTTTTCTACTACTCAACAACTGCTTTAAACTCATCCCATATGCCTGTTTACATTTTAATTGACTATTTTTACACTCAATATAATTACGTTTTAAACATAAAAATGGGGCGAGTGTCGAAAGACTAGGCCTCGAATGCCTTAATACCGCTGAGCTGGGAGAAAGGTCGCGCAGGCTGTGTATACAACACGGCCGCTAGAGACAATGTCTACGTGCCGAGTCTAGTGAAATGAAACGAATTTATCGTGTGTAATGCACCCTTGAAAATTGGTTATTGGTTTGTATGGAAAGAATATTTTATTACTGGGGTGGAACAATGCATAAAATTATCATCCAGGAAGGAGATTTCAACTCTGCACTGTCTGCTAGCCCGCAGTGAAACAGGTTTTCCCCGCCGTGTAAGCGAGTCTGGTTTTTTTGTGCCTTGTTGAAGACACCAGATGAGTGGCACGTGGACATGAACTCTACGAGACCAAAAGCGATCAATACTTTGAGATTTTGACGTCATGATATTTAACCAATTGGATCGCAAGGTTAGCCCGATCGCTAAATCTCAGCCAATAAAATTCAATTAACAAACACACCTACGTCTTGGAGAAATAAATACCCATGTATCTGGGGGAATCTACCTCTTTTGCTCTTTTGCTTCTTTTGCTCTGTTGTGTCTTCAGTTGCCTACGTGAGTAATTGCTTCGCACAAGTACAAGTCATCGTGTTGTAAGAGCACATGTGTTATTGGAGACGGCATGTACGACGTTGAGCATTACAAGCATTCATTTGATGAAAGACGATATTTTTTCTGCTTCTGAGGAAATTTTGAGATACGGAAATATTGGAAACGCAGCAGTTCAGATTTCCTTAATTTTATAAATCTGAGGGAAAATTTAAAGTACGTAAAAACTGTGCCAGCTTGGAGAATCGAGTGTGTGTTGGGAACTATTACTAAAACAAACCTTTTAGTTTCAGCTTTCACCAGAAGACGGAAGATCATTAGCAGTCCTGAACTATTTCGGAAGAATGGAACTTCAGCATTACGACGGAGTTTGTAATTGTCCTAAGTCCTCGCCTGCTGCAGCTATGTGTAACTAAAATGTGAGGCATAATTCAACCCAGGGGAGAATAATATCGGAGATGGAGTTTGGTTAAATATTCACTGATCATCAACCGAGTCCAGAAGCCAAGTCTACTACAGCTAAGATTTTAAATTATACTTTTCTATATTTTCTGTTGTAATAATTATGTAGACGTAGTCCTTGCTTGAATATTTGAGATCATTTCTAATAGCCCTTGTAGTTAGGAATTTCACTCTTCTTTCACTGGTGTTGGTAGATTTGATGTGTGTGAGAGTGTATTTGGGACCTATAATTTGTTCTATTTGAGTGAGTGCTTCGTGACATGTTCTCACTGTCCCATGATAAGACGAGGAAAGTGTTAAAAATATTTGACCCACGCGATAACATTTATTAATTTATAAAATAATGATGGAATAATTTTTGAATTATTTGGGACAGAATATCGACGTGTTCTGTGAATTTAGGATTTTTCCTTGATGTTTTTGTGGTTCATCATAGATTCGAGATAGGATAGAGTCATCTATGATTTCATTAAACCATAGCCTACGATGACGCGACCGCGCGCGTATAATAATAATAATAATAATAATAATAATAATAATAATAATAATAATAATAATAATAATAATAATAATAATAATAATAATAATAATAATAATAATAATAATAATAATAATAATAATAATTGACATTATTACGGTCTAATAGAATGTTTAAAGGTCATGAGTGTAATTATTACTGTGCTTATAAATGATTAATGTGTGCTATATTGAAGTAGATGTTGGCCTGGAATATTGGTCGTGGCTTGAATGTTATTGGTATTTTTGAGACTTGTAAATGGATCTTGAGATAGGATTTTATTTGTGTGTCCATTACATGAGTCGGTTAAGGAAGAGAGTGTGTCTTTGAACACAATTTCTTCTTATGCAGCACATATTGATCGATAATTTGAGGTAATAGGAGATTAAAAATAACGTAATCGTGACTCATAGACCGTATGCGCGAATGCTTATTTATCTATGACTGTAGGCAATTCTATGGAATTTTTAGTGATGATTTCTACTATAAAATTATCCTGGAACATCGTTGTGGAATCTATTTCATTGGAAAAGTGATAATCCTGTTACAATCACACGCCAGACGATCGTAATGGTAGCCCTTGTCTGATATTGTCATCGGGAGAAACTCTCATATTTCAAATAAAATATAAAATTAAAAATCAAGAGATAGGGTTCGATAAATCTATTTGATAATATTACCGTGGACCAAAGCTTGAATGTGAGATGGATGAATGACTGATTTTGTTTGTAAATGTGATTTTCATGGTGATATTTCGTTATGATATGTGTACGCTGTGCGTGTAAAGTTTTCGATTTTCTTGTTGTTTTGTGGCGAGCATATTTGGCTCAATTATAAAACTTTAAGCAATTTTATGACGGAATAAGATAGATTAGGATCTTTGCTTCTAGGGAAAATACTTAAGCAAGGATCGCGTCAATGAACTAAGCTCACAAAATGTAAACTGTTTAACTTTACAATGCGAGAATTTTAAGTCTTTATTGTGAGTTGTGCACAACACTAGGCCAATTGACACAAGAGTAAAAATCTAATGAGTTGAATATTGGATTTCAAACTAATTTAATTAAATAATTTGAAGCATAAGTAATTAATTAGAATAATATTTAATTAATAGAAATGATTTATTTGATTTTTCGTGTGAGGTAAAAATTTGACTCATTGCAAATTAAATCGCAGAGTATTGCTAATTTAAATAATAATTTGAAAAATCAGATTTTTGATATTTTGAGATAGGATTCTCTCAGATAATAATTTAATTAATTTCCTAATACGATTTATTAAGACTCAGTTTCGTCTCTTTGCAGAATGCAATTTAATGAAGAACTGTGGGTGAATTCCAGCAGGGAAGAGCTAAATATTTTTTATTCAAGATTTTGAAAATATTAATGGAATTTGGAAAGTGCTAATAATTTCTTTTTAATAAATGTTAAAAACCCATATTTTTTTAGTGTTTTCATTTGTCGTCAGTCCTTAGGTTGTCCCTGTCCTCAATAATTTAGCATTGCCTGTAAGCGAACGTTCCGCCTCTGGGACTTTTGCTTACCGGCTGAGCTGCCCGGCAAAACGGGGGGCAGTAATAAGTTTACTCGCAAGTCAGGGAATCAATTGAATAAAACACAATGTTCGCTCTGTTTGACCGCATCACCGTTACCTCACTTAACAAGCAAGGTTTTCACAAGATGGCTACGTAGGTGACATCATGTCAATGTTGGACATACTATGATCACATTCATGGGGACATATCTCCTGAACGGATGGAGATATCTCGATAATTCTTTCATCACCATGTTTGGCTGATGAGGTCTACCTGTGTCATCCTTAACATGCATAGAACTGAACGAAGACACAAGCCTTAAAGTTCAGTTTTGGGCTTAATATTACAATTTTACGCGGAATTACCTCCTCTGCGAACCATGTGACCTTGGCGCGGTGGGGAGGCTTGCGTGTCCCAATGATGCAGATAGCCGAGCCGCAGGTGCAACCATATCGGTTGGGTATCTGTTGAGAGACCAGACTAACGAATGGTTCATCGAAAGGGGGGTAGCAGCCTTTCAGTAGTTGCAAGGGCGACAGTCTAGATGAGTGACTGACACGGCCTTGTAATAATAATCAACATAGCTTAGCTGTATTGATACTGTTACACGGCTGAAAGCAACGGGAAACTACAGCCGTAACTAACTCCCGAGGACATGCAGCTCTCTCTGTATGAATAATGTACTGATGATGGCTTCCTCCCTGGTAAAATATTCCGGAGGTAAACTAGTCCCCCATTCGGATCTCCGGGTGGGGACTACACGAGAGGGGGCGATCATCAGGAAGATGGATACTGACATTCTGCGAGTCGGAGCGTGGAATGTTAGAAGTTTGAATCGTTGTGGTAGGTTAGAGAATCTGAAAAGGGAGATGGATAGGCTAAAGTTAGATGTAGTTGGTATAAGTGAAGTACGTTGGCAGGAAGAACAGGATTTTTGGTCAGGCGACTACCGAATTATCAACACAGAATCAAACAGGGGAAATGCAGGAGTCGGTTTAATAATTAATAAGAAAATAGGGCAGCGGGTGAGCTACTACGACCAGCATAGTGAAAGAATTATTGTCGTCAAGATAGACACCAAACCAATGCCCACCACAATAGTGCAGGTCTATATGCCTACTAGTTCAGCGGATGATGAAGAAATCGAAAGAATATATGAGGAGATAGAAGATTTAATACAATATGTAAAAGGTGACGAGAATCTACTTGTGATGGGAGACTGGAATGCAGTGGTAGGCCAAGGAAGAGAAGGCACTACAGTAGGAGAATTTGGATTGGGACAAAGGAACGAAAGAGGAGTCGGCTGGTTGAATTCTGCACTGATCATAATTTAGTCCTTGCCAACACTTGGTTCAAACACCACAAACGACGGCTGTATACGTGGACGAGACCTGGAGACACTGGAAGGTATCAAATAGACTTCATTATGATTAGGAAGAGATTCAGAAACCAGGTGTTGGAATGCAAAACTTTCCCAGGAGCAGACGTGGACTCTGACCACAACTTGTTGGTCATGAAATGCCATCTGAAGTTGAATAAATTGAAGAAAGGAAAGAATGCAAAAAGATGGGATCTAGACAAGTTGAAAGAAAAGAGTGTGAGGGATTGTTTCAAGGAACATGTTGCACAAGGACTAAATGAAAAGGCTGAAGGAAACACTACAGAGGAAGAGTGGAGAGTCATGAAAAATGAAGTCAGTAGGGCTGCTGAAGAAATGTTAGGAAGGAAGAAAAGAGATCAACTAAGAATCAGTGGATAACTCAGGAGATACTAGACCTGATTGATGAACGAAGAAAATACAAGAGTGCTAGAAATGAAGAGGGCAGAAAAGAATACAGGCGATTAAAGAATGAAGTGGATAGAAAGTGCAAGGTAGCTAAAGAAGAATGGCTGAAGGAGAAGTGCAAGGATGCAGGAAAATCAAGGAAACCTTTGGAGAAAGGAAATCTAGGTGTATGAATATTAAGAGCTCAGATGGAAAGCCACTTCTAGGGAAAGAAGACAAAACAGAAAGATGGCAGGAGCATATCCAACAGTTGTATCAAGGTAAAGATGTAGATAATTTGGTTCTGGAACATGAAGAGGCTGTTGATGCTGATGAAAGGGGAGACCCAATTTTGAGGTCAGAGTTTGACAGAGCTGTGAGTGACCTCAATAGGAACAAGGCACCTGGAATTGATGACATTCCCTCTAAATTACTGACTGCCTTACGAGAAACCAGTATGGCAAATTTATTTCATTTAGTGTGCAAGATGTATGAGACAGGAGAAGTGCCATCCGATTTTCGGAAGAATGTTGTTATACCTATTCCCAAGAAAGCCGGGGCTGAGAGATGTGAAACTACCGCACCATTAGTTCAGTATCTCATGCCTGCAAAATTTTAACACGTATTATTTACAGAAGAATGGAAAAACAAATTGAAGCTGAGTTGGGAGAAGATCAATTGTGCTTCAGAAGAAATGTAGGAACACGTGAAGCAATCCTGACTTTACGTCTGATCTTAGAGGATCGAATCAAGAAGGACAAGCCCACGTACATGGCATTCGTAGATCTAGAAAAGGCATTCGATAATGTTGATTGGACCAAGCTATTTATGATTCTGAAGATGATAGGGATCAGATACCGAGAACGGACAATTATCTACAATCTGTATAAAAATCAGTCTGCAGTGATAAGAATCGAGGGCTTTGAAAAAGAAGCAGCAATCCAGAAAGGAGTGAGGCAAGGCTGCAGTTTGTCCCCTCTCCTTTTCAATGTTTACATAGAACAGGCAGTAAAGGAAATCAAAGAGAAATTTGGAAAGGGAATCACAGTCCAAGGAGAGGAAATCAAAACCTTGAGATTTGCCGATGATAATGTTATTTTATCTGAGACTGCAGAAGATCTCGAGAAGTTGCTGAATGGTATGGATGAAGTCTTGGGTAAGGAGTACAAGATGAAAATAAATAAGTCCAAAACAAAAGTAATGGAGTGCAGTCGAACGAAGGCGGGTGATGTAGGAGATATTAGATTAGGAAATGAAGTCTTATAGGAAGTATATGAATATTATTACTTGGGTAGTAAAATAACTAACGATGGCAGAAGTAAGGAGGAAATAAAATGCAGACTAGCACAAGCAAGGAAGAGCTTTCTTAAGAAAAGAAATTTGCTCACTTCAAACATATCGGAATTAGGAAGATGTTTTTGAAGACTTTCGTGTGGAGCGTGACATTGTATGGAAGTGAAACATGGACGATAACTAGCTCAGAAAGAAAGAGAATAGAAGCTTTTGAAATGTGGTGTTACAGAAGTATGCTGAAGGTGAGATGGATAGATCGAATCACGAATGAAGAGATACTGAATCGAATTGGTGAGAGGAGATCGATTTGGCTAAATTTGACGAGAAGAAGAGATAGAATGATAGGACACATCTTAAGACACCCAGGACTTGTTCAGTTGGTTTTTGAAGGAAGTGTAGGTGGTAAGAACGGTAGGGGTAGACCAAGGTATGAATATGACAAGCAGATTAGAGCAGATGTAGGATGCAATAGTTACGTAGAAATGAAAAGGTTAGCACAGGATAGGGTGGCATGGAGAGCTGCATCAATCCAGTCTATTGACTGATGACTCAAACAACAACACGCGGAATTAGTAACATAGTACTGACGCAAGTATTACGTAGCACCTCCTGAGGAGTGTGCGTGCAGTCAATTTTCAATAGCAAATGAAAAGAACAGCTAACAACAGCGAGTCATATGGTACTGAACTCGTGCTCGGACGATACATCGCAAGCACTGTCACCCCTCACTAGCGGGGAGGGAAGTGAATGGGCTTGTTTCAAATGAGTGAGACATCGAATCAAGGACGGTAGCTACGTAATGTCATAAGAAGTTTACCGTCAGAGGGCAATAGGCTGTTATAATGAGGTATGTTTTCGTTGCACAGTGTTTCAGTACTCAACGTCCCTTCGAGTGAAGACGTGGTCACATCAAAACAAAAATAATATAATGATCTATAATGCCATCTGCCACTGAAACGTGTTAACAATGATATTACACCACGGAGTAAGTGGTCGCGTGGTTTGGGCTACGTAGCTATCAGCTAGCATTCGGGAGATAGTGGGTTCGAACCCCACTGTCGACAGCCCTGAAGATGCTTTCCCATTGTCACACCAGGCAAATGCTGAGATGTACCTTAATTAGGGGCACGGTCGCTTCCTTCCCACTCCTAGCCCTTTCTTATCCCAGCGTCGTCATAATACCTCTCTGTGTCGGTGCGAAGTAAAGCAAAAAAGAAAAACATTACACTAAATGACTATTGTTCTTAGTTGAGGTGTGCTCTGTCTCTTTTGCTGCCACTCATCTCTGCTACATGGTGTATAAAATTTAACCCGTCGACAACGGATACACAGCATTTACTTTCCGATATCAATAATATTGTACTTTCTCGACCTCGACTGGGATGAGTTACTCGTGTGATAACAATAGCTGGAGGTGCAAGTCCGGTACAGAACTAAGTACTATGTAATATATGTGTGATTTCTGTCAGCAAGTCTCATTAAACGTACTTCTTTGGCTTAATGAGACTCTTCGCATAAGTAGGCCTACTTATCGCCTTTACATAACTTTATGTGGAATAATTGATGTCTCATTAGTCTCAGTCGGCAATTGCCGGCTGTTTGTTAATATAATTAACGCGAAGAAATAATAATCTCTTCCTCTCTCTCTCTCTCTCTCTTGCCCTTAAAAGAATTTATACTGGGTTGCATTGGGATCACGGCCGCAACTTTTAACGTAGAATTTGTGCCGTGTGATAGGGGTTGTCATAATGAAGTATCTTGGTCGCTTCAACTACAAGATATTCTCGATAAGCATTTTGGAGATCAAGAGGAGCAGATATTCGTTTACAGGAAGAGGAGTCAGGGATTGGAATAATTTACTAAGGAGATATTCCATAAATCCACCTCTGTTGTGTAATGGTTAGCCTGACTAGCTGCCACCCCCGGATGTTCGGGTTCGATTAACGGCTCTGCCACAAAATTTGAAAAGTGGTACGAGGGCTCGAACGCGGTCCACTCAGCCTCGGTAGGTCAACTGAGTAGAGGTGGATTCGATTCCCGCCTTAGCCATCATCGAAGTGATTTTCGGTGGTTTCCCACTTCTCCTCCAGGCAAATGCCGGGATAGTACTGCGCCGTTCCCGCGTCCAGGCATGGACGCAAGAGATCCAGACTAGCTCTAAGTACAACATTGATTCGATGGCTAAGATCTATGGGTTATGAGTTCCGTAAGAGAAAAACGCTCTGGTCAGTTAATGGCAGATTCTAACCAACGTTGGAAGACGTCTCTTACCCGTTACCAGTTAGATACCATATTCATATTAGTCATTAGAGAAATCGTTGTAGACTTAAGATAGTACGGTCTTACATCTAACACTTATTCTAGGAAGACATAGAAAGAGTAATGAGGTTCTAATATCCCACATTTATTAAATTATTAAGTCAGACAATAAAGGAAAATTCTCTTAAATTCAATCGAATGAATATTTCTTGAAGTAAATGACTCTGTATTATTCTTAAAGTCTGTGTTCATCACCAATGTTCCAGAAAATCATGTCATCTGACCTCTACTGAATCATTAATTCACAGTACAGTGTCGTGACCTCATTATATCAAAGGTAAGAATGGTTGAACCTACGAAGTTACCGTAATATAAACGCATTCTAGGGCTCCATCACTCAATTTTGTAAGTCCTTTGGTCTCTCAAAACCGTAGAATATTAGAAGCAAAGTATTGTACAATATTAGGGAATTATTTACAAAATTAATGGTTTCATTCATATGCAATTCACCTAATAAGTTTGGTAATATTGAATTAAATTAATATAAATGAAATTAAAACATTCGAGTGAATGGTATTGACAAGAAATGAACATTAAAATCAAGAACTTTAAAAGTGTTGGATGCATCCATTAAAATAAGAAATAAAGAATTATATCAGTTACTATTTACAATGTCTCCGATTAAACTTTCTTGAGAAAAATAAAGAACGCATTTGGAATCGTCAAGTAAGTATTCAGATAAGGATTGGAGTCTATGTTGCCTTGATATCAGTTATTCTTCGAATAAATGTAAAATTTAGTTCATTAATACCTGCTCCCTACTCATTAAAATGATACATGTTATTTAAGTTACACTAAATGTTTGTATCCATACGGGTTAAAATTCTCAATGAAAATCATCACAATACTTCTCAAGACCTGGATTGACTAGTACACTCTCATATGCTTTGCCTTTTAAATATTCATATTCATATGCTCAATTGCCTCTTAGTCACTCATATTTCCTTGTGTTATTCACCGTAAGTTAAGCTATGTCCACTGGAAGTCGTAATCACCCTCAAAATAATGTTATCGTAAGATTTAAATTATAGACTTAAGATAATATGACCTTAATTCAGGGATAAATATTAATTTAAGTGCGTATCTGGTTGTAAGAAACGTCATCACACATATCCTACTAAGTTATTATCAAACATACTACCAGTGGAAAATCTAGTTGGTTGGAAGACACTATCTTCGACTAAAAATCCTTGTGTGAATATATATGTCACCAGTGATCTGTCTAGTAGCTTGAATATTATCCGAAATGAGGTTATAAACTGTGAGAGTTGTCAAAATTATCCGAAATAATTCAGTGAAGGCCTAAGTACAACCATGACTACCTGCATGATTATTCAGATGATCTCAACATGGATAATAGCGCTGCCCATCAGCGTCTAGATCGTATCCTAAACTACGTGATTCTGCATAAGATTGAGAACTACCGTTTGCAATTGGCAAAGATTCAATGACAATCTCAGAAAACATCACTTGAAAATCACTTCATCTCACCTGTGACAACTATGACTATTCACTCGAAGAAAAATAAATAAATATGACCATCATAAGTCACTATCTTCCTTATACCATTTCTATAATATGTCAATTATCACTCTTACTTCAAGTATAATAAATCTCTCACTATATTATATGCATATCAATTCATTAAACTGCACGCAAAATGTGCCACGACATTCTTAAAATATCACCTTACTTCCTACCGTCATAGTGTCAAATTTAACATCATAACTCTGAGCAGTACAATGCCTTATTCCTTCATAAACACTTCCTATATACTATCTCGTACCATGTGACCTTAATTATATTAGTAAGCACTCATATTAATACCAACTTCACACTTTACTCTTCACTGATAATAATAATAACACTAATCATTTACTCTCACATATCATTGGAAACATTACGATCGGAATATCACTTGGTGACCACGCCTACTAATGGATCTGACGTTACACATAGAAGAGTACCTACTTCCTACAACCTCACCTAGACGTTTGTCTACGCACTGTCTTCGCACGGAAGTACACATATCAACATTTAATTATAAAAGGTAATGTTCTCTTACTTACGAAAACGACTCAGATAATGGACTTAGCTTGTCTTAAGGTGGTCTCAATGTCTTCTCATCTCCGGTCATCTGAGATTAGGATCTCGTCATCTGGTTCCTTCACGAGTGATCGGGTTCATCGTAGCTCCACACAGCTGATTACTGGTCATCTGGGCTGAATCAACATCGTATCGCCTCATCAAGGTCCAAGTAGCACTGCCTTGCTTCTTTACAGGTTCATAGTGGAGTCTCGTATGTATGGAACAGAGCAACAACAAAATATGTTATTCATTGCAGTCATTCTTCAGTTAATATATCTCTTGGGAAGCTTAAATTGTGTAGGTTCTGTTATGGTACAGTTTAGTTCAATATGACAGCTTCAAATCGGCTAGGATAATTGCTAAGTGTTTATTCTGTTTGGAAAATGAAGTTCGCTCCTCTATGTTTTTGTTAGTGCAAGTGCACTCGACAGCTGATCAGTACGTATGCTTTTTACTATTGATCGGTATCTGATAAATTTATATATGCCCTGCGTCAATTCGTGACATATCTCTATTATAATCTGGGTAATCTCCTTTTTATTGTATTTTAAATTTCGCGCAGAGATTAGATCTTGATAATAGATGTTATGCGTGTAGCCGCGAATTATATTTTCTTCTAAATTACGCTGTTTGCTTCAGATAAGTAGATTCTTTCAATCTAGTTCGTTGGCTTCTTGCTGCTTCAAGGTCTGATTGTGTAATGAATGATGAGAGATTTTTTTTTATAATAATGGGTTTAAATAATGTCCATTTGTCATTCTTTTCCTGCGCCTTCTAGACATGGTTCTTTCCGTAACCAACCGATGAAAATAACTACATTTCCGTCCGTATTGACGTTAAATGCATTCACATTAACATCTTAATCGCCGGGACTCCATATTTGTTCCCACCAGCTCGCATAAAGAACTGTGAAACGGCACAGTACCAAACTTAAGGCCACGGCTGCTTCCTTCCCTCATCCTTGTCTATCTATCCCTTCCTTCCCATCTTCCCATCACTCTACAAGCCCTCTGTTCAGCATAGCAGGTGAGGCAGCCTGGGCGAGAAACTGGCCCTCCTCCCCAGCTGTATCCCCGACCCAAAAGTCACCCGTTCCAGGATACTGCCCTTGAGGCGGTAGAGGTAGGATCCCTCGCTGAGTCCTAGGGAAAAACTAACTCTGGAGGGTAAACAGATTAAGAAAGGAAGAAAAAATGATATTCAAAAAATTTGCAACTTTTTGGAAGCTACTATTAAGGAAAAGACTTGGTAAGCAACTGATAGGAAATCTGCCACCTTGGCGACAGCCATAAATGCAGATCAGTGGTGCTTTCTTTCTTGCTTGATTCATTGATTCGTCGACTGATGACTGCTTGGATCCTCAACAGCTGATGTCAGCTCGGAACATAACGCTCACGAGGGGAACCCGCTAAGTGTAACAACCCGATTTCCTAGAAACTTCGCTTAGTGAAAAAAGGGGGGGGGGGGCGGTCGAAATAAGTGTACACACGTTTCGGGCTATCCGTAGGCACTCGACTCCAAGAAAATGATGGTCGAAGTTTCCGACATGCTTTACGTGCCTATTAGCGTCCAGCGAAATCAACCGACGCGGTGGCACAGTGGCTTTCGCTGCGGCCTCACTCTTTCGCGTCCCGTGTTCAAACCCCGATGAGTTTCTTCCCCGTTTATTTACTTTTTCTATTGACAATTACTACACGAATGGTTTTGTTCAATGTATTTAAAAATAACGCTGTTCTTATTCGTCTATGTTCTGTCTGGTAAACGAATTTTAAAACGTCTATAAATGAATGAAACAAATTACTTGGAATTCATTTTGGAAAAAACTATCCTTTATGCATGGTTTGTCGCAAACTTATTGCGAACACGTGAAATCTTTAGCAATGTTAACGGAGTTTCTTTCCCGAGTGATATTCCTACCCAGAAATACAACTGTGGCAAACCTGCCTCCACGCGATGCTTGTGCTGTGCGAAATTTCTATGTTTCGAATGTTTCTACGATCGGGACCATCCAAAGGAATGCACCATATCTCCCTGGAGAGTTAATATAACAATGTTAACTTACAAAATATTGTAATCCGTGAAAAGTAACACATACAGTATATAGGTTACTAGTGGACCCGTGCGCTGCTCCACAACATTCATTACAAATAGGTTCTGCTTGCTTGTTGTTTAAAGGGGCCTAACATCGAGGTCATCGGCCCCATTATAAATAGGTCAGATAACTCATCTTGATATGCCTGTCATAGTCATATTGTTTCTCCTGCCCATTTCAATCATTTTATGAGCATTTAATACCGATAATATAGTTTATAGATTTTACAAAATTAAAAAATGTGTTTATTTTAAAGAAGATTCCAAATAACAATTTTAACGTCTGTAACATCTTCAGTTGTACGATCCCGCCCGTATGTGTGTCTTACCCTACAGTTTTCTTTCCCAAACAGTAACTCATAATATGTTTACCATACCGATTGGGAACGAACTTTGACTTAAACGGCATTCAGAGTGTCACAGCTCATCTCAGATACTCCAAAGACTATGAATTCGTCACTAATATCGTCATTTTCGGAATTTTAATTTTCACTCCCTTCCTTTACGGGTGCTAGGGGTTTCTTGCCCCTACAATATTTTTTCCAGATAAAAGCAGAAGTAAGTTTTAAGGAACAGATCATATTCTTTACATACTGTTGGATAGGCAACCCACTGATCGGACTTGTCTTGCGGTTTGCTTATCTTCGCCTATTTTATTTTTCACCCATTAGTGCCGAACTACCAATCAGATTTCGTTCAAACCACTTCATAATCCCTTTCAGATGTAATAAGAACAAATTGTGAAAATTTCAGCGAATTCGGTCCAGTAGTTTTTGAGTCTATTAGCTTCAAACATACCAACATCCAATTTTATATATATAGATTGCAGTACACTTCCCTTGAGGCGGTAGAGCTGGGATCCCTCGCTGAGTCCGCGGGAAAAACCAACCCTGGAGGGTAAACGGATTAAGAAAGAAAGAAAGAAAGAAAGAAAGAAAGAAAAAAATAGAGGCTATATTTAATAAATGCATAACACTTTGTTTTTGAAACCCAGTTGTAATTTTACAATCAATATGACGCCTTTGTATCAATTAACTTGATAAGAAACATTCGTGTAGTAATCGTCAATGGGCATAAGTAGATACATGGCCACCTCCATGGCTAAATGGTTAGCGTCCCGGGTTCGATTCCTGGCAGGGTCGGGAATTTTAACCATATTTGGTTAATTTCTCTGGTACGGGGGCTGGGTGTATGTGTCGTCTTCATTATCATTACATCCTTAGCAAGAGACGCAGGTCGCCTACGGGTGTTAAATCAAAAGACATGCATCTGGCGAGCCGAACTTGTCCTCGGACACTCCCGGCACTAAAAGCCATGCACCATTTCATTTTTTCAGTAGATAAATTAAACAAATAAAGAAACATTAAATGGGATTTGAACACGAGGCCCAAAAGTGTCAAGCCGCGGCGATAGCCGCTGCACCACAGCGTCAGTTCAACTTTTTACGTGCTAAAATTACGTAAAGCACGTCGGCAACTTAGACCGTCATTTCCTTAGAAACGGTCGAGTGTCTGAGGACAAGTCGGAACATGTGTTCGCTTATTCCGACCCCTCTTTCACAGTGTGAAGTTTCTGGGTAATCGGGTTGTTACACTTGGCGGGTTCTCCTCGTTAGTGGAGCAGCTCGTCTCCTTACTCCCAAGTCTTTCCAGCCCAAAGTTTGCAAAATATTTGAAACACTATTCATTTGTTGGAAATCACCCAGAGTATATCGCGCTGCTTTCCTTTGGACATTTTCCAATTCTTGAATGAAATAAACCTGGTAAGGTCCTGTACAATGGAACCATCCCCTAATTTGGGGTAGTATCAGTAAATAATACAGTCTCTCCTTTACATGGCATTGTAGACTATAATATAATCACGCCTCCATTTAAACTAATTTGGTAAGTTCCTATAACACCTCTTGACCGAACAAACAAATTCAACAAGTACGGAACTTTAAGTATTTTGGCAGCTGGATTACTGAGGATTTGGACCCGGATTTAGATATTCATGTACTTCGGCAGGTGCTATGTACTGTATATTTAGTGCTTCAGTGTGGAGCTGAGACATGGACTCTGAAATGTAACACCATTAGGAGAGTAGATGCCTTAGAGGTGTGGGTTTTCCGAAGGGTGTTATACGTCAAGTAGACTGTCTACGTCCCCAGTGCTGTCGTATTCAGGTGCATGTGGAGTGAACGTATGTTTATATATGTGTTTTTATTTATTTCTGTACTTATTTCGTACGGCAAGAGGATACACTGTTACATGTACAAATTCGTAACAGGTATTTTTCTCATATTGGAGTATCCACTGATCGCTGGGATATCCATAAAGCAAAGCTTTAGGTCCAGCAGCCAATGTAGTTGCTATCTTGGCACTACCCAGGGGTCACGTGTAGGGCAGTTTAAAGTTAGACCTGCGGACGTGGAGCAACGACAACCCCGATAGGGCAAGAGATAGAGAGTGCCCGTTCGACAAATAGCTCCTGTAAGTAGGGCATCGAAAAGACCTAGAGGAGTGTAAACCTATATAGTGGTTTCCATAGCATCATTCGAGAAAGTTCAGTATGGTGGCAGTTAGGGAAAAAATTTAAAACAAGACACCGAGCTCGATAGCTGCAGTCGCTTAAGTGCGGCCAGTATCCAGTATTCGGGGGATAATAGGTTCGAACCCCACTGTCGGCAGCCCTGAAAATGGTTTTCCGTGGTTTCTCATTTTCACACCAGGCAAATGCTGGGGCTGTACCTTAATTAAGGCCACGGCCGCTTCCTTCCCACTCCTAGCCCTTTCCCGTCCCATCGTCGCCGTAGGACCTATCTGTGTCGGTGCGACGTAAAACAACTAGCCAAAAGAAAACAATAAAAAAACAAGACAAACACTCTTAGTAGATTAATCTATGGACCCTCCAATATGGAGGAACTTTGGGCAACAAAGTTAAGCCAATATACACCCTAAAAACTACAAAAGTAGATCGTAGATTACGGAAATAACACTTGAACACAATCACCACATAAAACAAAAACACATACATTCTCTGGAAACTACAAACACAAATGATATCCCCAATAAAGATGTTAAAATGCATTAATCTCAATGCACATGATCTTCATGACCTACTGTTCATAGGGAGTCTGGTGCCTTGGGATCTACCTGAGACTTCTTCTCCCAACCGTCACTTCGGTGACATCAACCTTACCAATGAATGAATGTTAATATGTACAATCAAGAAAAGAAAGACAGCCTACCTTGGGCATATTAAAAGTAATGATACATACGACCTCCTAAAATTGTTCATACAGGGCAAAATTGATGGACGTCAAGATCGTGGTCGGATTAAACTCTTGTCTGTGGAACTTAAGGGACTGGACAGGACTAGATTCGAGTAGACTGATGAGGAAAGGCGAAATCGTAAGACTTCGCTGTGTTTGTGGCCAAACTCCAGTAATGGAAAAGGCACTACAAGAGGAAATAGGAGTTGCATACTCTGTAATAGAAGACACCCATCATCTTCTCCAGTTGATTCCCGTATTTAATTCTGGAATTCTCCTCCATTCCACTCTTTCATAACCTTAAGTTCTCAACATTTTAATATCGTTACCTCTAATCACTCTTCTCTTGACATCTCATTTACCATGCTTTCCTCTACACTATTTCTCATTCTCCATTCTTCCAGCTTCTCATTTACATCAGACTGTTACCGAGCTCGATAGCTGCAGTCTCTTAAGTGCGGCCAGTATCCAGTATTCGGGAGATAGTGGGTTCGAACCCCACTGTCGGCAGCCCTGAAGATGGTTTTCCGTGGTTTCCCATTTTCACACCAGGCAAATGCTGGGGCTGTACCTTAATTAATGCCACGGCCGCTTCCTTCCCAGTCCTAGCCCTTCCCTGTCCCTTCGTCGCCATAAGACCTATCTGTGTCGGTGCGACGTAAAGCCAATAGCAAAAAAAAAAAACAAAAAACATCAGACTATTCCCGTACTCCCCTCACATTATTCCATTAAATGACAAATTGAACACCAAAAAAGTATTGTGTCTTTTCTTGGATCATTGATATATCCTTCTGCTTCCCTTATCATTCACCACAGATCCCGTATATCAGTAGTCATCCAGACCTTTTGTCGGCTTTGTGGCTCAAGCCAGGAATATTGCGGCCTGTCGACCGGTAGCCTACCAGTCTTGAGAGTCTTATCTTAGTAATTTTATGCCCTGACTGTAGATATTTTTGAGCCAACACTTTATGAAGTACTTCAGACACATTGCCAAGTGATCAGGAGCATTGGAAAACTGATCACCGAGGGAATAGTTGACGGCTTAAGATCCAGAGGACGTGTACCACGGTGATGGGCAGACCAACTCAAGAGCATGGCCCTGACTTGCATTGCTTTCTGATACTGGGTTCCATCGTATCCGTAAGACCTGCCGGTGTCAGTGCGACGTAAAGCAAATTTAAAAAAAAGTGTCTTTATTCCTAACTGCTTGAAGACAAACCTATTTGTAGGATCCCATTAATGGATCTAATTGCTTTCTGAGACTTCGTTCCGGCTTGAAACTCTTTTAAAAATTTGAATATAATAATAATAATAATAATAATAATAATAATAATAATAATAATAATAATAATAATAATAATAATAATAATAATAATAATAATAATAGTTTTACGTGCCTTTTTATTTATTTATTTTCGAAATCTTCCTCCACTTGGAGGCTGCCAAAGACAAAGAATACACAAACAATTTCATTCAAAAGTGAAAATAAGTAAATTATGTCTCAGTCTGGCGAGTATAAGTGGTGTCTGAGTATCAAAAGAGAACCCCTGAGCGCATTCAGCCCCCAGTCGATGAACTCCTTGGTACTGATGTTAAAGGTCTTCATCAGTTCTATCGTCTTCTTAGGGACTGTCCCTCTCACACCGATCATAAGACCCCTCACTTCTATATCGTCCAGTTCGTATTTATTCTTATAATACGGCACTGTAGGCAGGTAGATAGACTTCTTTTCTTGGTCCACTTCGTCTGGCTCGTCGGAGTGTGTTTCAAATCTTACTGTGGGGTCTAATATATATCCTTTCTTTCCTTGAATTGCGATCATATCTATCCTTCTCGTGCTGCCATTTACTCCAATGCCATGGACTTCCTCATGCACTTGGAGCATCTGTGCTATGGATGACCTGATGTTGTGCTGTCTAGAGTTTCGAAGAGCTTCACCGAAGGCACAGGAACTCTAGACGTGAGGTAATGTTTCGGTCCCACTACATCTTCTGCAGCGGTTACCATCAAGGGACCTTCCCGGTACAGCTCTTACAGGTGCAAGGTTACATACCATTTTCAGCGCATCTCTCCACTCCGTGCTAGAAAGGCCATCATGGTTTCTAACCCAGTGGTTTGCAGGGGGGAACTCCTTGTACAGACACACTCCCTGACCTTTACTTCTCAACTGGCACCATTTCTCAAATTCAGATTCTCGTAATTTCTGAGTTTCTTGGTGTCATTCTCACCGTGCCTGTTCTTCATTTCCTCAGTTTGACCATTTACGTTTAACTCAGTTAAACATCTGTTAATTTCTTCATCTAGGTTTCTAGTGGCTTCGATATATTGGTTCTCCTCCCGTTTCAGAATGTTGCAGCTGTTTATATTCTGAATCAAGGCTTCCCAGCTTGCTCTAAAACACCTAGGCCTTTGTACCGTTTATCTGAGTAAATCATAGAATCCGGAGTGTCAGTAGGAAGGGATGATGTCTCCTTTAGTGCACTCTTAACGAGTTTATCAGCATCTTCCAACAACAGCCGTGGTATTTTACCTGCAGGAATGCAGAGGAACTGGTAAGTCAACGTAGAACAGACTGAAGAATTTAGAATTGAAAATTTCTGATGTGGATGAAGCCAGGGACAGGATGATAACGAAGTGAGTTTCTGCTGAACGAGTGTCATTGATTTCTTGGAATCAAATAACATAGTATCTGCATAATTTACCCCTAAGTATTTGACACATTTGTTCCTCGAAATACATTTAATCCCCATGCCTTCTTCGAGTGTAATGAGCCCTTCGTTTATTTCTACTCTAATGATCTTGATAACTTTCGACTTTTCAGGGTTCATTGTTACACCAAGTTCACGAAACCTTGTAAAGCTAGTTTCGTCAGTTCTATTGCAGAGTCTCGGTGTTTTCCTACAATAACCGTATGATCTGCGAAGCCTAGTATTGTTAAAGGTTGCAGTCCGTTGGCAAGAGAATAACCATGCTTGTCACATAGTTCTTTTTCACCAATTTCTCGAAAAATGTGATCTGTTGCGAAATTGTATAAAACTGGCGACAATGGGGATCCTTGCATTACGCCACGGCGTAAATTAATGGGATTCGTTTTCTCGAAGTTGGCCTGGATTTGAGTTGTATTATTCTCCTGAAGCTTGCCAATTATATTGCTCAGCTTGCTTGGCGCAGTTGACGTAGCTAACGTTTTCCCTACGTGTAAATGGCCCACGTTGTCGAAAGCCTTGCTTATGTCTAGGAAGACCAGAGTAACATCTTGTTTGTTGTGTTTTGCTGAGTTTAACACAGATCTTAGTAAAGCGGTGTTTATGATGGTGCCAGGTGATTTGATGAATCCTCTTTGATGTTCGCTAAATTGGATGTAACTCCTTGATCTTGCGTCAAAGACCTTCTCGATGACACGACCAAGGACTGAACATAAAGTGATTGGCCTCCAGTCTGACAGTTCTGTTGCATCTCCATTTTTAGGTAACAAAATGGTGCGCGCCTTTGTGAACAGTAATGGAACATGCCCTGTCTGTAACATTATCGTTGCAATTTTAGCTATGATAGTTGAAGCCATATCATCTTTGATAGCTCTGACTAGAACTCTGTCGGGTCCGGATGACGTGTCCACAGCCATTCGTTTCATAGCCAGGGTTACCTCGTCCTTGTGCACCGTTACATCGAAGGTTTCGTCTTGTACAACGCTTTCCCTTTCAGTCACCAGGTCGTCGTAAAGTTCGCGTTCACAGTTGTTAGGTGTGGCAAAAACAGATGAAAAATATTCTCTATATTCTCGATTTCAGACGTACAGTGAGTCATTTGGTCGTTCAGAGCGTTTCCGATGGCTTTTCTCCTCTGGTTGTAATTTCTTGGTATCGGTACTTATTAGTCTCTTTTCTTTATCTCTTTTTGTTGCCTTCTTCGGATTTGAGTGTTGCTTGTAAGTTCTCTGTAGTTTTGCATCTCTCTTCGTTTTTCTTACCTGAAAGTATTTTTTGCCGGGTGTTTAGGACCTGGTAGGAGATCTATGGCTTCGGTTAAGAAAACAGCGAATTTGTCGACAGTCTTGTCGACCTGATCTGTGATTTCATAAGAAAACTTACAATTCCACTGGTTCAAGCTCTTTTTATATTCGTCCATTGGTCTCACCGGTTTTCTACTCTCATTTTGAGAGCGAAATTCTTCGTTATTGTATGCTTATCACCTTGTGAAGCGACAGAGTGGTTTATGGTAGGCTGTCTCTGTACTATTATTTTGCGATGGGTATCAGGATGAGATCGACTTATATGCGTATTGAGTTTTATGTAGTGCTTCCCGGAGTGGGGACAGGGTAATCGTGGTTTTCCGTTCGAACTTAAATTATTTTGGGAGCTTGCACTATGATCTACAACGCTCGAAGAATCTGCTGCTTCATTACCGGCTTTCGCGAATTTCGTCTCCATGTCGTAGAATGTAATACGATGTTGTTAACGACTTGCGATTAGTTGTTTTGATTTTCCTTATCAGCTTATGCTCTTATAATTTACTAGCGAATGTACCCGTGCTTCGCTACGGTATTCTACATTGTATTCGAATATCGAAGTAAATAGTGTGCATGCAGTAATTAAGATTGTTTTAAAATTGCATGTCTCTTACCGTTATCCGAGGAAGAGCATGGGGAGGTCCCCGTACGTTGTTTCCAATGTAAAGTGTTTGTTATGGATTTGTGATATAACGGCAGGCTCACTTGCCTACTGCCATTCACAATCGAGTTGGGAAGTTTACATTATAATTGCAAGCCCCATTGCCTACTATGCGGACAGAATCGATTTGGGGAGTTTTCGTTAAAATGGCAGCCCCCCTTTCCTACTTCCAGACAGATCACAGTTTTTATTATAACGACAGGCAATTACCCTACTATCACTCGAAATTGAGTTGGGCAGTTATCATTATAATGCCAGGCCCATTTTCCTACTTCCAGCCAGCTTACTGCCAGTCACACCAAGTTGGTGAGTTTCCATCAAAATAGCAGGCCACTATGCCTAATTCCAGTCACATTTTAGATGAGGACATTTCTTTATAATGGCGGGCACCCTTGCCTACTGCCAAACACAATCGGGTAGGGGAGTTTTAAACAAAACTGCATGCTCACTTGCCTTCTGCAAGTCAAATCGAGAAGTGAACTATTCATTACAATTGTAGACCTTCCTTACTAATGACAGTTACACAGGAGTTGGAGAAGGAACCCTTTCATACTGCCAGTCAAAGTCGGTGTGGGGAGTACTGATTACAATAGCAGACCCACCCTTTCTCGATCGCTACAAATCGACATCAGTGAATATATATAGATCGACATACGAAAGTATGTGCATCTTTACAATATTGAAGACCTTCATTTACAGATTAACTGCTACTAAACGTACGTCATATCGACAAAGGATTATACCATAAGACACGCCGGATTTAGTGGCCTAAATGGCTGGTCCTATGATATGTCATCTATTCTTGGGTCAGATTGAGTTAGAAACGTGGAACAGGGTAACGTTCTTGTAAGATTATCTCACATTACATTAATTTTCGGATAATTATGTGACAGCTACATACATAGCATTTGGCTCATATATGGCTACTGGGTGGGCCAATTTTCGTGAAGAGTTTGATGATTCTGTATTTCATATAAGTAATCGAAGGTATGAATTATGCATGTGAAAATTCCAAATTGACTTAACATCCATTAATAGAGAAAAATCAAACGTAAAAGGGATACAGATACGGCAAAAAGTCATAAGACCAAGGTTGTAGATCATTCCAAATTGAACGGAGATTGTGCAATCTGTTATGTGATAGGAATTTCCGAAGGTCTGCACCATCATTAAAATTGCCTGCATATTTCGATATTCTTCGGGGATAAAAAGTGAAAAATTTAATGATCTTGGATGTTTTCCGTTCGTTACAGGCTAAAACGTATAATTTTGTCAAATTTCAATTATCTTCTTTTTCTTCTGGCAGATTATGCCGCAATCTGGGTTTTGGGCGAGGCGGGTAAAAATTAGGACTTTCAGGAAACTAAACCAAAAATTATGCAGATGGTCATTATTACCCCTTAAACGGAAAGCTGTACGAAAATTTCGCCAAAATACTCAGTGTAGAGGCACACAGTCGTTACGATTTGATTTATATAGATAAGGAATCTGCTCCATGTAAAACACCTTTTTGGCTATGTCCGCTGGACTTAACCTGCAAAACTGACCATTCATGATATCTCCCTTATTAATCCTCCTGACGAAAAAATGCACATGAAAAAAAAAGGTTTAGAGGTGGAATTCCATCACGTTTGGTCGATTTCCAGTCAGGTTGGTCTTGTTCTGTATATATTGTGGAAGAGTAAAATCACCATATCGGTTCCCTATAAACCGCCAGTCCATTCCGGAACATGAAATGTTATTTACGTTTAAAACCTACCTTTGGACAGGTGGATGCTAAATATAAATTTTGGTTCGAATGTCTTCAGTAGTTTTCAAGTTGTAAGGAATACGCTTTACACGCACCCGCTCGTGAGTTAAGTCCGATGGGACTTGTACAAAAAAACGGTCCGTTAATGATATCTCCCTTATTAATCCTCGTATCGAAATGATGCACATGAGAAAAAAGGTTTAGAAATTAATTTATACCAAGGCAGGTAGATTTAAATTAACGTTGGTTGTGTATATTTTGTGGAAGTGCAAAATCACTGTTTCGGTTTCGTATAAACCCCCAGTCAGTTCAGGGATTTTGAAACAATATTTGCCCTAAAACCTATCAAGGACAGGTGTATTCTAAATATGAGTATTGGTGGAAATACATCCAGTAGTTTGTAGCACTCGTGTACATACGGCGTAATTAAGGAAGAAAATAATACAGTTAAGAAAGTTGAAAGTAATAGAAAATGGATTATAACTGAGGACAGCCGGATAACGACAAATATGTAAATGCCAAGTTAATGTATTGGAAAATCAAATGCTCCTCAATAAATTATGCTAGTGTGAGTTATGGATATAATAAAGCGGTAACAGAGGAGAAATTTAGGTCCATTGATTCCTAGGTAAACAAATAATAAGAAGATGACTAATGGTGTTATTACTTAATCTATTCGAAGGCGGTTATAACATCCAACGATATTCCGCCAATATCCCGCAGATAGGCCGATTGATGCCTCTCTTGCCTTCTACCTAAGGAACAACCACGAATTTAAAAGCATGATGAGGAAAATGGCAATACGTTACTTCCCTGCTGGCATGCAGTCAGAGACGTTGCCATGGTAACCTGTAGGTTCGTTGTCGGTCTGTCGGTCACTCAATGCAGAGCATGGTACCAGCAGAAAATTGTAAATTTCTCCGTCATGTAAAGAGTAAGGTAAATTATGAACATAACGAAAGTTGTTTATAATGAAGAGACGTTTCACGTGCGGTAAACGAAGATTAAACCCCCCGTCTATTCAAAGATTTTAAAACGATATGCATGTTGAAACCTTCCCCGGGATGAGTATACTCTAAATATGAAGTTTAGTTGAGATCTATCGAGCCGTTTCGACGTGATGGTGGAAAAACCATTCTGGTTTTCCTATAAACCCCCGTCTATTCAAAGATTTTAAAATGTTATGCATATCGAAACCTTCCCCGGGAGGAGTATACTCTAAATATGAAATTTGGTTGAGATCTATCCAGCCGTTTCGACGTGATGGTGGAAAAACCATTCTGGTTTTCCTACAAACCCCCGTGTATTCAAAGATTTTAAAATGATATGCATATCGAAACCTTCCCCGGGAGGAGTATACGGTACTCTAAATATGAAGTTTGGCTGAGATCTATACAGCCGTTTCGACGTGATGGTGGAAAAACCATTCTGGTTTCCCTATAAACCCCCCGTGTATTCAAAGATTTTAAAATGATATGCATATCGAAACCTTCCCCGGGAGGAGTATACCCTAAATATGAAATTTGGTTGAGATCTATCCAGCCGTTTCGACGTGATGGTGGAAAAACCATTCTGGTTTTCCTACAAACCCCCGTGTATTCAAAGATTTTAAAATGATATGCATATCGAAACCTTCCCCGGGAGGAGTATACTCTAAATATGAAGTTTGGTTGAGATCTATACAGCCGTTTCGACGTGATGGTGGAAAAACCATTCTGGTTTCCCTATAAACCCCCCGTGTATTCAAAGATTTTAAAATGATATGCATATCGAAACCTTCACCGGGAGGAGTATACTCTAAATATGAAGTTTAGTTGAGATCTATCGAGCCGTTTCGACGTGATGGTGGAAAAACCATTCTGGTTTTCCTATAAACCCCCGTCTATTCAAAGATTTTAAAATGATATGCATATCGAAACCTTCCCCGGGATGAGTATACTCTAAATATGAAATTTGGTTGAGATCTATCCAGCCGTTCCGACGTGATGGTGGAAAAAACATTCTGGTTTTCCTATAAACCCACGTCTATTCAAAGATTTTAAAATGATATGCATATCGAAACCTTCCCCGGGAGGAGTATACTCTAAATATGAAGTTTGGTTGAGATCTATCCAGCCGTTTCGACGTGATGTGGAAAAACCATTCTGGTTTTCCTATAAACCCCCGTGTATTCAAATATTTTAAAATGATATGCACATCGAAACCTTCCCCGGGAGGAGTATACTCTAAATATGAAGTTTGGTTGAGATCTACCCAGCCGTTTCGACTTGATGGTGGAAAAACCATTCTGGTTTTCCTATAAACCCCCCGTGTATTGAAAGATTTTAAAATGATATGCACATCGAAACCTTCCCCGGGAGGAGTATACTCTAAATATGAAGTTTGGTTGAGATCTACCCAGCCGTTTCGACGTGATGGTGGAAAAACCATTCTGGTTTTCCTATAAACCCCCGGTGTATTCAAAGATTTTAAAATGATATGCATATCGAAACCTTCCCTGGGATCAGTATACTCTAAATATGAAATTTGGTTGAGATCTATCCAGCCGTTTCGACGTGATGGTGGAAAAATCATTCTGGTTTTCCTATAAACCCCCGTGTATTCAAAGATTTTAAAATGATATGCATATCGAAACCTTCCCCGGGAGGAGTATACTCTAAATATGAAGTTTGGTTGAGATCTATCCAGCCATTTCGACGTGACGGTGGAAAAACCATTCTGGTTTTCCTATAAACCCCCGTGTATTCAAAGATTTTAAAATGATATGCATATCGAACCTTCCCCGGGAGGAGTATACTCTAAATATGAAGTTTGGTTGAGATCTATCCAGCCGTTTCGACGTGATGGTGGAAAAACCATTCTGGTTTTCCTATAAACCCCCCGTGTATTCAAAGATTTTAAAATGATATGCATATCGAAACCTTCCCCGGGATGAGTATACTCTAAATATGAAGTTTGGTTGAGGTCTATCCAGCCGTTTCGACGTGATGATGGAACAGACAAACAGACAAACAAACAGACACGAACAATTTTATTTATATAGATTAACTACCAAGGCTGTACGATTAAACTAAGATTCACACTATACGTAGACTGTGTAATACAACCACCGGGCGTCTGTCATAATGTGTAGCCGGAGGTCACTTCTCCTACCGAATAATTTGTTGAAATCCTGACACTGAAAGGGCCTTTTCCTGTTATGAAGAAGCATGTGGGTGCGAAGATTACTAAGTACACAAAACGTCTTATTGCATTCCGAGCAGGGGTTTACTGTATCTATCATTTGCAATTTCAGAACCATCTCCGCTACAGTAGAATCCCTATACAACCGGGCTGAGTAGCTCGGACGGTAGAACGCTGGCCTTCTGAGCTTGGCAGGTTCGATCCTGGCTCAGTCCGGTGGCATTTGAAGGTGCTTAAATACGTCAGCCTCGTGTCGGTAGATTTACTGGAGCTTTAAAGAACTCCTGCGGTACAAAAGTCCTGCATATCGCCGTCTCCGAAAACCGTAAGATCGTAGTTATATTGTATATATAATAAATATAATAATAATTATTATTGAGCTCAGTTCTGACTCCTTGGATGAATGGTCAGCGTTCAGGCCTTCGGTTCAGAGGGTCCCGGATTGGATTGCCGGCCGAGACGGGAATTTTAATCGCGTCTGATTAATTCTTCTGGCTCGGGGACTGTGAATTTGTGTTTATCCCAACACTTTCCTCTTCATATTCAGACAACACACTATACTTTTTTCTTGTTCTTTTACAATTTGTTTTACATCACACGACACATATACGTCTTATGGTGACGATGGGATGGGAAAGGCCTAGGAGTGGCAAGGAAGCGGCCATGGCCTTGATTGAGGTACAGCCCCAGCATTTGCCTGGTGTGAAATGAGAAACCACGGAAAATCATCTTCTGGGCTGCCGACAGTGGGGTTTGAACCCACTATCTCCCGAATACTGGATACTGGCCACACTTAAGTGACTGCAATTATCGAACTCGGTCACACACTATACTATCAACCACCACAAGAACACGCAATATTGATTACATCCCTCCATATAGGGTTGTGTCAGGAAGGGCATCCGACAGTAAAACAGGGCCAAGTCCACATATGCGATACTGTTTCCACCAGCAACCCCACAGACGTGGGAAAAGAGGTAGAAGAAAAAGATTATTATTATTATTATTATTATTATTATTATTATTATTATTATTATTATTATTATTATTATTATTATTATTATTATTATTATTATTATTGGACTTGGAAGACTTGTGCTTCTACCGTGTAGACCACTCACCCCACTTGATTTGAATTAAGAGCCAGTGATCACAGTACTCTACGTTGCTGTATTTCGACAATAATCATCAGCACTCGGGCCGATGCTTTCCTCACGCATTTTCCAGTGACGGCGACTATTATCATTGATCATTGATGATCAACAGTCCACGTTTTAATGTTTTGATTATCTACTGTTCAGTTAGCAGGCTTAAAGAACAAACGAACTTGAAGTTCACCGTCCTCGACTACCTCACGCTATTTGACAACGTCACGTGATGCTTTAGAACGTGCTGAGTTGCGTAAGGTCGAGTGCTGTGTTATAAATTCTTCCTTTATCAGTGCGCTTTCTTGTCTCTGGTACACACCTCCAGATTAGTGTATCACACCCTAATAAACGAAAATGAATGAGGTCTCCCCGGCCTTTCTTTCCCTAGAATTTTGATCGAGGTTTTGGGTAAGAAATTCCGAACTCACCTGGCAAATTCTGACTAGAATTCAGTGTAAGGAAGTGTCCGTAAACTCACTTCCCTCTTAATCATAATATAACTGTGAGGTTGCAGGTACAGCGTAATAAAATATCATTCATAGTACAATTTTCTATAGAATACACAATGGTTAGTATACCTGCCACTGGTTGCGTAACACTCTTAGCAATAAAGTGGTGTGTGTGTGTGTGTGTGTGTGTGTGTGTGTGTGTGTGTGTGTGTGTGTGTGTGTGTGTGTGTGTGTGTGTGTGTGTGTGTGTGTACTAGTCGGTTGTATGGAAACAACGCATCATTTACAAACCCGACAGCAAGCTTGTAGTGTGATTCGACGAGTTGCAATATTGCCTGTTTTAAAATGACGCGAGGCGTCGAGCGCACCGACTCACAGTGGGGCCGAAAAGGAGAAAGTTGGCAAAAATTATGTGGATGGTATTTTGGTAACTTAATTGACAGAAACACATGTTTATAATAAAATAATAGCTTACCGATATTATTTATTGTACATACATAATTAACTGTATGGTATATAGATGCTTCTAGTCAGAATCTGAACTGTTAGCCTACTACTTGACTCATTTTCACAACCAGAGTTAATGTTTGGTGGCAGCAACATATATAAAACTTCTGTATCAAAAGACGTCTTTCTTGTAGTGTGCAATTCTTCCATGCTTGAAATGTATGGATGTGATGCAATCAAGAGCACACATCTTGATTATCTTTATCTCGGTACATTTTTCTTGTGAAACTTCCTCTATACCTTTTAAACACATTTATTGCTGGCTTCTTGTGCTTCTTCACTTAATTGTCCAATAGGAAGCAGAGCGCTGGAAAGTACTTCAGGACCATGAATCAAGATTTTGTGAACGGTTTTTAGCGTTGGGTACCAAGACTGCTCCTCGATAAATAATTTAGACGTATTCAAAGCGTATGATCTAAATTTTGTCTGTTGCTATCTTCTGTCCAATGGATATCGTTTGCAACATAACTTTAAATCTCTTCATTGTAACAATACTAACCCTTGTAATCGCTGATGATTTTTCTGGATCAGAAAGAAACGCCTGGCAGAGTTGCCATTATTACTGCTTCCATACTCAGGCTTAGGTTTGTCAATGTGTAGGAACATTTCATTTTTGAACTCCTTCTGTATTTTCTTTTTTGTCTCAGCAACTAACTTTGTAGTCCCGAAGTTAGATTTTCCGTGCATTTAGTGTGCTTTTCACAAATTCCCTCAAGACGCACAATTTATTTTCTACTTTTGTTTATCGCTGACTGTCTTATTACATCACACAGGGTAAGAAAATAAGAGAGCCAGATTATAAAGAAAAAATAAAGAACATTATACACTGACTGACAGAGCAAATGCAACACCAAGAAGGAGTGGTCAGAACTTTATGCCAATTGCAGGGTAGACTGACGTCACTGAGGTATGCTCATGATGTGAAATGCGCCGCTGTGCTGCGCACGTAGCGAACGATAAATGGGACACGGCGTTGGCGAATGGCCCACTTCGTACCGTGATTTCTCAGCCGACAGTCATTGTAGAACGTGTTGTCGTGTGCCACAGGACACGTGTATAGCTAAGAATGCCAGGCCGCCGTCAATGGAGGCATTTCCAGCAGACAGACGACTTTACGAGGGGTATGGTGATCGGGCTGAGAAGGGCAGGTTGGTCGCTTCGTCAAATCGCAGCCGATACCCATAGGGATGTGTCCACGGTGCAGCACCTGTGGCGAAGATGGTTGGCGCAGGGACATGTGGCACGTGCGAGGGGTCCAGGCGCAGCCCGAGTGACGTCAGCACGCGAGGATCGGCGCATCCGCCGCCAAGCGGTGGCAGCCCCGCACGCCACGTCAACCGCCATTCTTCAGCATGTGCAAGACACCCTGGCTGTTCCAATATCGACCAGAACAATTTCCCGTCGATTGGTTGAAGGAGGCCTGCACTCCCAGCGTCCGCTCAGAAGACTACCATTGACTCCACAGCATAGACGTGCACGCCTGGCATGGTGCCGGGCTAGAGCGACTTGGATGAGGGAATGGCGGAACGTCGTGTTCTCTGATGAGTCACGCTTCTGTTCTGTCAGTGATAGTCACCGCAGGCGAGTGTGGCGTCGGCGTGGAGAAAGGTCAAATCCGGCAGTAACTGTGGAGCGCCCTACCGCTAGACAACGCGGCATCATGGTTTGGGGCGCTATTGCGTATGATTCCACGTCACCTCTAGTGCGTATTCAAGGCACGTTAAATGCCCACCGCTACGTGCAGCATGTGCTGCGGCCGGTGGCACTCCCGTACCTTCAGGGGCTGCCCAATGCTCTGTTTCAGCAGGATAATGCCCGCCCACACACTGCTCGCATCTCCCAACAGGCTCTACGAGGTGTGCAGATGCTTCCGTGGCCAGCGTACTCTCCGGATCTCTCACCAATCGAACACGTGTGGGATCTCATTGGACGCCGTTTGCAAACTCTGCCCCAGCCTCGTACGGACGACCAACTGCGGAAAATGGTTGACAGAGAATGGAGAACCATCCCTCAGGACACTATCCGCACTCTTATTGACTCTGTACCTCGACGTGTTTCTGCGTGCATCGCCGCTCGCGGTGGTCCTACATCCTACTGAGTCGATGCCGTGCGCATTGTGTAACCTGCATATCGGTTTGAAATAAACATCGATTATTCGTCCGTGCCGTCTCTGTTTTTCCCCCAACTTTCATCCCTTTCGAACCACTCCTCCTTGGTGTTGTATTTGCTCTGTCAGTCAGTGTACATACATACATACATACATACATACATACATACATACATACATACATTATCATTATAGACTGTTATGACTTTCAGCGTTCAGTCTACAAGCCTCTGAGAATTTACTAAACGTCGCCACAATCCTCGATTTGCAACTAGTGTTGTGGCTTCATTTAGTTCTATACCTCTTATCTTTAAATCGTTAGAAACCGAGTCTAACCATCGTCGTCTTGGTCTCCCTCTACTTCTCTTACCCTCCATAACAGAGTCCTTTATTCTCCTAGGTAACCTATCCTCCTCCATTCGCCTCACATGACCCCACCACCGAAGCCGGTTTATGCGCACAGCTTCATCCATCGAGTTCATTCCTAAATTAGACTTTATCTCCTCATTCCGAGTACCCTCCTGCCATTGTTCCAACCTGTTTGTACCAGCAATCATTCTTGCTACTTTCATGTCTGTTACTTCTAACTTATGAATAAGATATCCTGAGTCCACCCAGCTTTCGCGCCCGTAAAGCAAAGTTGGTCTGAAAACAGACCGATGTAAAGATAGTTTCGTCTGCTAGCTGACTTCCTACTTACAGAATACAGTCGATCGCAGCTGCGAGCTCACTGCATTAGCTTTACTACACCTTGATTCAATCTCACTTACTATATTACCATCCTGGGAGAACACACAACCTAAATACTTGAAATTATCGACCTGTTCTAGCTTTGTATCACCAATCTGACATTCAATTCTGTTGAATTTCTTACCTACTGACATCAGTTTAGTCTTCGAGAGGCTAATTTTCATACCATACTCATTGCACCTATTTTCAAGTTCCAAGATATTAGACTGCAGGCTTTCGGCACAGTCTGCCATTAAGACCAAGTCGTCAGCATAGGCCAAACTGCTTACTACATTTCCACCTAACTGAATCCCTCCTTGCCATTTTATACCTTTCAGCAGATGATCCATGTAAACTATGAACAGCAAAGGTGAAAGATTACAGCCTTGCCTAACTCCTGTAAGTACCCTGAACCAAGAACTCATTCTACCATCAATTCTCACTGAAGCCCAATTGTCAACATAAATGCCTTTGATTGATTTTAATAATCTACATTTAATTCCATAGTCCCCCAGTATGGCGAACAACTTTTCCCTTGGTACCCTGTCATATGCTTTCTCTAGATCTACGAAACATAAACACAACTGCCTACTCCTCTCATAGCATTTTTCAATTACCTGGCGCATACTGAAAATCTGATCCTGACAGCCTCTCTGTGGTCTCAAACCACACTAATTTTCATCCAACTTCCTCTCAACGACTGATCGCAACCTCCCTTCCAAGATGCCAGTGAATACTTTGCCTGGTATACTAATCAATGAGATACCTCGATAGTTGTTGCAATCCTTTCTGTTTCCTTGCTTGTAGATAGGTGCAATTACTGCTTTTGTCCAATCTGAAGGTACCTTACCAACACTCCACGCTAATTTGACTACTCTATGAAGCCATTTCATCCCTGTCTTCCCACTATACTTCACCATTTCAGGTCTAATTTCATCTATTCCTGCTGCCTTATGACAATGGAGTTTATTTACTATCCTTTCCACTTCCTCAAGCATAATTTCACCAACATCATTTTCCTCCTCCCCATGAGCTTGGCTGTTTGCAACACCACCATGACTATTTCCTTTTACATTGAGAAGATGTTCAAAATATTCCCTCCACCTCTCCGGTGATTCCCTAGGATCTATTATGAGTTCACCTGAATTACTCAAAACACTGTTCATTTCCTTTTTCCCTCCCTTCCTAAGATTTTTTATTACTGTCCAGAAAGGTTCCCCTGCTGCTTGACCTACCCTTTCCAGGTTATTACCAAAATCTTCCCATGACTTCTTTTTGGATTCAACAACTATTTGTTTCGCTCTGTTTCTTTCATCTACGTACCAATCCCTGTCTGCCTCGGCCCTTGTTTTGAGCCATTTCTGATAAGCCTTCTTTATACGTTTACAGGCTGCTCTCACTTCATCATTCCACCAAGATGTTCGCCTTTTCCCATCTTTACACACAGTTGTTCCTAGGCATTCCCTTGCTGTTTCTACTACAGAATTCCTGTATGCCACCCATTCACTTTCTATATCCTGAACCTGCTCACTGTCTACTGTTCGAAACTTCTCACTAATCATATCCATGTACTTCTGTCTAATTTCCTCGTCCTGGAGATTTTCTACCCTTATTCGTTTGCAGACAGATTTCACTTTCTCTACCCTAGGCCTAGAGATACTTAGTTCACTACAGATGAGATAGTGGTCTGTATCATCGAAAAATCCCAGAAAAACTCTTACATTCCTAACCGATTTCCTGAATTCAAAGTCTGTTAAGATATAGTCTATTATGGATCTGGTACCCCTAGCCTCCCATGTGTAGCGGTGAATAGCCTTATGCTTGAAGAATGTATTCGTAACAGCTAAACCCATACTAGCACAGAAGTCTAGCAAACGCTTCCCATTCCCATTAGCTTCCATATCTTCCCCACATTTACCAATCACCCTTTCGTATCCTTCAGTTCTATTCCCAACTCTCGCATTGAAATCGCCCATTAGCACTATTCTATCCTTGCTGTTGACCCTGACCACGATGTCACTCAATGCTTCATAAAACTTGTCAACTTCATCCTCATCTGCACGTTCACATGGTGAATACACGGATACAATTCTTGTCTTAATTCCTCCCACTGACAAATCTACCCACATCATTCGCTCATTTACGTGCCTAACAGAAACTATGTTGCGTGCAATGGTATTCCTGATAAAGAACCCTATACCAGACTCTGCCCTTCCCTTTCTAACACCCGTCAAGTACACTTTATAATCTCCTATCTCTTCCTCATTATCTCCCCTTACCCGAATATCACTTACTCCTAGCACATCCAGATACATCCTCTTTGCTGACTCAGCCAGTTCTACCTTCTTTCTTCCATAAGCCCCATTAATATTGATAGCTCCCCATCGAATTCCATTTCGTTCGCCAAGTTGTTTCCAAGGAGTCCCTCGCCTGTCAAATGGGAGTGGGACTCCATTACTCCCATAGGTCCGAGGCTTGCTTAAAGTGTTCTGAGCTCGGTAAATTCATGAAGCAGGATGCTGCCCTACTTGCACATAGTCCTAGTGAGGATCTCTCCTCTAACGGGTTATGGACCACCGGTGAATTGTATAGTCCTAGCCGCGTGAGCACAAGGTGGGCCACGACTCAGAATATGTCCGAGATGCCCACTCCCATTCCATAGCAACTGGTATCCCGACTCTCAGGATCACTTACTAGGCCACTCAGCCGTTGCCCATGGTTCACGAACTAGGACGTGACTACTGTAACCCACAAAATATTAAAAACTTACTGGCCTCGACAGGCCTTAAAGAAATAAGTATACAGCAGAATTACGCAAATATCAGCAAACTTGTATGAATGTTCTCGCAATACAACTAATATAAGTAGCAAAAAATGTTAAAATTATAGCCCGAACGTGTCCGGAAGCTAACTGAAATCATACGAAAGTAACTATGAGCTAGATTTTAAAATAGTTTGTCTATTTAATACTTTCGATGGCTTTTCCTTAAGTAAACGACTTAAAAAACGTGTAGTGTTAAAATGCAAACCTCCAGGTGACGATTCCATTGTGGCTACTATTTCATAGGTGAACACAGAATGGATGTCTCCGCTTATCAACTACTCACTGAATCACGTGAGTGTGACAACTAACTTCAGGCCTGCGCAGTGATAAGTACAGTACTTGTTGCATCATTTCCTTATCGAGATATGTTGCACGTGGTCTTTAACTTATTAAAAAAAGGATCTTTTATGAAGAATTCCGGGATTTGATTTTTTGACTTTTTGCCAGCTTTTCCTTTCAATGGCCCCAGTGTGCGACTGTCAAATTAGGCGTTTAACCCGCAGTGTCTGGAGAGTGTAGTTCATACCAGTGGTGGTTCTATGCTGTTATGGGTGTGTTTTTCGTACTATGACTAGGGAATACTCATTCAGGTCACTATGAACATGAATCAGGATGTTTATTTCAGCATTTTCGGAGACGAAGTGTTGCCCTTCATTCGGCATCTTCATTATAAGTATGCGTTGGGCACTGCTATTTTCCAAAATGACAACAGCTATGTTCACAGGCCTACACACATGCGCAACTGATTTGACGAACACTCCGACACGCTGTCACTCCTCGGCTGGCCCGCTAAATTCCCCGACCTTAATCCCATAGAAAATATGTGGGTTTATTCGAAATAGTGGGTGGAACGCAGACTTCACCGTTCCCGTGGCTCTGTGGGATCCCATCACCTGCAAGTGGTTGCAAGTGGATAAGGCATACCTGCAGAAACTTTTGGACTCCTTTCCTTGCCGGATTAAGGCGGTTACCAAAGCTGGAGGCGGTATTACACGGCACTAGAAATGTGTCTTCAGAAGGTGATTCCGTTATATACCCCTTTCTACACACTTCCCAGGGACTTCTGAAATAATAATTAAATATGGAATAGTAATCAGGAATTTACTTGTTAATCAGTCCCAGTTTGAAAGAAATTCCGCCCGTTGTAATATGAATATGAAGCAAGGTTTCGAGCTACTGGAAAAAGACCTCGACAATATTTGACATGGACGGCAGGCGATGTCATGTTGATAAACGGGGTGAAATGTCAGGTTGTGAGTTTCTCAAAGAGGAAAAGTCCTCTTAGTTTTAATTACTGCCTTGATGGGGTGAAAGTTCCTTATTGAGATTTCTATAAGTACCAAGGTTTTCATATAAAGGGCGATCTTCGTTGGGGTGACCACATTGCAAATAAATGTTACAGATCTCTTCACATGGTTATGGTGTCTAGGGATTGTAGTAAGGATGTAAAGGAGAGGGCATCTGAGTCTCTCCTAAGACCACAATGGGAGTGTATGGGACCCTCATTAGGATTATTTGATTCGAGTACTGGAAAAAATCCAAAGGGAAGCAGGTCGATCTGTTCCGGATAATTTCCAACAAAAGAGTAGCATTACGAAAATGTTGCAAAGTTTGGGCTGGAAAGAATTGGGAAAAAGGAGACGAACTGCTTGACTGAGCGATATATTCCGAGCTGTCAGTGGAGAGATGGCGTTGAATGACATTAGTAGACGAATAAGTGTGAGTGGTGATCACAATATGAATTCAAGAGGACAAACTGGGACAAATATTCGTTCATAGAAAGAGGAGTTAAGAGAAATGTTTGGTAAATTTTCAAATTATTTGAAATTATTTAAGAAAAGACTAGGTGCGCCGAGATCTCGATGTGGACCTTGAATCTGAGGGCCGAAATGGTTCAAATGCTAATCATTTCTTCAGAACGTACTAAAGCGCATGGTCATGTGAATTTGAACTTACTATCTCTAGTCTTTCAAGGTGTTCTGGTTTTTATGTACATGAGTGTACTTAGAGGAGGGCATTTGCTTTCCTTTGTGACCATATTTATTTCATTCTTTTACTTTGGGCCCATTCTGTCTTCAGACTAGGTTGTTCCAGTCTTCTTCTTGAATCTTGTCTCTTGGTCAACTTACCATCTGTGAATTTTGGTTCTGTAGATCACTCGGTTCTGGACATCTGCTGGTGTAATTCCTGCCTGTTTCAGATAGGATTTGATTTCGCCAATCCATTTCACTGTGCCTGTTTTGGCTTCACTCCTGTTTACATTGAATTCTATATGTTACCTTCTTCTTCTTATTTATTTTCTGCTTTCGTTTGAGTCCAGAATTCCCTCTTTCTTTGAGAGTGAGCTTGCTTGCGTTCCTCTGTCCAAGGGATACCGTGTCTCCGCTTAGCCCGTTCGTCGCTATCTCTTTTCGGAAGAGATCTCCGTCAAAGGCATCTTCGGGTTTCATATGGAGCTTTTGGATGTCTTCTTTGATGTATCGATAGCAAGGTATCGTGGTTTACGTGTTTTGAATAAAAAGTGAAAGATATTTTTGCTCAGGCTGTTTTCGACCATTCATTTGAGGTGCTCGTAAAATCTTGCCCGTCTTCTGCGGATTTATTATTATTATTATTATTATTATTATTATTATTATTATCCGCCTCTGTAGTGTAGTGGTTAGTGTGATTAGCTGCCACCCCCCGAAGGCCCCGGTTCAATTCCTGGCTCTGCCATGAAATTTGAAATGTGTTGCGACGGATGAAACGGGGTCCATTCAGCCTCGGGAGTTCAACTTAGTAGAGGGGGGTTGAATTCCCACCGTAGCCATCCTAGAAGTGGTTTTCTGTGGTTTTCCCCTTCACTTCCATGAAAATGCAGGGGTGGTACCTAACTTAAGGCCACGGCTGCTTCCATCCCTCTTCCTTGTCTATCCCTTCCTGTCTTTCCATCCCTCTCACAAGGCCCCTGTTCAGCATAGCAGGTGAGGCCACTTGGGCGAGGTACTGAGCCTCCTCTCAGTTGTATCCTCGCGACCCAAAGTCTCCCGCTCCAGGACACTGTCCTTGAGGCGGTAGAGGTGGGATCCTTTGTTGAGTCCTCAGGAAAACAGCAACGGTAAACGGATTAAGGAAGAAGAAAGAAAGAAATATTATTACTATTATTATTATCACCATCATTATTATTATTGTATGTCTGACCTTTAATCCCGTTTCCTGATACGGGGACAAGGATGAGGTGAGGTGAAATTATATGGCATGTTTTTACGGTCGGATGCCCTTCTTGGCGCCAGCCTCCGTTGAGGAGTTAATAAAGATGAAATGAATAATGGTAACCATTTTCTGGACAGCCGACCATGGGGTTCGAACCCACTCGTCTCCGACTGCAGAGCGTTAATTCACGCGGCCACTCCGATCGATACTTCTTCTTTTTCTTATTATTATAATCATCGAGATCATTGGCTCCTTGATGAGAAACTAGTGCAGATGCTATCCAACCATCGTGCAAAATGCGGTTGAGGATTAATTTGGTGTCCCATGATTTGCAGTAAGGAACGATATAAATATCGGCTCGGAATGAGTGTTGTAAACATGGGTAGAAACCTGACTGGCCGTCAGCATTGAGATTCAGACCCTGGGGCGGCGAACATTGTAGTTTTCGATGGTATCATACGACGAGATTTACTATAACACACAAGGCTACAAAGGTAGGTAAATATGTGACGAAATGTCAGTATGAAAGGCAACAAAATATTCATGACAGAAGAGATTTAAATTCAAGGTCAATTGTTTAATATTGCTGTATTTTACTTTCTTATCTTCATATTATAGCTGAAATTCCTCTGAAAATTAGCATATAAGTTATAAGTTGGTTATCTATCACTGTCAGCAGAATGACTTCACAAAGAATTGAATGTCACCATCAGTGGTTTCCATCGAACTATGTACAGTATGAAGAATTTTTTAAAGTCACGTCCCTACTGTACTTATGCTACGTAAACTTGGAGGTCCCCTGTTCGTTATTACGATATTCATGCTCACGTAAATCTACAAGTTTGTTTGGTTTGTTTCACAAAGAAGTGAGTTCAAACAACCTGATTGTAAATGTACAGCTGTAGACTGCTTTATGGCGGTATTTCTCTCAACAATTAGCATGTAAACACTTCTTGGAAGAAGTGTGAGAACTGGAAAATTCTTCTCAATTTGTGTCACAGCTACGTTACCAATCGTATTCAGTCTAGTGCGAAGAATTTGTAGAGTGAGGTTGGTTTCATTCATAAGTCTCTGAACTATGAATTCAATGTTACGTCTCTCGAGACTTAACAGAGGGACAATGGTTTGGGTTTTGTGTGAATGGACGTTAGTCTCAACTGAATTATGTGTGTTCCGGATACTGAGTGTGACTACTCTTAAATTTTTTAATTAACGGTGAGAAACATTGTGATCGTCACTTCTCTGCTAATACTATGTCTTGATTTCTTCTTGCATTTCTTTGTCTTCCTTTTTATGATACCGCCACAGTGTCTGTTGAAGAAATGGTCTGGTTCTGTATCTGAATGGTCAGTGACGCGGCCTTCGGCTCAGTGGGTCCTGGGTTCAATGCCCGGCCGCGTCGGGGATTTTAGCTGCGTCTAGTTAATTCCTCTTACTCGGGGACTGTGTGTTTGCCTCAATACACATCTCTTAATATACACAGAGACACACAATAGCGAGTATTTTCATAACTGGAAAACAACAATGCCTCCTGTCTTTATTTATGGACGTTTAACGCATTCCTTTACCATTTATTGGACATAGTGATAGAAAGAGAATCATGTTGGTGGCCCTTATCATCAAGAAGACGGCTTTTATGCAACGAATCTTTGCAGGGCATACTAATTTTAAATTTTAAGTAAAGGAGGAAACCAACGTTAGTGAAATATTTCCGAGAAACAATATGTTTCTTAAATACGCCTTATCCTCAGTCGCTGTCAATAAATCATCACTGATCTGCATTTAGAGCTGCCGCCCTGGTGACAGACTCCCTACGGCATAAATTACATAACTTATCTAACTTTACTTAAATTATTTCGAAGAAGTTGGAAATTTATCGAACATCTGCCTTGGTAGATTATTCTAATCACTAAATCCTCTTCACTTTAACAAATATTTGCCGTAATTCGTCCTCTAGAATTGCAAATTTATCTTCATATTATGAACTTCCCTACTTAAAAAAAGAATCCCCTCTTGTAACATACATGCATACATACATCATCATTATACGTTATGCCTTTCAGCATTCAGTCTGCTAGCCTCAGTGTATTTACTACACTCATGCTCATAAAATAAGGATAACTGCATATTGTGGTGCCACACAACGTGGCACTACACAAAACTGGCGCTAATAGCATAGGCGCATAGTGAACACAAACGAAACATATCTGTAAGTCCACGGTATTGGTGATGAGTTGCGAAAACCGTCCCAAAACACATGTGCTACCAAACGCCACTGTATCCTGCGCATGTACCCCGACATCAACATGGGATATGATCACCATGCACACGTACATAGGCCGCACATCGTGTTGGCATACTCTGGATCAGGTGGTCGAGCAGCTGCTGAGGTATAGCCTCCCATTCTTTCAGCAGTGCCTGTCGGAGCTCCTGAAGTGTCCTAGGGGTTTGAAGACGTGCAGCGATACGTCGACCGAGAGCATCCCAGACGTGCTCGATGGGGTTTAAGTCTGGAGAACAGGCAGGCCATTCCATTCGCCGGATATCTTCTGTTTCACGGTACTCCTCCACGATCGCAGCTCGGTGGGGCCGTGCGTTATCATCAATCAGGAGGAAGGTGGGACCCACTGCACCCCTGAAAATGCGGACATACTGGTACAAAATGACGTCCCGATACACCTGACCTGTTACAGTTCCTCTGTCAAAGACATGCAGGGGTGTACGTGCACCAATCATAATCCCATCCCACACTATCAAACCACTACCTCCATACAGGTCCCTTTCAAGGACATTACGGGGTTGATATCTGGTTCCTGGTTCACGCCAGATGAGAACCCGGCGAGAATCACTGTTCAGACTATACCTGGATTTGTCCGTGAACATAACCTGGGACCACTGTTCCAATGACCATGTAGGCCTACTGTGTTCTTGACACCAGGCTTTACGGGCTCTCCTGTGAACAGGGGTCAGTGGAATGCACCTTTCAGGTCTCCAGGCGAACAAACCATGTCTGTTCAGTCATCTGTAGACTGTGTGTCTGAAGACAAGTGTTCCAGTGACTGTAGCAATGTCCCGAGCAAGGCTACCTGCAGTACTTCGTGGCCGTCTGTGGGCATTGGTGGTGAGATATCGGTCTTCTTGTGGTGTTGTACACTGCGGACGTCCCGTACTGTAGCGCCTGGACACGTTTCCTGTCTGCTGGAATCGTTGCCATAATCTTGAGATCACACTTTGTGGAACACGGAGGGACCGTGCTACGACCTGCTGTGCTTGACCAGCCTCCAGTCGCCCTATTATTCTACCCCTCATAACGTCATCAAAACGTATTCGTTGAGCAATTTTCACCACACAGTCACCATTAACACGTCTGAAAACATCTGCACAGTTACTCGCTGCACCGTACTTTGACATGCACCAACACACCTCTGCGTATTTGGACTGCTGCCAGCGCCACCGTGCGACGACCGCAGGTCAAATGCACCACATGGTCATACCCCGAGGTGATTTAAAACCGCAAACCGCCCACCATAGCGTTGTTCCACCATGTATTAGCATTATCCTTAATTTCTGAGCATGAGTGTATATGTCGCCACAATCCTCTATTTGTAATTAAAGCTGTGGCGTCATTTAGTTCTATACCTCTTATCTTTAAATCGTTAGAAACTGTGTCTTACCATCGTCGTCTTGTTCTTCCTGTACTTCTCTTATCCATGATAATAAAGTCCATTATTTTCCTAGGTAACCTATCCTCCTCCATTCGCCTCACATGACCCCACCATCAAAGCTGGTTTATGCGTACAGCTTCATCCATCGAGTTCATTCCTAACTTAGCCTTCATCTCCTCATTCCGAGTACCCTCCTGCCATTGTTCCCACCTGTTTGAACCAGCAATCATTCTCACTACTTTCGTGTATGTTACTTCTAACTTATGAATAAGATGTCCTGAGTCCACCCAGCCTTTTTTCTCCCATAAAGTAAAATTGGTCTGAAAACAGCCCGATGTAAAGGTAGTTTCGTCCGGGAGCTGACTTCCTTCTTACAGAATACTGTTGATCACAACTGCGAGCTCACTGTATTAGTTTTACTGCACCTTGATTCAATCTCACTTACTATATTACCATCCTGGGAGAACACACATCCTAAATACTTGAAATTACCCGCCTGTTCCAGCTTTCTATCACCTGACATTCAGTTTTGTTGAATTTCTTACCTATTGACATCAATTTAGTCTCCGAAATGCTACCAAAATACTGCGTATTTCTCAGAAGTTATTTTTTCAATAACAGAACTTCACTTCTCTAAGAGTTTCAAAATTCTCCTTTGAAAAATTATTCAATGTTGAAACTGAAATACTACAAGGAAATAAAATGTTTGCGATTAAGGAATTCCTACAGAGAACAAAGAACTTCACTAAAAAATTCTTTGGGTGCAATCAAACAACCTCATTTTGACAGAATTACAGGTTATTCACCAATATGTAGTATACGGCCTCGTTTCTCACTGTTTCAGGTGAGGTGATAAAATTTACGTACTAATGATATGGTAGAATATCGCATTTTGTTTTATTTCCTACGCTGCCATATTAAGGCATTCAAAGTCTAGTCTTTCACCCCCACCCCAACAGCTTTCTGTAGCTTATAAAAACAAAAAATGACAACAACCATCACAATTGCCATTTACTCCTTAACCATGCCCACTTGAACAATATTTCCATGTCAGCGATGCTCGTCATTTACCTGAATCTAAATCCACCTTGCGAGTTGGCCATGCGGTTAGAGGCGCGCGGCTATGAGCTTGCATCCGGGAGATAGTGGGTTCGAATCCCACTGTCGGCAGCCATGAAGATGGTTTTCCGTGGTTTCCCATTTTCACACCAGGTATATGCTGGGGCTGTACCTTAATTAAGGCTACAGCCGCTTCCTTCCAAATCCTAAGCCTTTGCTGTTCCATTGTCGCCATAAAACCTATCTATGTCGGTGCGACGTAAAGCCATTAGCAAATCTAAATCCATGAATAACTGCATTATTAGAGGTCACACGGTATTCTAACATAAAATTTTGGAAATTGGAGTTTCTACCATTTTTGTTGTGTAAATCATTTAGAGAGAAGTGAAATTTCCATAGATATTTGGAAATCTGTTAAAAGTGTAATAATCGCGAATATCTCTCTTATTATTCCTCGTAAAGTAAAAACGCTTGGAACATAAAGAGTAGGAAATTATCTCTTGATCAACGTGTATTACTTACAGGTTTTTGATACAGTTCATTTTATCGGAGAAATTTGACATTTCCTGTCTTGGTCTCCCTAATATTGCTATACCACTGTATACCAATCAAATAATATATAGCGTAGTGTACCTCTCGAATATTCCTAAACGTAAATGCAGTCAGGTTGTAAGTCTCAGGAAGAGGATAAGTCCTCTTAATTTTAATTACTACGTTGATGGTGGGATGGCACCTCGTGGAGAGCACTCTAACTACTTAACTGTTACTACAGAACAGATCTTATCGAAATTGACATACTGTGGACCACGATAAATAACGGGTTTGCTGGTTATTCTGTTCTTCTCCCTCCTTCCCTTCGACCAGATGAATATGGCCCTTTGACTTTGTTTTTTCTGAAACCCACCTTGAAATTATAAATTTTAGTTCGAAACACAGATATGAGTTATTATTATTATTATTATTATTATTATTATTATTATTATTATTATTATTATTATTATTATTATTATTATTATTATTTATATTTATATAGTGTCGTCGGAGTCCTCAGGCTCAGTTTGAAACTCCGAATGGAGGTGGGGGTGGAGAATAAACCCACATTCGAAAACGAATGACTCTACTTTAGGTTCCAATTTCTCAAATAGTGACTGAGATTCGATTTTATGTTTTCATGGATTCTGTACTGAATTCTTCATCATGTTCTCCTTCTGAAAAGCCATTTCGATCTATTAATATGGCATTGTACATTTCAGCATTCAGAGATGAAGTTCCCCTATTCTGAAATTTCGAAGTACATATATGTGCAGTATGAAGTGGCTTCCTATTTGTTATGGTAAGAAAGAATGACCTGGGTTCGAAGTCGAAAAATTTCGGAACGAGGCGCATGGTCCTGGGGTTCTCTTAGTTTACAAAATTAGTTCATGGATGCAAAGGCGAATAGCTATAGAATGAGAAATTCTATTAGGCTAAGTGTCAAAATTATGCATATGCATGTTCTTTTCAAGGCTTGTACGAAAGATGGTTATATTTTTGATTTTAATAACCGTTGATAAAATTCAATATCATTTGAAGTCTGTTATTATATTCTTTTAATTTTTTCTACATTTGCTACGTCAGTAAACACCAAATATTATTATACTCACCTCTAGAAACAGACAGTTAAATGTTTAATAATATTATTGGTTTTATGACCCACTAACTACGGTTTTCGGAGATGCCGAGGTGCCGGAATCCTGTTCTGCGGAAGTTCTTTAACGTGCCGGTAACTATGCCGACACGGGAGTGACGTATCTGAGTTCCTTCAAATATCACCGGACTGAGTCAAGGTCTAACCTGCCAATTTGACTAAAAGCCAGTGCTTTAATCTTCTGAGCCAGTCAGTTCGGCAGTTAATGTATGAATTGTAGCTGGTTAATATCAAGTGTATATGACCTCTATAACCAGTAGGTCCGTAGGCCATTGTGAAGGACACCAGTTTTAATTGAATCATGGAAATGAAGGTTATGAAGGTTATGAAAGAAAAATTTTGCAAGCCTAGCCATGTACAGTATAGCATAAAACATCCAAATCCGAAGGTAACTAGTTAGCTACAGCAGTTTATTATTTTGTGGAAATCACAAACCAACTTATTCCATGGAGTTTGCTAGTCGTGAAATTACTTCTTTGCGACACAATATTTTTCAAATGATCTAAATTTGATTTTTATTTGCTACATACTTGTAAAATTAAAAGTCATCATACATGACGTACTACCGTGCTCGAGTCCAGAGTTACTGTGAACTAATTGTTAGCCGCGCGACATGACGATTTTAGTGGCGTGAGATGGCAGCACCATTGCATCACCTGATCACGTCATGCCTAGGTCAGACTCTTGTTGCTAGATACTGTACATTGGTCCTTCATGTTGGTGTATTTTTCTCTTAACCTTATCACTTTGATATTTTTATAAAATCATTGACCTCTTCATTCTGGTGAAATGATGCTGAATTCTATGAAACAAGATATCGTGTTTAGGCTTCCCAAGAGAGTTATGTTTACTAACAGAAATCTTTCTAATAGGAAAATACTGACGACCCCACAGAGATGGGAACGAGACACTTTTAGATAAACAGGCGTGGCGAGGAATGTAATAATTAAATAACAACATTTCTGTTGATAATATAGATAGTATCTTGCCTGTTATATTCTTGTGTATCTTTGTGTACGGTAACCCTTTCGATACTTTAGTATTTAACCAAACGGCAGGTTTCATTCCTATTACAGCATAGTACGATAAAGTAGTACTAATATTAATCTGTCTACGTCTTTAACTTTGTTGATAATCCTTGAGTAGTTCTTGCGAATTTCTAACTTTAGGCCTAATTGGAATTTTCATTTCTATTTGTACTCAGCAATAAACTATTGTAATTAGGATACGTATGATCGTAGTTTAAAATGATTGAAGTGGATTGTAGTAACTTATTATAAATTACAGTGCTTATTCTATTATTTTGACTAGTCTTGCGAATTTCAAACTTTAATTGTAATTTCCATTTCTGTTTGTGCTTAGTAATAACCTTTTGTAATTAGGATACGTCTGAACGTAGTATAAAAATTATTGTAGTGTAATATCTGAACGTAGTCTGAACGTAGTTTGAAATTATTGTAGTGTATTATAATATCTTATTAGAAATGAGTGTTTTTATTGTATTACTGTGAAATATTTGTGTAGTATAGTATCTGTAGTATCTGTGGTACATGTAGTAACTAGAATTCTGTTGTAGTAATTAGGGTAGACTTAACTGCAGTTTATCGTACAACAAAGTAGTGTTTAAGTGTAGCAGTAGCCTATATAATTACTTTATTGTCGTGTGATCTATGTGAACTATCCTAGACAATATTTCTTTCTTTCATTCTTATTTTGCATAGAATAAGTTATCTTATTTTTATTTTCATTATTCAGTAAATAATGGCTAAGGAGTGCAAGTGTAAGAACTGTGGGTGTGGCCAGGTATTAAGGAGTACGAGGGAGGAGTTGGAGAGTTTGTGGGAGATAATTGAGATTCTCTCAGAGGACAGGAAAGAAAGTAGGCCTCCCTCAAACAATGTACAGGATACAGTATGTGTAAAAGAGGGATGGGAAAGAAAGGGGAGAATTGTAGAAGACAAATGGTCTAATGTTTTAAGGGGAAGGACATTGCAGGCTAAGGGCTCTATTTAGGATCAGAATTCAGCACAGGTATCTGTGAGAAATCTGTACAAGTCACTGTAGACAGAACAAAAGACGGACGATGCGGGGCATGGAACGGTAACTAAGAAGTGTGGAAGTAGGACGAAAGGAAAAGGTAGGAAAGGAAATGTAGAGTAGAGGATAGGAAAATACGGGTTAAACAGGATCATGGAAGGGAGGAAAGGAAGGACGAAGTAGCTTCTGCAGCCGTCAGGAAAGATTGGACTGACTAGGAGGGGAGGGTATCAAATGAGGTGGGTAGGGTTGAGGCCCTGGTCATGGGGATTTCCATCGTTAGACATGTGGGGAAAGTGTGTGGAGGAAAGCGAACCAGGGTAGAGTGTTATCCGGGAATTAGATTGAGGCAGATGTTGAAGAAAGTTGAAGAGAAGGAGGATTGGAAGGAGAAGGTGGTAGTTTTTCACGTTGATACTAACAATATAAGACAAGCAGGTATAAGTACCAACTTAGTTGGGAATGTGTGGGATCTGGTAAATGCAGCACGGGTGACGTTTAAGGAAGCGGAGATTGTTATGAGTGGAACACTGTATACGAGGGATACTGACTGGAAGGTGATTTGGTTTTTAAATTAGATTAGAGAGTTTGTATGTGGGAAACTGGCCGTGAGATTTCTAGATTCTAATGGATGTGTAGAAGATAGGGATCTGCTCTCAGATGGCCTTCACTTAAACCGCATTGGTACATATAAGTTAGGAAATTTCTTTATAAGGGTTATAGGGAGGTACATTCAAGGAAACGGCATTGCCTAGGGAGCGGCGATAAGGGAACAGGGAACTGGAAGTCAAGGAGGGATGACATAAAAATATTAGTGCTGAACTGTAGAAGTATCGTAAAGAAAGGAACAGACTTAAGTAATGTAATAGATACATACTTGCCAGATATTGTAATAGGAGTTGAATCACGGCTGAGGAATGATATAATGGATGCAGAAATTTTCCCACGGAACTGGAGTGTGTATCGTAGAGATAGGATAGTAATGGTAGGAGGAGGAGTTTCCTTTCTAGAGAAGGAAGAATTTGTAAGCTACGAAAATGTTAAAGATGAAAAACATGAAATTTTAGGTGTAAGGCTAAACTCTAAAGGTAATAGGCAACTTGATGTCTTTGGAGTGTACAGACAGGGAAAGGGTAGCGCAGACGCTGATTCAGAATTATTTGATAAGATAATCAGCTGTATGGGAAACGATAAAGAAAGGAATGTGATTGTAGCGGGTGATCTCAATTTAACAAATGTCAGTTGGGAAGGTAATGCGAACGACAGGGAGCATGACCAATAAATGGCAAATAACTTAATATGGGAAGGGCATCTAATTCAGAAAGTGATGGAACGAACTAGAGGGAAGAATATTCTGGATGTGGTGTTGGTAAAACCAGATGAACTCTATAGAGAAACTGAAGTAACAGATGGTACGATTAGTGATCACGGAGCTGTTTTCGTGCAGTTAAAAATAATGTGAAAGAAAGGAAGGTATTAAATTAGGACTATTAGGCAGTACCATATGGCTGATAAAACAGGCCTGGGAACGTAAAAGGAAATCTTCTTGGTGGTGTCGCGAACAACGGAGGTCAAGGGGAGGAGGAAAATGATGTTGGTGAAATTACGCTTAAGGAAGTGGAAATGATGGCAAATAAATTCCATCTTCACAAAACAGCAGGAAAAGATGAAATTAGACCTGAAACTGTGAGTATAGTGGGAAGGCAGGGATGAAATGGCTTCATAGAATAATGAGATTAGCATGGAGTGTTAGTAAGGTAACTTTATATTGGACAAAGGCAGTAAATGCACCTATCTATAAGGATGGGAACAAGAAGGATTGCAATAAATATCGAGGTAGCTCATTGATTAGTGTGCCAGGCAAAGTATTCACTGGTATCTTGGAAGGGAGGGTGCGATCAGTCGTTGTGAGGAAGTTGGATGAAAATCAGTGTGGTTTTAGACCACAGAGAGGCTGTCATTATCAAATTTTCAGTATGCTCCAGGTAATTGAAAAATGCTGCTAGAGGAATAGACAGTTGTGTTTATGTTTCGTAGATATAGAGAAAGCATATGACAGGGTACCGAGGGAAAAGATGTTTGCCATACTAGGGGACTGCGGATTTAAAGGTAGATTATTACAATAAATGAAAGGCATATATGTTGAAAATTGGGCTGCAGTGAGAATTGATGGTAGAATGAGTTCTTGGTTCAGGGTATTTACAGGGGTTATTACCTTTGTTGTTCGTAGTTTACATGGATCATCTGCTGAAAGGTATAAAGTGGCAAGGAGGGATTCAGTTAGGTGGAAATGTAGTAAGCAGTTTGGCCTATGCTGACGACTTGATCTTATTAGTAGACTGTGCCGAAAACCTGCAGTATAATATCTTGGAACTTGAAAATAGGTGCAATGAGTATGGTATGAAAATTAGCCTTTCGAAGACTAAGTTGATGTCAGCAGGTAAGAAATTTGAGAGACATGAATTTCAGATTGGTGATACAAAGCTGCAACAGGTAGATAATTTCAAGTATTTAGGATGTGTGTTTTCCCAGGATGGTAATATAGTAAGTGAGATTGAATCAAGGTGCAGTAAAGCTAATGCAGTGTGCTCGCAGTTGCGATCAACAGTATTCTGTAAGAAGGAAGTCAGCTCCCGGACGATACTATCTTTGCATCGGTCTGTTTTCAGACCAACTTTGCTCTACGGGAGTGAAAGCAGGGTGGACTCACGATATCTTATTTATAAGTTGGAAGAAACAGACATGAAATTAGCTAGAATAATTGCTGGTACAAACAGGTGGGAACAATAGCAGGAGGGTACTCGGAATCTGGATATAAAGGTTAAGTTAGGAATGAACTCGATGGATGAAGCTGTACGCATAAACCGGCTTCGATGGTGGGATCATGTGAAGTGAATGGAGGAGGATAGGTTACCTAGGAGGATAAATATCGAGGTAGCTCATTGATTAGTGTGCCAGGCAAAGTATTCACTGGTATCTTGGAAGGGAGGGTGCGATCAGTCGTTGAGAGGAAGTTGGATGAAAATCAGTGTGGTTTTAGACCACAGAAAGGCTGTCATTATCAAATTTTCAGTATGCTCCAGGTAATTGAAAAATGCTGGTAGAGGAATAGACAGTTGTGTTTATGTTTCGTAGATATAGAGAAAGCATATGACAGGGTACCGAGGGAAAAGATGTTTGCCATACTAGGGGACTGCGGATTTAAAGGTAGATTATTACAATAAATCAAAGGCATATATGTTGAAAATTGGGCTGCAGTGAGAATTGATGGTAGAATGAGTTCTTGGTTCAGGGTACTTACAGGGGTTATTACCTTTGTTGTGTGGTATGTTGTCTGAATATGAAGAGAACTGTGTTGGGATAAGCTCAAACGCCCAATTCCCGAGCCAGAATAATCAATCAGACGCGATTAAAATCCATGACTCGGTAGAGAAGTAGAAGGTGACCAAGACGACGATGGTTAGACTCAGTTTCTAACGATTTAAAGATAAGAGGTATAGAACTAAATGAGGCTAAAGCACTAGTTGCAAATAGAGGATTGTGGTGACATTTAGTAAATTCACAGAGGCTTGCAGACTGAAATCTGAAAGGCATAACGGTCTATGATGATTATATATGTATGTATGTATGTATGTATGTATGTATGTATGTATGTATGTATGTATGTATGTATGTAAGTATGTATGTATGAATGTATGCAGACGAGCACAAGCAAGCAAGGCCTTTCTTAACAAAAGATACTTGCTCGCTACAAACACTGATATGCAAATTAGAAATGTTTTTGAAGACTTTCTTTTGGATCGTGGCATTCTATGAAATGAGACGTGGACCACCACCACTACTACTACTACTACTACTACTACCGTGTATCCAATACTTGTGGGTTCACGGATGCAAATGTGGAGTTGGCCTTTTTTACGGTCAGATGCCCTTCCTGACCCCAACCCTATGTGGAGGAGTGTAATCGCTATTGCGTGTGTCTGTGTTAGTTGGTAGTGTGTGGTATGTTGTCTGAATATGAAGAGAACTGTGTTGGGATAAGCTCAAAGGCCCAGTCCCCGAGCCAGAATAATCAATCAGACGCGATTAAAATCCATGACTCGGCCGGGAATGGAGCCCGGGACTCTGAACTGAAGGCTTCATCACTGACCATTTAGCTAAGGAATTGAACTGGTGAGAGGAGGACTATTTGGCTACATTTGACCGTAAGAAGGGATCACACCCAGGACCACCGAGTGCGTTAGGAGTGCGCATCTGGGAGATAGTGGGTTCGGACCCCACTGTCGGAAGCCGTGAAGATGGTTTTCGTGGTTTCCCATTTTCACACCAGGCAAATGCTGGGGCTGTACCTAATTAAGGCCATGGCCGCTTCCTTCCCATTGGTAGGCCTTTTCTATCCCATCGTCGCCCTGCGACGTAAAACAAATAGCAAAAAACAAAAAAAAACCACCTAGGACTTGTACAGTTAGTTTTAAGGGAGGTGTAAGGAGTAAGAACGGTAGGGAGTAGATTAAGGCATGGCTATTAGAAGTAGATCAGGGTAGATGTAGTTGTCACGTAGAGATGAAAATGTCAGCACAAACCAGTCTACGGACTGATGACCGAAACAACAACTTGACCGAGCTCGATAGCTGCGGTCGCTTAATTGCGGCCAGTATCCAGTATTCGGGAGATCGTGGGTTCGAGCCCCACTGTCGGCAGCCCTGAAGATGGTTTTCCGTGGTTTCCCATTTTCACACCAGGTAAATGCTGGGGCTGTACCTAATTATGGCCACGGCCGCTTCCTTCCCACTCCTAGCTCCTTCCTGTCCCATCGTCGCCATAAGACCTGTCTGTGTCGGTGCGACGTAAAGCAAGTTGCAAAAAAAAAAAAAAAAAAAAAAAAAAAAAAAAAAAAAAAACCAACAACTTGAATATAAAATTCGTTCATATTTTGTTCATAGAATATACAGAGGTGTGCAAATTATTATGGTGAAGACAGAAAAATATTTTATTTCAGTTTTGAGGTGACATAAAAGTTACAAAGTGAATCACAATTTCATTTCAATACTTGGTATGCATGCCTTTGACCTTTATGAGTGTTTTCACTCTATCTGGCATGCTTTCTATCAATGTCTTGCACTGTTCTTTGATAGTTTCATCTTGATGCCATATTTTTGTGAGTGTCTCGACCAAATGTGCTTTAGTAGTAATGGTTTCCTTTTTAATTTTCTTTTTCACTATAGCCCACAGATTTTCCAATGGGTTCATGTCAGGACTGTTGCCAGGCCAGTCAAGCATTTTAACACCATTTTCTTGTAGAAAGGATATCACTTTCTTTGCCTTATGGCCTGATGCACCGTCTTGCATGAAAATGCACTCATTTGAGCCATACCAGTCCTTCATTTGAGGTAGTAGTCTTTGATCCAACACTTTTAGGTACCGTTCATGCCTCATTGTACCCTCCACAATGTACAACCTTCCAGTTCCATGCCAAGAAAATACACTCCACACCATTACCGATGTTGGGTGTTTCACCGTTTGGTGGACGCACTCCTGGTGGAATTCCTCGTTTTTCCTCCTGCGGACATACTGGGCGGATTCTTCAGCGACACAGAAGACAGTTTCATCACTGAAGCACACCTGAAGCAAAAATGAAGTATTTAGGCCATACATTTACACATGACTACATGGTAATAAATTGTGTGTTGGATCTGTTAATCTGGATAACTTTTTCCACTTCATTGTAAAAAAGAGGCAATGACATTTTTGAAAACCCTACAGTTACAGAAATTGCTCAAGAATTGTATAAAATAATATTCCTACCTTCTTCCAGTCTTCAACACTCCAATCCTTTAAGGAATTTGCCCACTGAAGTCTCTTAGCTGCTATTGTTGGGGTGATCTTGGCTTTTATTCTTGGTCTCCTTGCCTTTAAACCTGAAAGGCAAAGTTGTCTTCTGACTGTTGAAGGAGATATCTGTACCCCATACTCTTCCATCTTCACAGACAGATCCCTGCTAGTTGCTTTACGGTTAGATATTGCAAGATTCTTGAGTTTCCTTGTGGATCTTGGTGTTAATTTTGGCTTTCTGCCACATTTCCCAACACGACTTTGCTGGTATACACTACCCCTGTCATCACTTTTCTTGATATTACTCACGGCCTCTTGAGAAATACAGAGTCTTTCAGCTATCTGCTGCTGTGTATAACACCCCTCTTGCAGTAAGGTCCTTGCAATACCTATTTTTCTTGGTGAGAGGTCCTTCTTACGCCCCATAACCTAAAAATTTAGTTCACTTCAAAGAATCCAAGTTCAAAATATAATTCCTGCAAAAGAAATACCATACACTATAACAAAACAGACTAACAATAACCAAATAACATCATATTATACATACCACAACTCAAACTCAACAATAAAAGATCAGATACCTTCACAAACTTTATGTAAGCAACACGTTGTAACATGGAAGCTCAACAGATGAAGGTCAATAATTGCAGTTCAAGTCAGTGTTGCCACCATTTGCACCTAATATTGTTATAACTAGTAATATATTTGCTGCATAGTATCCCTGCATACATATTATGTGTCATGACTAATTTGTCAACCAAGAAATTGCGCTTAAGAGTTACTAGTGAGAAGAAACAGTAGAACAAAGTGTTTTACCATAATAATTTGCACACCTCTGTATTTTTGTGAGTTCTCAATCAACATACTGAGATTATCTGATATATGTACTAAGGATCGGTGACTCTCCACTGTTCTGTGACGTCACTCAGAGCGCTACAAAACGCTATGTTTATTACTACGGCCAGGACGATACTAACGGGGGCGAAATGGACATGATTAATAATCCTGATTAAGTCATGAAGGTATTATAAATTATCAAACTCCGGCATTGGCAAGTGATAAAAAGGACTTGTTTATTTCTCTGCCGCTTTTACATAGACTGCTCTCCGTGATTAATGGTCAAGGCGGTAAACATTTTAGGAATCTTGAGCACGTTTTACCTCAAGCCTTACTTAAGAATACGTGGTCCGTATGAACGCAATAATTAATAATAACTAGTTGATCAGACATTTTACCGCCACACACAATAATTATAAATAATTAACTGATTATAACAACTAGTTCATTTCAGCTAGTCCATTAGCTGAGAGGTGGCAGCCCCACCAATGATCTCACTTCCTTCGGCCTAGCAACCCGTCGGAAGGACATTTAATTGATTTCAAGTCTTGCAGAAGGAAAATAAACCGGACGGATATTGCAGATGACGAACATGGCAAAGAAAAGGTTAATGATAAGGATAATAAGTGGAAGAAAAAGAAAATATTTAAGTGTGCTACATGGAATGTACAGGGAATAGCTCACAAAGACAATCAACTAGATGACATCCTGTCAAAAGAGGACATCTCGGATTGTTTCAACGCAAACTACAAGGCTCAAAAGAAACGGTAAATTACTTACAATTCTATAGTGGGGTCAAACAAGAGGACAGAGGCCAAGCGGGAGTCATGATCATGATACATAAAAGACTAAGATCGGGAATAGATAACTAAACTTTCTTGAATGAAAGAATTGTTTCGATAAGGCTAAGGCTATCCAGAGGCTTTCTGTCGTTCTTAGGTGTTTATGCTCCAGTAGAGGGACAACTAGAAGACAATGATAGTTTCTATAACAATTTAGAGAAAGTAATTAACAAAATTAATAAGCAAGATATGACTAAGATGAAGCACTACCAGACAGTCATCCGCCCTGAAGCCTTATATGCTTCAGAATGTCTAACATTCAACAGGAAGGGACTCATGGAAAAACTTGAAATCCAGGAAAGAAAGATAATGAGGAAGATACTGGGGCCAGTCAAGGAAGGGGACAGTTATAAAAGACGGCCTAACCAAGAGCTCTACAAGTACTGGGAAAGAATAACGAATGTAGCAAGGAAGAGACGCCTAGCATTCTATGGGCACGTCTACAGGATGCATCCTACCAGGTTGACCAACCGGATTCTCAGCTACTGGCAAAATAGGAAGTCCAAGTCACCATGGTTGATGGAAGTGAATAAAGATCTACAGGAACTGGGAATAACAGAAGGAATCTTAAAGGATCGTACAGCACTCAGGAAGATGCTTAAACATAAGAAGTTCCAGGACAGATTATCAACAAAGAAGACTGGCGCCCTTTGAACAAAGGAGAGGAAGGAGCAACACAGCCTGAGGATGAGCAACTACTGGGCAAACATCAAAGCCCATTCCAAAATGCAATAGTTGAATGTCGTGGTCCTTAGCTGGCCTGTACGAAACAAGAAGAAGCAAGATATGACATTTTTACAGGGAGAGTAGGAAATCGCAAAATTCAGAACAATATAGGAACAAATGGGAAGGAAACTCGCAATAGTAACGGGGGGAAACTTACTAAATTTGTTCTCTTCAATCAGTTAAAATTTTTTTTTTTTTTTTTTTTTTGCTAGTTGTTTTACGTCGCACCGACACAGATAGGTCTTACGGCGACGATGGGACAGGAAAGGGCTAGGAGTGGGAAGGAAGCGGCCGTGGCCTTAATTAAGGTACAGCCCCAGCATTTGCCTGGTGTGAAAATGGGAAACCACGGAAAACCATTTTCAGGGCTGCCGACAGTGGGGTTCGAACCTACTATCTCCCGAATACTGGATACTGGCCGCACTTAAGCGACTGCAGCTATCGAGCTCGGTAATCAGTTAAAAATAATCAACACCATGTTTCCACATAAAGACAGTCATAACATAAGTTCATATGGTCATCTAGAAATCAGCGATCTATCATTGATAGCAGAATGTATTTTAGATGTTAGAGTATATCGAGGTCCTGAAATGGAAACAGATCATTTTTTAGTAGTATAACCAGTCCGCATAAAACCAAAAATGGATGAAGAAAAATGCACCCTGCATGAAAAAGGAAACTTATAAAATAGGTCTTTCAAGAGATCCAAGCATAAAATTGATATACCAAAATAGACTTAATAATCTAATTGAACGAAAAAAACCGTGAGTACCAATGTAGAGGAAGAATGAACAAATATTAGCTTAGCTCTGAAAGAGGCAGCTTTTGAAAGTTTAGGAACAAAAAGAAAATGGAAGAGAAAAGAATGGCCTGAGGATCTGGAATGGTCATATCAGAGATGCTTACAAGAAATTTCTGTAAACTGGTAAAATACAATTATAAGAGAGCAATAGCTAACGAGAAGTTAGACGGAAACATAGAGAAGGTTGGGAAAATTTTGTATCTACATTGGAAACAGACTTAACAAGACCAAGACCACAAACTTATAAAATTCTGAAGAAATAAAACAGGGAAGTTAAGGAAGAGGTGTGCCGGGCTGAGTGGCTCAGACGGTTAAGGCGCTGGCCTTCTAACCCAAACTTGGCAGGTTCGATCCTCGCTCAGTCCGGTGGTATTTGAAGGTGCTCAAATACGACAGCCCCGTGTCGGTAGATTTACTGGCACGTAAAAGAACTCCTGCGGGACTAAATTCCGGCACCTCGGCGTCTCCGAAGACCTTAAAAAGTAGTTAGTGGGACGTAAAGCAAATAACATTAATTAAGGAGGAGGTAAAACTTGAAACAATACCACCAAATGACTGGCTTAATTATTTTCAAACAATCTGGACAAGTTCAAAAAAAGAAGTGTTAACTTTTCCAATGCATATAACAACAATACTTTTGAATCTGTAATATTAGAAAAGCTAGATCAAACTTTGAAGAAACTAAGGAATGGTAAAGTACCTGGAGAGGATGCAATACATGATGAACTGTTCAAATATTAAAGTAAAACTTTCAAACAAAGATTCTTCAGCTTTTAAAATCAAATTTGTAATGGAGACAATCCACCAGAAAGTTGGCAGAAAGCAACAGTTATCCCTCTTCATAAAAAAGGTGACACAAAGAACCGTGAAAATTTCAGAGGAATTAGCATTGCTAACTCAGGTTATAAAATATATGCAAATATCATTAAAAGTAAGTTGCAGCAACATTATGAAGATAAATTGGGGAATGAACAACAAGATTTCCGTAAAAAGCGCTCCTGCAATGATGCATATTTCACTATGAAGATATTAACAGAAAAACGTAGATAATTCCATTTGGAAACACACATTGCATTTGCAGACTTTAGAAAGGCCTTTGACCGAGTGAACAGAAACAAATTGCTTGAAATCCTAAAACAAGACATTGTCTCTCAACAGATTATTAACAATATCTACAACATCTACAAATCCAATCTCATTTCTGTAAAACTGAACGAGAACCAGACCGAGTGGAAATCAATAAATGGTAGTGTAAGACAAAGCTAAGGATTCTCCCCTCTACTTTTTATAGTATGTGTGAATGCAATAATGGAAAATTGGAAGCAAGGACGCCATGGATCAATATAAGTAAATAGACGCCTCGAACACATTGACGCCATATTATGCTGATGATGTTGCATTGCTGGCTACGACGGAAGATGACCTACAAAGATCAGTTTTCAATCTAAAGAATGTTTCCTCAGATTTTAATAAGGTTAGAGAAAAGACAAAAATAATGCCCTTCAAGGGAAGAGAAACGATTCGTAGTAAAATATTTAGATAATACAACACTGCAAATAGTAAATGTGTTCAATTATCTCGGGTACACGTTATCATACCAATCAGAATTAGATATGCCAGCCAAATTTAATACATTCACAAAATCAACAGGAATAATAAACAACATCGTGAAACCATCACTCGTTCAGAAACATGCTCGACTTCGCCTTTATAATACCCTAGCTAAACCAACACTTTGCTATGGATGTGAGGTATGGACGTCAAGATCTCAAGACTTGTCTCGAATTACAGCACGAGAAATGACATTCATGCGTCGTACAGCAGCGTATACAAAATGGGACCATAAAAGGAATGAAGAGGTGCTACAAGAACTTAAAGTACAACCGATAATTGACTACATCTACAGTTATCAGGAAAGCTGGAAACGTCGTATACAAAGAATGGAACCTGGTGGATTGCCAAAAGAGATCCTTCGATACCAACCCAGAGGAAAAAGATCTGTAGGACGTCCGATGAAGAGATGGAGAGAAAATGCAAGACCTAACGGGACACATGGCCGAATACTTCGAAGGAAGACGATGATTATAACAACTTATAATATTTTAACATGGACATGTTTTTGGTCTGGGGGTCTATCTGGAATTAGCATATTCAGTTAACCGTAAACGATTTTGCGTGGACAGAAGAATATCGTGATAACCAGGCAAACAGTATTCGTCCTCTCCTTCCTCACGTATCGTGTCTATGCCTCAATTTCTCGTCAGATTCGGGCGTGTTGAGCATTATAGCCCTTCAACCCACTAGGGTTTACAGTGAGGCTTCTACAAGATATTAACTAAGCTGCATTGATGTGTCGGATGTGGAGGCTTTCAGAGACGTAACACTGGGGCCTGCGATGCAGGCGGGTACAGGTCTTTAAGAGACCCCGCAAACTCCTCGTGAAGAAATATATATATAAAGCCTAATGCCACTCTGCACGGAAATGACCAGGTAGATCTTGTAGAATCAGTCGAAATAGTTTGCTTTTTACAGTTTGTAGGCAGAGGAGTTACCGGGCGAGTTGGCCGTGCGGTTAGTGGCGCCCGGCTGTGAGCTTGAATCCGGGCTCGATAGCTGCAGTCGTTTAAGTGCGGCCAGTATCCAGTATTCGGGAGATAGTAAGTTCGAACCCCACTATCGGCAGCCCTGAAAATGGTTTTCCGTGGTTTCCCATTTTCACACCAGGCAAATGCAGGGGCTGTACCTTAATTAAGGCAAAACAAAAAGAAAATTGAAAATCATAATAAATTCTTAAGGCCAGGCCTGTTGTAACGCGTACCGACAGGCTAGGACTGCTCGTTAGTGAGTGAGGCTAGTTTGAGGCGTTATCTGCTACAGGCAAGACCTGTTGTCAGCACCTCAACGGAAAGACCTCGCCTCATAGATCAAGCCTCTTGTAAAGCGGCTCTTACACGATCAATAATATTGACAATGCAATATGATATTGACAATAATATTGATCGTGTAATGTGAAAAAAAGAATATTGACGGCAGTTATTGAAGCGATATTGATGAAATCCAGATTTTCTGATCTCGGGACGTCAATATTTAAAAGAGGAGGGGATATTGTCAATATTATTGATCGTCTAGGGGCTTTCGTAGGGAACGGAAGTGATCTTTGTGCGGTGTACTATGGATTATACGAGTGACCTTGAGACGATGTCTGAAGACTTTGAAGCGGCAAATGAGCGGCAAATGAATCAGGTGTAAGAACGCCCGGACCATTATTGTCTGCAGAAGTGTGGAATTATTCAAACCGTAAATACAGTAATAAAACTGCTAGGATTGTTTGCTGTTCTTGACCGCCTCATCGCCTTTCAGCTGGTGTGAATTCATCTGTAGCTTTGATCACCCTCCAAGACCTTCTCACCAAACTCATCAAAATAAAAAAGCTAGAACGCAAGGTCCAATTACTAAGGAAAATGAGCTTCTACGAAAGCTATGCTCACATCTGGAAAACTTGGTGAACCCTGACAGCAACATACCGACTATCGCAAAAGCTTGTGGAGAAAAACTGCTCACTTTGGATGCCGAGCAGAGACAGTTTGCTGAGAAAGCAATAAATGACGTGCGTTTTGAAGCAAGCCTTGGCACTCTCCATCGCAACTCCATAAAAATAAATGAAGTATGTCAATGTCCAAGCCCTCAAATTACCACACAACCTGGAACAAGTACTGGCAGCACTAAATCCTTCTCCATATTTCATTACTCTTCTCCTACTCACAGTGATCAACAACAACCAACATTAGGATTTATCAGTGGTGACTTTCATCAACACCTTCGCAGATTGAGGATTTTGAATTTTGATTATTTTGATTGCCTTATTTCTTTTTTCTTTCTGTTTAATCAGTACATAATTACTATCATCTTTTGCTTTAAATTATTCAATATGCGTTTCCCTACTTCTACTGTCATGCGGACTACTTTCATATAGGTAGTGAAGCGGTTGTGTGTAATGGCAGAATTATATACTTAGGTAAGTAGGATGGTACCTGGAAAATATATTTGAAACACTTACTTTCATGTAGTCTCGTTGGACATGAACAAGAGTTTCACACATTTCAATTAAAACTTCGCAGGCTTCATGATGACAGAGAACTTCAAATCTTCAAAATTTCTTCCTGTAGCTAAGTACCTCAGAGTTGAGGTTAATCTTTCATTAACAGGGATGAATTCCCTCATGTTTGTATTCTGCCTTCTCGAAAGTGGTTCTACCATCTGTAATAATTTTATGAATGTCCTTTCTTTCATTCTGAAATAATTGTGAAAATATCCATCACATCTGTCAACCTGATTTCCCTGAGCAGCCTCAAGTGAGAATATTCTTCACGGTTTTTTTCAACCACTCTTTGATCCACCGATTTCATCCACTGAACGAATACTTCCGATAGCCACAATTATGGCTACACAACCTTTTTTTCGATCGTCCATGTTTTCAAAATAAGCCACAAAAGTTCACTTGAAAAGACAATTTCACCAGTCCGAATGTTGGAAACAAACGTACTGAGCACATTTATTGATACAATTATTGACAACGAAATTGAACGTGTAGGGAATGGCTATATTGACGGTGATATTGACAGGAGTAAACGGCTGTATTGACAATACTGATATTGTCAATTATATTGATCGTGCAAGGGCCGCTTTAATGAAAGCATCGACGGGACAAAGGTACTGCTGGATAAATTTACTGAAATGTCCGAACTGCAATTCCTGTTGTAAATTTTAAATCTTCGAAAGACCACCCGGTAGCTAAAATACTCAAGTGTCGCAAACACGCGTTCCTCAGGTGGTATTCTTTGTCGAATTAAAGTATCCTCTTTCTTCAGCTTAGAAGCTACAATACCTATAATATACGCTATCAACAAATCATTATGCATACGTGTTACAAATCAAACATTTAACGTAATAGCGACAAAAATCCATAAATGCTTACCTAACAGCATATCATAATCGCTCTGGTCAATTCGCAAATCATTCTTGTAATCGTCCGGTTCATTTTCTCTCAGATGTTGCATGAGGCGCATGTGACTAAAGCTGCCTCGCCCTCTTATCCATTATTTCATCCACTTCGATTGATCGATTTTTCTTTCTGCATGATTTAAAATACAGCGGAATGCAAATTCCAACGAACGGAACAGCAAAATTTTCTTTTCCTCTGGACACTGTCTGCTTCGACGTCCATCGCACAGTTTTAAGTACGGCAGATTCGATCGACAAGGATTTCAAACTAGTTTGAAAGGCCAGCGGGTGAGGCTTGGCCTGCCGAGACGGCACGGATCATTCAATAAACCTGAGGGTCTGGACTGTTGACAGATCATGGTGCTCAGCATGACAGGATTGGCGTCACAGTCGATGGCGAGTAGCAGGTCTGGTCTCTTAAGGTCACGCCTGACAGGCGGCCCGTCGGATCTGGCCCCAAAGGCGAGGTCTGCTAAAAAAAATCTTTCCGTGCATGGCCAGCTATTTCATATTATATCTGGATATCATTGCCCTAACATACCCTTTCTCATCAATATTTTAGGAGAAATCAACAGTTTTGCCTCTCAAGGCCGAAGACGTTATATCATTTTTTTTTCAGTGATGGAAATTCAAAGACTAATTGAGGACCGTTTCTGCAAAACTTGCTTTGTGAAATAATGAAATTTTTCAGAAGAGACAAAAAATGTTTTTCCAAGAAGGGCTTTAGAGATATAAACTTGTTTTTTGTAAATTAATTTTATAATTATTTTATATTAAACCATCTATCTATCTATCTATCTATCTATCTATCTATCTATCTATCTATATCTATTAAAGGGTGACCTTTGGGCTTTATTTAATTTAAGAGCTGTACACTGCGTGAGGGTTCAAAAGTCAACAGTTTATCAAAACTTACTTTCTACAAAAAATATTAGTACGGTAAAGAAATTGTTAGTAATTTTAGTAAAACAGGAGTTTTCTGGTTTTTTCACCAATTAAACGTATTTATTCACAATGTAATTATTAGAGTACACAATTCCTGCAAATTCTGACATGCGCACTCTTATAAATATGAATTAATTCAGAAAAGAAAACAATGTTATTCTCCTTCTATGACATTTTTTACATGAACATTATATCTACCTTTCACTGCAAATTGTTCTACATCAGGGTCTTCAAACTAATTTAAACATACTTTCGCATATACACGCTTTATTAATGTAAAAGCAAAGCAAAGCAAAGTAATCTCCGTACAGGCCATGAAGGCCCTTGGAGGGGTGGAAGGTAAAGTCTTCCACCATTCGCAACCTCGGCACGTGATGGGTGGAGTGGTTAGCTCTACGCCCGGCTGCCTTTGCCCCCAGGAATTAACGTGGTACTCATTTTTGATGTAGGCTGAGTGAACTTCAGGGCCATATGCACCTCCGGAAGTGGAAATCTCGTTTCTTAAATTTTACGATTTCCTGACGGGGATTCGAACCCACGTCCTTCCGGGCGAACCGAGGACGCCTTTACCACCTCGGCCAGGCAGCCCCTTTTATGAATGTAAAAAAGACCAAAAAGAAAGGAAAATAACATCATTTTTGTTTTAAAAAATATTTAAAATATTTATCAACACCAACATTTTGTCCACTTTTCATTCAACTCCTTGTACATTAGAATATTCCTCAGACATGTTAAATTTAATTAATGAATGCACAACTTCTATAACATGAGAATCATGAAGTTTATTTTACTGACCAGAGAAGACTAACTACTAATAAAACCTTTATACTGCTGCGCTCGCAATCTGCTGTACTGCGCCAGCGAGACATACATCCAATTATAACTACACAATACTCGCAATGTTGACATCAGAAATAATTCAAATTCCGTAGGCGTATACAGCCATCCCTCTACAGAGGATGGAAAGTTGATTCATTCATGAGTTTTTACTACAAATACGACACTCGGGTTCATCAGCTGTGGAGTGTCCAGCGCGCAAGCTAGCATAGAGGGAGGAGTAAGTTACATCGTCCGCCAGCAAAGAGCGCAATCTGGTACAATTAGCTTTACGTCGCACCGACACAGCTAGGTCTTATGGCGACGAGAGGGTAGGAAAGGGCTAGGAGTGGAAAGGAAGCGGCCGTGGCCTTAATTAAGGTACAGCCCCAACATTTGCCTAGTGTGAAAATGGGAAACCACGGAAAACGATCTTCAGGGCTGGCGACAGTGGAGGTCGAACCCATTATCTTCCGGTTGCAAGCTCACAGTCGCACGGCCAACTCGCCAGGCAAGAGCGCAATCTTGCCGAATCCAAGGTTATAAGGGTGTTATCCGCATTAGAATTGGAAGATGAATATTCCGATTTTAGCGATTTCGAGAATAATGATAATAGTAATGGCACTGATAATAATGAAAGTGCAGATGTTAACCAACGAAAAGAGAGCACGGGGCTTTTACAAAAGAGACTTCATCTCAGCAATAAAAAGGACATTGAACAAAAGCAGGCCGGAAGTAACAACCAAACATTACTGTATTGCATAGTCAACCGTAACATTGCCGTATTACACTTAAGGAAATGGAAATTGCAACACCATGAAGGCATTAGTCGTTTGTGTTGATTTTCAAGATATGGGACGATGCCATGTAGGTATGTAAACGATCAAAGTTTCAGATCCATTGGATTGTTGCTACGGGTCTCCCCACGTGATTGGTCGCGGAGGAATCAACTCCAGTATGCGGACTCTAGTGTAGCGTAGTTGACTTGCAGTCTGTGCAGTGAAGTGTTCCCCGTCAAACATGCCTCGACGACAGAGAAGAGCACGCTATCAACAACTGTCGCTGTTTGAGAGGGCTCGGATAATTGGGCTGTGTGAGGCTGGATTATCGCTAAGGACTGTCGCTGCACGTGTTGGCCGACTGGCATCTACGGTACAACGTGTATGACAGCAGTGGTCAAATGAAGGTACCCACACTCGTAGACCTGGCACAGGCCCAGCGCGACAGACAACTGTGAGAGAGGATCGCCGCATTATTCGGATAGCCCGGATGGAACCCCATGCAACAGCAGCGCAAATTCGAGCAGCTGTGGCACCCCACGTTACACAACAAACAGTTGGTAATCGCCTGCGTGCAGCTGGCTTACGAGCCCGTGTCCCTGCAGAAGGTGTTCTATTGACCCCACAACTGCGACGTGTTAGGCTGACCTGGTGTCGAGAAAGATCGACGTAGGTCGACGAATGGCATAGGGTCGTCTTTAGTGATGAATCGCGCTTCTGTCTTGCCCGCAGTGATCGCCGGAATCGTGTAGCCGACGTACCGGGGAGAGGGGTCGCCCAGATCTTATTGTCGAGAGGCACACAGGGCCAACACCAAGCATTTAATGTGAAATTACAATTAGTGCTTATTGAGGGCGCTATGACTATTCAATAGTACGTTTATAGGACACTCAATCCAGTGGTTGTCCCTGTGATGGCGAACATTGCTAATGGGATGTTTCAGCAGGAAAATGCCCGGGTTCACACTGCACGCATCTCCAGAGAAGCTCTCCACGACATCACAACCTTAGAATAGCCCGCCAGATCCCCGGACCTCAGTCCTGGTGAACATGTGTGGGACATGATGGGTAGACAACTGGCCAACAGTCCTCAGCCATCCACAACTCTGGAACAACTGACCCGTGCAGTGCAGCAAGCATGGGCCACAATTCCTCAGGAAGCGATCCAGGGCATTATTGACTCCATTCCTCGACGAATTCATCAATGTATTGCAGCTCGTGGCGGGCATATCTTTGATTGTTGTCCAAACTTGCGGTCAGAGGGACCTTAAAGTGTAATAATCGAATCACAACCGAACACTCGTCCTGCGTGTTCAATTGCAGCAAAGTAGCACCACTCATTCTGGGTGTTGCAATTTCCATTTTCTTCAGTGTAATTTTAAACCAATTTCATGCAGTTATAAAAAGTAACAGTTTCAATGACTTCAAAATAAAAAAGATACCTGTAGAAAGCAAGTTTATCTGTAACTCTTGAACAGTAGAAAGCTGGTTTTGGAAAATTTCTCAAACTTTTACCAATTATTCTTTCTTTCTTAATCTGTTTACCCTCCAGGGTTGGTTTTTCCCTCGGACTCAGCGAGGGATCCCACCTCTACCGCCTCATGGGCAGTGTCCTTGAGCGTGAGACATTGGGTCGGGGGATACAACTGGGAAGGATGAGGAGGTGACTAATACTAAAGAAGTATTAAAATTTACCTATGACAGCAATGACATTTACACTATGATACAAAAGTTGAAAACTAGAAAAGAGGCTAGAATTGATGAGGTTTCGGGGGATATACTAAATACAATGGGTTGGGATATAGTACCATATCTGAAGTACTTATTTGATTATTGTATGCATGAAGGATCTTTACCAAATGAATGGAGAGTTGCTATAGTAGCCCCTACATATAAAGGAAAGGGTGATATGTACATAAAGCTGAAAATTACAGGCCAGTGAGTTTGACATGCATTCTATGTAAGCTTTGGGAAAGCATTCTTTCTGATTATATTAGACATGTTTGCAAAATTAACTGGTTTGATAGAAGGCAGTTTGTGTTTAGGAAAGGTTATTCCACTAATAATAATAATAATAATCGTATGGCCTCAGCTACCGTGTGCAGACATTTCAATTTGACGCCATCTGGCTGTCTGCTCGTCAATTTCGACGTTCCGTTTTACTCTAGGCCCCCACTAGATGGCAGACCGAGTAAACCGAAACTCTCTTGGGCGTCTATGGCTGAGATTTAATGAATTTTGTCGGGTAAACACCAAATGTGTCACCAGAGATCTTTTACATGCCGACATCGTACGACATGGAGTGTCGAATGGACTTTTTTCCGCCCTTCAAAAATCCGACTACCTCTGCCGGGTTTGAACCCGCTATCTTGGGATTCGGAGGCCGACACTCTACCGCTAACTTGTAGGATTCCAGCAAGGTATAGCAGATATCCTGGATTCAGGAGGTCAATTGGACTGTATCGCGATTGACCTGTCTAAGGCATTTGATAGGGTAGATCATGGGAGACTACTGGCAAAAATGAGTGCAACTGGACTAGACAAAATAGTGACAATGGGTGGCTCTGTTGCTAGAAAATGGAACTCAGAGAATTAGATTAGGTGAAGCTTTATCTGTCCCTGTAATAATTAAGACGGAAATTCCTCAAGGCAGTATTATTGGACCTTTATGTTTTCTTATATATAACAGTGATATATCAGAAGTTGAATCAGAGATAAGACTTTTCGCAATTGATGTTATTTTATACAGAGTAATAAATAAGTTACAAGATTGTGAGCAACTGCAAAATGACCTCGATAATGTTGTGAGTTGGACAGTAAGGCAATGGTATGATGATAAACGGGGATAAAAGTCAGGTTGTGAGTTTCACAAATAGGAAAAGTCCTCTCAGTTTTAATTACGGATTGATTGATTGATTGATTGATTGATTGATTGATTGATTGATTGATTGATTGATTGATTGATTGATTGATTGATTGATTGATTGATTGATTGACTAGTACCTCGCCTAGGCGGATTCACCTGCTATGCTGAACAGAGGGCTTGTGGGTGATGGGATGTTTGGAAGGGAGAGACAAGGAGGAGGGAAGGAAATCGTCGTGGTCTTAAGTTAGGTACCATCCCGGCATTTGCCTGGAGGAGAAGAGGGAAAACACGGAAAACCACTTCCAGGATGGCTAAGGAGGGAATCGAACCGCCCTCTGCTGAGTTACCCTGCCGAGACTGAGTGGAACCCCTACCAGCCCTCATACCACTTTTCAAATTTCGTGGCAGAACCGGGAATCGAACTCGGACCTCCTGGAGTGGCAACTAGTCACACTAACCACTACATCACAGAGGCGGACTTCATCAATTATTTAAGCAGCAAAAATCAAGTTATACAAAGGCAGATTTCATCTTCGGTTTCATCATTCTATAGAGGGCTTCATTATGAATGTGAATCAATAAATAAATTTCCATTTTGTTCGCAGAAAGCAAGTTTTGAAAAATTGGTCCTCAATTCATAAAGTGATGTAGTGCACCACCCCTTTTATGAGGGCTGAAATCAGTATCACCGAGCGAGTTTGCTACGCGGCTTAAGACACGTAGCTGTGAGCTTGCATTGGTTTCGAACTCCTCTCTCGGCAACCCTGAAGATACTTTTCCATAGTGTGACATTTATGTATATAATGTTAGATCTTCATCTTGCCTTAAATTTCGACCAGTGCCATCATGACATATTTAATATGTGGTCTGGTCTTAATCTAGAACGACCGCTTTCACTATTAATCTCTCTTCTCCACATTTCTCTTGTATTCGACGGCATTATCTAATGTAATGGCCAATCAGCTGTATCAGGATGTTCTCGAATTCTCGGCTCGCATATTTAAGTCGCCTGCCTCACGTATACGCAGTTCCTGGGTGATCTAGGCACTCCACTTCATTTACGACTGAGACATTTTTCTTTCATTAAATTCTAATATTCAGGCCCTTAGTTACCCTCTTCCGCACTTTAACCTCAACGGGCTCGGTCGCCAGGGTAAACATGTCATGTGGTCTTGTTCTACGAACTTAATGTCTGGTGTTCCTTCCTAAATTTGTACGGAAAGTTTAAGTATGAACAATTGGTGTTTGGTGAAAGATAGCTGCGGCCTATTTTGAAGAAAGCGACTATATGAATATTTCCTCCGAAATTCACCTATTATTCGTTTAATTTTCCCTTATCTATGTACCTCTCTTTTATCTTCCTTTTGTCCACCTCCGTAGCGTAACGGTTAGTGTTGTTAACTGCCGCCCGGGGCCCGGGTTCGATCCCCGCTAGTGCAAGAAATTTAAAAATGGCGGAAGGGCTGGTATGTGGTTGAAGTTATACATGCAGCTCGCCTCCAATGGGAGTGTGCCTGAAAAGAGCTGCACCACCTCGGGATAAGGACACGAATTTACTTATCTTCCGTTTGCATGTTCATGTTTCGGGGTTGCTTTCTGATTAATAGATCTAAAGGTTGAGGCAAATCTCATCACAAATGCACCTTAAACACTTGGGATCTCTCTAACAGTAAAGTGATCCAAGTGCATGTTTTTTAAAATTCCCAAATCATAAGCTTTGTTGTTTTTCACTTTTTGACTATTATTGAGATACCGAATGTTTTATGTAGGCCTATATGTTGATGCACTGCACCATCGCGTAAGCCTTAATGTCACTTTAGTCCAGGCAATAGCGGATATTACCTGGACAAATTCATAGTAGTCCTGGAAATTGTTTAAAATTATGTTTTGTGGATAGCTGAATCTGAATTTTTAACTTACTACCAAAACTTCCTCCTTCAACACCCCCCCCCCTCCCAAAGTGTTGAGAAAACTGCCAAAAGTGTGGATTTTTAAAAACATTACTCTTGTAAGTATTTTATTTTTTTGGGAGTAATACCTAGAAATACGGAAAGTTGGCAACATTTTGCAACAAAAAGTGGTTTATGACATTTTGAAGCAGGTCAAACGGGGGTTCGTGTGCGCCTCGAAATATGAGCCTCGGCGCCGCGGCATCCGCGAAGTTACGTAACTCCGCTTAATCACTCACGTCGTTTACGTTCGCTTTTCCGTCTCCACCCTACACCTTTTACTTCAAAACTCTCCTACCCCATCTGGAAATCCCGCGGCCGAGATGCCAGGAAGACATAAGGCAGAGCAATTTGAGAAAGAAGAATCTTGAGGAAGATACTAGGATCAAAAAGAGGAGGCGAAAGATGGGTATGGAGATCAAGGGACGTAATGTACCGGAACATGGGAATGATCTCAGAAGAAATAAGACTCATAACAGCAAGATTTGCTGGATATGTGATTAAGGATGGACATGGTGAAAATGACCGGAAGATTATGCGAGACAAGGAGTAGGATGAGAGGAAAGACGGGAACCAAGTGAGTTCTCGAACTCCAGAAGGACTGGACTGATATGGGGACCAAGGTGGAAGGAACGGAGAACTTCAGAAATAAGTATATACAAACCAATATGCCGGAGCTCAACGATACAGAAAAGTACAGAAAGGGAATAAAGTAACACCAATGAGGGAGACGAAAGAAGTGGATAATAATAATAATAATAATAATAATAATAATAATAATTGTTACCGTTGTTTTTGTGGTAGTTAAGCATGAAAGAAGGTGCTGGGTGGTGAATAGGTCTCAAGCTACTAAAGAGAAATTAAATTTTAAAATTTAACAAGGTTATATTTTCTTTTCAAAATTAGGTAACAACAAAATAGAACAGGTACTTAGTAGCCGAAATACAACTTGAAATGTACAATTACAGGGATTAAAGAATTTGGGCTTCGAGCCCTGAAAACACAATTCTTGAGCAACTAGCTCAACTTTACGATATACCAATTTCAACAAAGGGGCAGAAGACCCCAATCAAACCCTGGAGCCCTTGCTCCAAATTACACAGCAAAGCCTCCTCAAGGCATACAACTCTCAGTTTTAGAAAAGAGCCACTCGCTCTTAAAGTTAAGCCTCTCCCAGGCCACACCAAACTCAACTTTCAAGTTGTCCTCAAAGGACATATACACAGGGGTAAAATACCCAACCTACTGAGGTCTATTAGGTGAGAAAAGATTAATACATGACCTCTAAAATACAACTTGAGAGGAGGCGAACTTGCACTCCTAATACACTTTGCTTAAGACCTACTTGGCACTAGGCCGTTAATACAAGGGCTAATCCCATACTACAGAGGTGACTTAATGGCAATTTACATTACATTACGGGAGAATTGGTTGAGAAAAATAAGTTCACCTCAAGACGATGTGAGTGGGAACTCGAGAGGGTTAGCACTCTCTATCCCATAATATAGCTTTACAAGAGAATAGAAGAAAAGAGTAGTTACATTTTAGGAAAAGGTTACATGATGGAAAACGCTTCGAACCCGCCGCGAGAGTTAAACTGCCGACCTAGCAAGAAAAGAAGTTATTAATAGGCCATTACCTGGTGTTGAACGGCTGAAGAAGAAAGAGGCGCTTCCCGCCTCCTGCTATGTACTTAATACACTGAAAGATGAAACAGAAGTGGCCCGGAGACCCCAAAATCAGCAGTTTATATCCTCTCGCGGAAGATTCTAGGCGTTAGGGGAAAGAAAACACCCTCCCACAAAATCTTTATTGGTTCGGGAAAAGAAACCCCTACATAGAGGAAAAAGAAACACATTATTGGTGGAAAATTAATTAAAGAAATTCGGGATTGGCTAGATCCAAACTAAGGGGAAAAAGAGGGGTATACAGCCAACTTAAACAATGACAGAAGGAAATTTAACAAAGAACAAACTCTTGAAATAAAAATTTCTCCAACAAAATAGTTCTTTGACTCCGCACTAGGTCGCACTATTGTTGATCTTCAGTAGTGTCCTCTAGAAGAGAAAGTTCACACTTCTTACTTCAAGCGAAACAAAAACACATCAAAAGTGACACAGTTCACAAACTCAAAAATTACCGAGTAGTGACATCTTCTGAGACAGTAAAGAATTAATAGAATAGATAAAGTTCAACCTTCCTCCAGAAGAGGAGTTTCAACTGGCGCAACTTTTAAATAAACGGTGTAGAGGTGTACCGCCCGGTACAGACCTCCCCCCCCAAAAGTTCCTCCAAGGGGTAACACAGAAGAACATAAACTGTTGTTTGAAATAAGTTCCAAGTTTTGATGTTGAGATTAAGATAACTTGCAGAAGTATTTGAGAAATTTCTTAAGTCGGTTCCAAAATTTTGTTGTTGCAGGTGAAGTAAAGTCTTTATGTTTATAGAAGTTGAATTTCTGAAGATAAGCTTTTAATACTTAAAAGTGAAGGAAAAATTTGCAATGTCCACCAAATATTGTTGTTAAATTCCCACATGTAATTATTGCTTATGGTGACTGTCCATGTAGTTGATGTAGATTGAGTCGGATGGCCAGACCGGCCGATGCAGCTTGCGTCCAACGGAGGCCGCTCGGACCCCTCAAGTACCCTGAGATACCGCTCGCCCGCACAATGAGGGGAGCAGAGGTGTTGAAGTACGCCGCGCCCGCGGTGAACAGATACAGGCTGCGGGCATGTAGCAGGTCGTGCGCCGCACATCAGCCTTGGCCGGGAGGAGAGCTCCGGCTCGCCGTGCACATGTCGTCCTCGCTGGAGAGGAGGGGGCCCATCCCCCTCCCCAGTCGCTGCACGGCGCTGCGCGGCTGCTGGGGCGCTGAAACATTAAAGCTAGGCGGCAGAATTGTGTTGGACAATCATTTTCTTTGAGGGTACAGGCTTGTGGAGAGGTTGAGGGGCCAGCGGCGTGTAGATATCCATGGCATTTACTATTATGAAGCCACAGTGTAAGGTGGAGCAGGAGACGGGAGCGTGGTAATGGCCGTGGCAAGAACAGGATGGCAGTTTAACGGGTCGGGGCAGGTTTTACACAAGGCTTACATCTAAAACCAAAATATTACAGAAGGGGCAGAAAGCCTTAAAAGTGAAACTCAAAAAAAATATAACCTTCATATCCTTTCAAAATAATATGGAGCAAGTTAACACAGAAATTACACCGGTTTCACCTGGGACAGGTGAACTCTAAATATCCTCTCGGTGGCTGGATTACTTAGCAATAAGGTAACCGGCGTAAGAAAATCGAGAATGATACAAGGCCCATGAAATCTGGGGGCAAGCTTGCCCGCGGGAACAAAATTTTTGACCATAACCTGGTCACCTACCTTCAAAGTGGTGGGTCTCCGTCCACGATCATACCTTTCCCTAACCTTTTCATGAGACACTTTAAGATTGGCTTTAGCCTTCTTCCAAAGATCTTTAATGTTATCCGGATCTATTGTCTCGGGTAGAATGTCATTCAAAGACCAGAGGTTAGAGAGCGGCGAGTTGGGAACAAACTTGAACATCAAGGAAGCTGGAGTAAACTTGTGAGATTCATGAACCGCCGAATTCAAAGCAAAAGCTATCCAATGCAGGGACGTGTCCCACCTGGAAGGATCTTCATGATGATAGGCAATGAGTGCGGACCTGAGATTACGGTTAACCCGTTCAGCCAGAGATGGTTGAGGATAATAAGCAGAAGTAGTTACATGAGAGATGGACAAGTCAAAACAGAATTTACGAAATAAATTAGATGTAAAAGCTTTAGCATTATCAGATACCATATATTGACACGGACCAAAAGAAGCAAAAATAGAATTTAAGCAAGTAATGGTTGACTGAGCGGTAGCCAGCTTAGTCGGAAATAACCAGGAAAATCTTGTAAAACCATCTACACACACAAAGATGAACTTGTTGGCATTGCCCTTTGACTGGGGGAAGGGTCCGACATAATCAATATACAGGCGTTCCATGGGGCGCGACGCTTGATGAGAAGACAAAAGGCCTACTTTAGTGGACATGGTGGGTTTACTGAGCAAACAAGATTTACAAGCTTTTACAAGTTCACGGATTTCACCGTCCATACCTTTCCATATGAACATTTCACGAATCTTTTCACGGGTTTTAAAGATTCCAAGATGCCCCCCCAATGGGGTCTCATGATAGTATTTGAAGATCATAGGTACAAGAACCGCTGGAACAACAACTTTCATCAACTTATCATGCCTCGAAGGGCAACATAGAACACCATTCCTCAGAACATAAGGGACGACATGCTCCCCAGAAGAAAGGGTTTCCATTATCGGAGCCAGCGTCGAATCTTCACGTTGGTATTTCTCGATATCCCTAAAAAGCATGGGAGCATCTGTTAGGATGGCATTAACCTCGGATAGTATGGACTCGGAAGGTGATGAACTGTCGACCGGTTCGTGGGATTCGACGTCGTTATGAAACATACGGCTGAGTCCATCAGCAACAACATTTTCGGTACCTCTGATATGTCGTACATCAAATTGGAAGGCAGAAATACGGATGGCCCAACGGGCTATACGACCTGTACGACGCGGCCTACCTAAGACCCAGCTTAAGGCTTGATTATCTGTCTCCAGATCGAATTTGACGTGTTCCAGATAGAGACGGAACTTTTCTAAGGCGAATAAGACTGCCAAACCTTCAAGCTCATATATGGAGTACTTTGCTTCTTGAGCTGACAATGTCCTAGACGCATAGGCGATGGGTCGCCTCCCTAGTTCAGTCTCTTGAAGAAGAACTGCAGCTACTGCTGACGACGATGCGTCGGTTTGGACGATGAATTTCTTCGAGAAATCAGGCATAGCAAGTACAGGGGCATTACAGAGAGCTAATTTCAGATCTTCAAAAGCGGCTTGTTGAGAAGGTCCCCACTCGAATTTGATGCCTTTCCTACGAAGAAGGTTTAAGGGCGCCGCTCTATTAGCAAAATTAGGAATGAACTTCCTGAAGAAATTCACCATGCCAATGAACCTGGCGATACCTTTAATGTCCTTAGGAGGTTTAAAATCACGGATGGCCTGTGTTCTAGAATGATCGACAGCTACACCATCAGGTGACACAATATGCCCAAGGAAGGACATAGAGTGCTTAGCGAAGGCAACCTTGGACAACTTAACAGTTAACCCAGCCTTACGAAGGCGATCGAGAACTTCGCGCAGATGATCTAGATGCTCTTCAAAAGTCTCTGAAAATACGACGACATCATCCAAGTAGTGATATAAGTACTCAAATTTGATGTCGGAGAAGACCCTATCTAGTAGCCTAGTGAGCACAGCTGCCCCCGTGGGGAGCCCGAAAGGCACGCGGTTGTATTCGTATAAATTCCAGTCCGTGGCAAACGCTGTAAGATGTTTAGACTCCTCGGCAAGGGGAATTTGATTATAGGCCTGATTCAAGTCCAAGATGGTGAAGAACTTGGCCTTACGAAACCATGAAAAGCAAGAATGAAGGTCGGGAAGGGGCACAGATTGCAACACCACCTTCCGATTGAGAGCCCTGTAATCAATGACAGGCCTGAAGCCTCCTTGGGGTTTCGGGACTAGAAAAATAGGCGAAGAATACGCTGACTTAGAGGGCCTAATAATATCATCCTTCAACATCTGATCGATGATTTCTTTCAGAGCCTTCATTTTAGGTGGAGATAGCCTATACGGTGGAAAACGGACAGGAATCGAATCCGTAACCTCAATTTTGTATTCAATAAGGTCAGTAACACCAAGAGTATCGGAGAACACCTCGGGAAACGACTGACACAGTTTGCGAATACTATCAGCCTGCTCCTCAGGTAGATGTCTAAGGTCTAACAACATCTCATCCTGGGTAGGCGAAATAGATGAACATGATACAGAATTACACTTTAACAAGGGAATTCTACAATTGGACGCAAATTTGAATGTGCACGACCTACTCTGGAGATCGAGCACAAGACCAGTGTGAGAAATAAAGTCAGCTCCCAATATAATGGGGCAAGACAATTGCTTGGCCACAAACAATTTAACTTTCCATGTAAACTTAAAAACACGAATTTTGACCAGTAAGGAACCTAGAATTTCTAATGGAGATGAATTAGCCGAAACGTATTGAACAGGAGAAGAGACATAGTCAGGGAGTTTACAAACAGATTTCAATTTAGAATACCAATCAGCCGAAATAATGGAACAAACACTGCCTGAATCTAAGAGAGCTGTTATAGGCTCGTTATTTAACTCAATCTTAAGAAAAGGAACAGGTGCGGGGGTATCCGCCGCAATCCTAAGACACTCTTTAGGGCATTCAAAAGATGAATTTGAAGGCTGGTCGTTCTCTGCATTTACAACCTGTTTACTAGGGGCTGAGTCTCGGGAAGATGGATTAGTCGGCTCAGCCGACGCCACTAGTCACTTTTTATTATTGGCATAGCTGGAATTTGCACCAGAAGTTGAGCAGGAGGGGGTGCTATTTGAGTTTGGGCAATTCTTGGCGATATGTGAGAAGGCCCCACACTTAAAACAGCCTTGTGATGACCCTGCTCCATTCCTTGTCCCACTTGACTTGATCAGAGGACACTTATTCCGCAGATGGTCAGGCGACCCGCAAGCATAACATTTACGGGGATTGACTGGTCGGCGAGGTGGAGGCCGAGTGTTACTAAAGGAAGGCGGGGGTTCCTTCGCGACACGCAAAGAATCGGCGTATCTAACTCCTTCCGCTGAAACGGCCAATGCTTCAAGTTCAGAGAAAGTTTGCGGGCACGCCGCGAAACACAAATATGACCTGTAGGGTGGTGAAATCCCTTCGACAATAGCTTGCACGATCTGATCCTCGGGGAAGTGGAGAGCAAACACCCTAGTATAAAACTTAATATCTTGGATGAAGTCTGCCAGGTTTTCATCCAAGCGCTGTACCCGATAATAGTATTTCTGAATAAGGGAGGACCTGGCCCTAGCCGGGATGAAGTTAGCTAGCAAATGGGCATGGAAATCCTCAATAGAAGATTGCTCGGCAATGGCTCTAACTATTTTGTCAGATAGGACACCAATAGCATAAGGATAGATAATTTGCAAAATTTGACATGGGGAAAGAGAAAACACAACTAGAAATCTTAAAAATGAAATTACATCACTGGTGGTGTTGACGGAAAACTTAGAGATACCTCTAAGCAACATTGCCAATGGATGAGGCAAGCTGCTGAACCCAGGTGACATAGTCGTTAAAGGTTTCAATGGCAAAGAAGTTAATTCAGAGCGGATGTTACACAATGACGCACGGCGTTCAGATTCATTGTTCGATGGGGCAGAGATAGTTTGAGCAGCAACGGTTATCCTATTGACTTCTCCCTGAGGAGGCTCTTCCTCGTTACCTACATTCGCCGTGGCGGGTTGATCAGTTTTGGGAGGAGCTTCGCCGGTTAGCAATTGAGTGACCTTATTAGACAATTCAGAAATAGTTTCAAGGAGCGTATTAGCTTGCTTCCTCTGAACGTCATTCACCTTTAGAGACAACAGATCATTAACTCTATTTGCAAAGTGATACAGCCTGCCTTGCACACGCTTAATTTTATTAGGAGATGGGTCGTTTTCATCAAAAAAGCTGACTACCGATGCTAGCCCAGTAATATTCTCGACAATCGTGGAAAGAGAGTCATCAATTTCTTTCTCTCCCAAATTGGGGATGGAAATGGGCAAATCAAGGGACTCTCTAAGCTTGTTAGTGTCTATTGCAACCGTGCCTCCAGATTGAACGTTTCTGATAGTTAACTCATATATCAACTCCTCTTTGCGCAAGTAGTTAAGGAGGAGAACATCGCGAGGGCCGGGCATGATGACAGAACAATTTTGAAAAACTCAAAAAATTCCAGCAACTGAGAAAATTGTTAGAGTTCGGATCAAAGCAATGTTTAGCCGTCAAAAGGGGCTAAATTGAGACCCATTCAACCACGCTCTGCTACCACTTGTTACCGTTGTTTTTGTGGTAGTTAAGCATGAAAGAAGGTGCTGGGTGGTGAATAGGTCTCAAGCTACTAAAGAGAAATTAAATTTTAAAATTTAACAAGGTTATATTTTCTTTTCAAAATTAGGTAACAACAAAATAGAACAGGTACTTAGTAGCCGAAATACAACTTGAAATGTACAATTACAGGGATTAAAGAATTTGGGCTTCGAGCCCTGAAAACACAATTCTTGAGCAACTAGCTTAACTTTACGATATACCAATTTCAACAAAGGGGCAGAAGACCCCAATCAAACCCTGGAGCCCTTGCTCCAAATTACACAGCAAAGCCTCCTCAAGGCATACAACTCTCAGTTTTAGAAAAGAGCCACTCGCTCTTAAAGTTAAGCCTCTCCCAGGCCACACCAAACTCAACTTTCAAGTTGTCCTCAAAGGACATATACACAGGGGTAAAATACCCAACCTACTGAGGTCTATTAGGTGAGAAAAGATTAATACATGACCTCTAAAATACAACTTGAGAGGAGGCGAACTTGCACTCCTAATACACTTTGCTTAAGACCTACTTGGCACTAGGCCGTTAATACAAGGGCTAATCCCATACTACAGAGGTGACTTAATGGCAATTTACATTACATTACGGGAGAATTGGTTGAGAAAAATAAGTTCACCTCAAGACGATGTGAGTGGGAACTCGAGAGGGTTAGCACTCTCTATCCCATAATATAGCTTTACAAGAGAATAGAAGAAAAGAGTAGTTACATTTTAGGAAAAGGTTACATGATGGAAAACGCTTCGAACCCGCCGCGAGAGTTAAACTGCCGACCTAGCAAGAAAAGAAGTTATTAATAGGCCATTACCTGGTGTTGAACGGCTGAAGAAGAAAGAGGCGCTTCCCGCCTCCTGCTATGTACTTAATACACTGAAAGATGAAACAGAAGTGGCCCGGAGACCCCAAAATCAGCAGTTTATATCCTCTCGCGGAAGATTCTAGGCGTTAGGGGAAAGAAAACACCCTCCCACAAAATCTTTATTGGTTCGGGAAAAGAAACCCCTACATAGAGGAAAAAGAAACACATTATTGGTGGAAAATTAATTAAAGAAATTCGGGATTGGCTAGATCCAAACTAAGGGGAAAAAGAGGGGTATACAGCCAACTTAAACAATGACAGAAGGAAATTTAACAAAGAACAAACTCTTGAAATAAAAATTTCTCCAACAAAATAGTTCTTTGACTCCGCACTAGGTCGCACTATTGTTGATCTTCAGTAGTGTCCTCTAGAAGAGAAAGTTCACACTTCTTACTTCAAGCGAAACAAAAACACATCAAAAGTGACACAGTTCACAAACTCAAAAATTACCGAGTAGTGACATCTTCTGAGACAGTAAAGAATTAATAGAATAGATAAAGTTCAACCTTCCTCCAGAAGAGGAGTTTCAACTGGCGCAACTTTTAAATAAACGGTGTAGAGGTGTACCGCCCGGTACAATAATAATAATAATAATAATAATAATAATAATAATAATAATAATAATAATAATAATAATAATAATAATATTAATAATAATAATATGTTTTATTTATTGTGGCAAAGTTAGGAATGTACTCCCTTTCTTACATTTAATCAGTCTTAATCTAGAACACTGTTAATAATAACTACTGATGATATTAACAATAATACCAGTAATAGTGTTAATAAAAGTTATCCCACGTATAAAACAAATAATATCATCTATATAATACACATCGTACTTAGAGTATATTAAAAATATATAGTATGAATAATGAGTACTACGTATTATACCCCTGGAAACGTGCAAGTGGTGGTAATCTATTCTAGGGATCTGCCACGGCACTCTGTGATAAAATATACTTACCGCTCGGAGACTCTCATCTGCTTGGGGCGCGATCAGTTCGGGATTCTTCCTCTAAAGTTTGTACCTAAGTGAATTAAATACTACGGGTACTATCGCTACTAAATGAGAGTGGCCCAGATTAAATTTTTACTTGGTTTTCCGTGGTTTCCCATTTTCATACCAGGCAAATGCTGGGGCTGTACCTTAATTAAGGCCACGGCCGCTTCCTTCCAACTCCTAGGCCTTTCCTATCCCATCGTCGCCATAAGACCTATCTGTGTCGGTGCGACGTAAAGCCCCTAGCAAAAAAAATTTACTAATTAATTTATTCTAATCGTGAAATTAATTAAATTCCAAAAGCTTTATGTGGACAGTAAAATCATTAAATTTACTCAAATTGTAAAATAACAATCAATATTTAGTTACGCCATAAACAACAATTCTCTATAAATGATTCATTGATTTAAAATCAATGTCTGACACCACAGGTCTGCAATATTGATTAAATGACTGACGTGACCTTAGTTATCTTTCATCTAAAAATGCCAAGTACAGTAATTGTTATATAAGGTAACTCTGAGCAGTGTTAAAGTTATCTTTAATTAAATTGAAAAATATCAAAATTAAAATCATAAAAACATTACACTGAATTATATGAATTAAATGGACCAATAAATAATTAGGAGTTTCCTGAAAACACATCTCAGTTTGGGGGTTTACTGCTCCCTGTTATTTTGCCGTTATCTACATTAGAATAAAATACATAAGGCCTCAACTGGTCTTTTATGACCTGGTATCGGATGGATACTCAAAAAACAAACAAAAAAACTTATTACGCTGTGTTGTCAGTCCGAATCGTTGGCTGAACGGTCAGCGTACTGGCCTTCGGTTCAGAGGGTCCCGGGTTCGATTCCCGGCCGGGTCGGGGATTTTAATCGTCTCTGATTAATTCTTCTAGCTCGGGGACTGGGTGTTTGTGTTTGTCCCAACACTTTCCTCTTCATATTCACACAACACACTACACTACCAACCACCACAAAAACACGCAATAGTGATTACATCACTTCATATAGGGTTGGCGTCAGGAAGGGCATCCAGCCGTAAAACAGGGCCGAATCCACATGTTCGACACAGTTCGCACCCGCGACCCCACAGGTGTGGGATAAGCGGTAGAAGAAGAAGAAGAAGAAGAAGATTACGCTGTGTTGTCAACATGGATTCTCTGAGTTAAATTTCTGTGAATAAATTTTTCTGTAGATCAGGTGAGCAGACCTGCCTAACATTTACATATTAGCATTTTACGCATTTAAATGTTTAAAACGGTCGGGTCTCCATGATTCGCGGACATTTTACACCAGTTATTAAGGAAATGTCCTAAAATCTACAGATTTACACTTACAGTCTTATTTATTTAAACTTTACAGAGGTCCGTTCAGTGATTTAACTATTCATTTGCAATTTGCGTGGATTCTGTAAGCGAAATGTTGTTTTAAAGGACGTAACCAAGCTGACTTCCTTCCCTAAGGTTACTGACCTCATACTTACGTTAGTGTGTGGGTTAATCCCCCCTCCACGTTGACCATAAAACAAACTACATGACAAGAGAAAGAATCAGGTAAGCCTATGTTATCCTAATTCTACCATCTAAATACACTCCTGAAAGAGAAGGCACCCTATCATATCTAACCTATACTATTTACAGCAATGCAGTCATGTACCAATCTGACTATTATTTACTTCTAAGATCCTGACCACACCTGTCATTCAAATTAATGAATATTACTGAATGTTCTGATGATTTCACTCGTCACAGTGGCTATGGTAATGTCTCACTGAGGACGATGTGTGTGACCAAGTCCAATCATCTCACATCATGGTCACTACAATAATTTTAATTAGTTTGAAATGTCGCTTAACTTTAGCATCAAAAGAGCCAGATCGAAAATAAGTAGGCCTGAAAATACATCCTGCTGTAAGATCCTCGTAAACTATCCAATAATTATCCTTCCATGAAAAAATTGCGAATGAAAAGTCAAGCAAAAAATCATGGACATAAATATTATTAACCTCCGTAGCCAAATGTTACCGCGTAAGGAATTTATCATTTCAGTATTATTACATTTCTCATTAGAGTTATTATTATTGTTCATACGTGTAATTTTAAAGTATAAAAAAACACTGGGTATCAACTTACTTCTGCTTCATATCAGAAGACACAATCTGGAATCAACTTTCTTTCTTTCTTAATCTGTTTATTGTCCAGGGTTGGCTTTTCCCTCGGACTTAGCGAGGGATCCCACCTCTACCGCCTCAAGGGCAGTGTCCTAGAGCTTCAGACATCGGATCGGGGGATACAACTGGGGAGAATGATCAGTACCTCGCCCAGGCGGCCTCACCTGCTATACTGAACAGGGGCCTTGGTGGGGGATGGGAAGATTGGAAGGGATAGACAAGGAAGAGGGAAAGAAGCGGCCGTGGCCTTAAGTTAGGTACCATCCCGGCATTCGCCTGGAGGAGAAGTGGGAAACCACGGAAAACCACATCCAGGATGGCTGAGGTGGGAATCGAACCCACCTCTACTCAGTTGACCTCCTGAGGCTGAGTGGATCCCGTTCCAGCCCTCGTACCACTTTTCAAATTTCGTGGCAGAGCCGCGAATCGAACCCGGGCCTCCAGGGGTGGCAGCTAATCACACTAACCACTACACCACAGAGGCGGACTCTGGAATCAACTGAATATCAAATAAACGTTCCTAGTGCGTCTGCATGTTGTGATTATGGCGGTCTTCATATCCTGTGTTGGAGCATTTATAAGCAGACACCTGCCTGTCTCTTTTACAAAGCTGCTAGTCCCTCCTTATTTCATTTTTTATTTTCAACGAAGATTTCTATTTCTATTTTTCTCTTATTACTTTCTCGGAGCTTTATTTCTATTCCTTCCATCCTTACTCATAGACATTGGCTCTCACAACGGCGCGTAGCCCGTCACTTGTTAATCCAGGATTATGTTCACTGGTACCTCAACGTAATATTTTCCTCCTCTTGCGGTGTTTTATTTCTTTCTCATTTTGCTTCTTGCTCGATACTTTCATTTATCTCAGACCTTAACTCACTTCTACCCACCCGGTCGGCACTGTATCAATTAACTCACTGTTACGTAAACAGCACAAAATATTTATCATTTATTTCTTAGAAGTTCCCAATTTTTTCATTACTGCATGGCTATTAATGACATATCCTTCCATGGACATCAATATCCAACTATTCTGACGTTATGTTGAAAACTTCATAAAATCCATAACTTAGAGTTGGTTAAGTAAGTCATGCAAATAGTATTATTATTATTATTATTATTATTATTATTATTATTATTATTATTATTATTATTATTATTTTTATTATTATTATTATTATTATTATTATTATTATTATTATTATTATTATTATTATTATTATTATTATTATTATTATTGTTACGGAGTTATCCGTGGAAGGCAGAGGTGAAAGAAGGTGCGGGCTGGAATGGGTCTCACTACAAGTTCGAAAGATGAATTAAAATTTCAACAAAGGTTATATTTTCAAAACTTAACAATGGTAACATAGAATTTGAAAACTTAACAAGTCAACAACAAGCCAAAATCAGATACAAAGAAATTACAAATGTTAAGGGATTATTACAAGGTCTGGGCTTCGAGCCCCGTAATCACAATCCTTGAGCTATTAGCCCAACTTTACCAAGGTACAAAATTGGACAAAAGGGCAGAAAACGCCATCATGCCAAGGAGCACTTGCTCCTAATTACAATGTTAAGCCTCCTAGAGGCACACAGAGATCAAATTTAGGAAATAGCATACCCGCTCTCAAAGTTCAAGCCTATCAGGAGGCCATAAGCAGACTTCACACTAACTGCCCTCAAGGCACACATATAATGGTACAGGGGTACCTCGTACCCAATCTAGTGGGCCTTCTCAGGAAAGAAAACAAAACGAGTTAAATAAATGGCCCAAAATACAAAATTGAATGTAGGCGATTACTTGCACTCCTACGCTAAAGTCTTTTTAAAAAACCTATGTGGCGCTAGGCCGATAATACAGGGGCTAATCCCAAGCTAGGGAGGTGACTCGTATGAGAAAACTTTAATTCATTAAGGAAGAGAAAAAACGGTTATGAAAACGTAGTCACCTCAATTTCAAAATGAAGGGGAGCTCGAGAGGGTAAACCACTCTCTATCCCCGCTTTACAGTAAAAGCGATTTGTAGATTTTACATAGACAGAAAAGGAATTTACATTTTTAAAAGATGGGTTACATATTAAAGGATTAGAACCCTCCCCGAGAGTTAGACTGCTGAGCTAGCAAGAAATAAAGATGTTAAAAGGCCATTACCTTGCAGAAGAACTGCTGTCTGAAGAACGAAGCGCTTCCCGCCCCCTGCTACATATCCGCACTCTAAGCTAGATGTTACTGAAGTGGCACCGAGACAAGAAAATCAGCAGTTTTATACCCTCGTGGAAAATTCGAGTCCTTTCAGGAATGAGTAGGCCCCCCAAATTTTATTGGTAAACAAATAATTACACATGGAAATTCGAAGAAGAAAGCAATGATTGGAGGAAAATTAATTATAGAAATTAGTGATTGGTTAAATTCAAAACAGGCGGAAAGAAAGGATTTATGTTGCCAACCCACAAATCACAGAACAAAATTTAGTAAAAACAAAACTTAGGAATACAAAATTTCTTCAGGAGAGTACATTCCATTACACCAGAGTGTATTACCATAGTTTTTGGTAGAGACATCTGTTAGGGAATGTCCACACTTCTTGATCCATGAAAAACAAAAGCAAATCAAAAACACTCAGTGACATCTTCTGATAAACCGTAGGATTAGTTCAGTAGTAAAGTTCAGAGCTTCTCCTGTAGAGGAGTTTCAGTTGGCGCAAGATTTGAACGTGCGTCGTGCCCGGTACAATTATTATTATTATTATTATTATTATTATTATTATTATTATTATTATTATTATTATTATTATTATTATTATTAATTATTATTCATATTATCTGACTTCACAAAATTTCATAAATAGTTATTGCTGATTACGCCATCAAAAATACCATCATATTCATTATTATTATTTTCGTCGCGAATCATCAGTACGAAAGTTTCATTCACAACAAAACATATTTATTATTATTATTATTATTATTATTATTATTATTATTAATATTTTACTTCGTCTTGTTATTCTCATGACTTAGAAATTAGAGAGATGGTGGATATAATTTTAGATTATTAAGCGACACAGTAGATATCCCAAAATCTTGAACATAATTAAATCATACACGTTAAGCAGATAATGACTTAATACCCCTAACTTTGTAAGAAGTGTTTAAAAAATAATAATATACTTGCGTCCCATAAATGGGACATTGGCTGATAATGGGTTTGACGGGTCCTCTATATTACTTCACGACATGCCCGTAATTTATGGTAGGTGACATAACATTTACATTTAAAGCGATGGAGTAGCAAAAGTGTTTGTAAAATTCTTGGCGGTAAGTGCAAATGGGATGAGAGTAGGAGTAAAAGGTATAAAAGAGCGATGCGCCAACTTGAAAAGACGCATTGTTTCAATCGAATTCGAGGCGAGTCCACGTATTTCAGAGTAACTTTATAAAGCAGCGGTTGAAAGACTCAGTCCAAGGGGAAGACAGGTTTTGGCCGGAGGTGGCTGTAATATCATCTCCAAGTGGAGATAGGTTTTAAACCTCACGTCATTTTCAGGGACAGGTAATAGACGGTCAATCTAATACCGCGATCCTGCAATTCCTGTTGTATTTTAAAATAATTGCGTGTGCGGGTCGTGTTCGACAGACGTATTCGGTCCGTGCAAGCAAGAGAACGTGTAAAGGGTATTTTTTGTTTATGCCATTATTACCAGATTAATAAAATAAAAAGCAAAATATGTTTGAAAAGCCACGATCTGCTGAGATAGATACATAAAAAGATTGAGAGCCTGGTGGATCTGTAAAGATGGGAGAAGACGTACGACTAAACGGTATGTGAATTACTACCGGTAAAAATGCTTTATTTCATGATGTCACTGTTTTCCTTGTGTGTGTCAGATTTGATGGTTGAGAAACGATTATAATGTGTAAAGTAAAGGATCATTTCCGTACGTTTATTTTCTATATTTGTGGTTTGTCAAAGTTAAGATATTATTTTGTCATGAAATTCTGTTCTATATAAAGACGAAATATTCATGTAAGCGTAATCCGTGGTTATTCAGTTATAGTTGGCGTGAAGGCACACCGTTGTGTTAAGCGATGTAGATTTTACTCAAGGGAAGTTGCGAGGCGAGATCGATAAAATAGTGTCACAGGGATTGCTATTCGGAATTCTGTTGAAATCCGTGTGGAGTTAATGGGAGGAAAATTACAGTAAAATTGTTTGTAAGTCAAGTTGTGAATTTCGGGTGTGGAAACATTTAGCTCAGGTAAGCGGGGAGAGGTGGGCAGCCTCTGTGGCTCAGGTAGCAGCGCGCCGGCCTCTCACCTCTGAGTTCCACGGTTCAAATCCCGGTCACTCTTTGTGAGATTTGTGCTAGACAAAGCTGAGGCGGGACAGGATTTTCTCCGGGTACTCCTGTTTTCCATGTCATCTTTCATTCCAGCAACACTCTCCAATATCATTTAATTTCATTAATCATTCATTAATCATTGCCCCAGAGGAGTTCGACAGGCCTCGGCAGCCGGCACAATTCCCATCCTCGCCGCTAGAAGGGGGCCTCATTCATTCCATTCCTGACCCGGTCAAATGACTGGAAACAGGCTGTGGATTTTCATTTTCATGCGGGGAGAGATGGTTAGTTGTCACAAAAATGAAATGGTGTATGGCTTTTAGTGCCGGGGGTGTCCAAGGACAATTTTGGCTCGCCAGATCCAGGTCTTTTGATTTGACGCCGTAGGCGACCTGCGCGTCGTGATGAGGATGAAATGATTATTAATACGACACGTACACCCAGCCACCATGCCAGAAAATTAACCAATTGTGGTTAAAATTTCCGGCCCTGCCTGGAATCGAACCCTGGACCCCTGTGACCAAAGGCCAGCACGTAACCATTTAGTCAGAGTTGTCACAGAGTGTTTGTGTAACAGCATTGTAGACAACCCAGTGTGATGTCATGAAACGAGATATAATACTGGGAATGAATGTAATTTTTTTCCAGCTACAAAATAATGACAGATGATAAACATTAAACATGAATTGAATATAACTGCGTCAAACGTTGAGTAGGGACTTGTGATAGAAACCATTCGTCCGTGAAGATACAGTAGAATTTGTTGTTCATTAAGATTTCATTCAATCGTTTTTAATTTATTTAATTATTAAATTCAGTGGAACCGTATTTCTGAAATAACTGTAAAGCAAGAGAATAACTTGGAGATGCATTCTGGAAATCTTAGTTTATTTTTCTGGGAATATATAAATGTTAACGTAGCGATTAAGGGGACATATCCGAAGGTAATGGATTTTACTGTCACAAAGTATTGTGTTGAAGTTGTTGTTGTTGTTGTTGCATTATTTGACTTTGATTGATTGAGCAGTAAATGTGCTGGGGTTAGTAAAGTGGAAACTTTGGTCATCCACCGATGTAACTTAATTGTGTTTAGCCTTCAGCTTAGAAACTTGGATGGTCATGGGGTCATCAACCTCAGGGACTTAGATTAGGGCGATATGCCACTGTAGCATCATTTTCCTTGTGGTCATCATCCATAATGACTTTAAAGTAACTTAGAAGTTTAGAGGTCGGTCCATGACATAGTCGCAGGTCACATCGATTCAATTAAGGGTCCATGCCGTATAACCACTGTGTGGCACACACCGATTGGACTGCCTTAATTATACCCAAAGTCCAGAGTTCGTGTTACGAAGGGTGGACCATCAAGAATCATTATGATGATGCATGTAGTCTCACATGAAAGCCGAATTTAAGGACTTCCAGACTTTCCTTTCTTTATTTATTTAATAATTGAGACAATGGTTTCTAGTAAGGATGCCCATCAGGCAGTTAAGTCAAAGGCTCAAACCAACGTTCGGCCCCTCTGTGTAAAAATGAATGTGGTGGAGTGGACAAGATAGAGTCCGAATTATACATGAATTTCAAATTATTAATTTCCTCAGTAAATTTTACCAAAATAAAAGTACCAATATTTTATGAATAAGACATTTCATTTGAGTAGATAGATTAGGATTACTGAACCCTATCTTTTACCTCAGCAAGTGACGAAGAACCCGAAACGACCCAAGAGACAGATCTCATGAAATTTTGCTAATAGGTAAGGAAGGTAGGTATCCTTCAGGGTGAACCAAAGGGCTCAGTATCACCAATCTGACATTCAATTCAGTTGAAGTTCTTAACTACTGACGTCAGTTTAATCTTCGAACGGCTAATTAACATACCATACTTATTGCACCTATTTTAAAGTTCCAAGATATTGGACTGCAGGCTTTCAGCACAATCTGCCATTAAGACCAAGTCGTCAGTGTAGGCCAGTCTGCTTACTACATCCACCTAACTAAATCCCTCCTTGCTACTTCTTTCAGCAGTACATGATCCAGCGGTACGAACAAAAAAGGTGAAAGATTACAGCCTTGCCTAAGCCCCGAAAGTGCCCTGAACTGAGAACTCGTTCTACCATCAATTCTCACTGCATCCCAATTTTCAACATAAATGCCTTTGATTAATTTCAATAATCTACCTTAATCCCATAGTCCCACAGTACCGCGAACATCTTTTCCATCGGTACCTTGCCATATGCTTTCTCTAGATCTACGAAACATAAACATAACTGTTTAATCCTCTTGCAGCATTTTCGATTACCTGGCGCATACTAAAAATCTGAACCTGACAGCCCCTCTGTGGTCTGAAACCACACTGGTTTTCATCTAACTTTCTCTGAACCACTGGTCGTACCCTCCCTTCCAAGATGCCAGTGAATACTTTGTCTGGTATAATAATCAATGCCGTCGCCATAAGACCTATCTGTGTCGGTGCGACGTAAAGCCCCTAGCAAAAAAAAAAAAAAATAATCAATGCGATACCTCGATAGTTTTTGCAATCCTTCCTGTTCCCTTGCTTATAGATAGGTGCAATTGCTGCTTTTGTCCAATCTGAAGGTACCTTACCAACATTCTATGCTAATCTTACTGCTCTGTGAAGCCATTTCATCTCTGCCTTCCAACTATACTTCACTATTTCCTGTCTAATTTCCTCTGTTCCTGCTGCTTTATGACAATGGAGTTTATTTACCACCTTTTCCACTTCATCAAGCGTAATTTCACCAACATCATTTTCCTCTTCCCCATGAACTTGTTTGTTCATGACACCGCCAGGTAGATTTCCTTTTACGCTGAGAAGATTTCAAAATATTCCCTCCACTTGTCCAGTGATTCCTTGGGATCTACTATGAGTTCACCTGAATTACTCAAAACACTATTCATTTCCTTTTCCCTCCCTTCCTAGGATTATTACCGCCCAGAAAGGTTTCCCTGCTGCTTGAGCTGCCTTTTCCAGGTTATTACCAAAATCATCCCACGACTTCTTTTTGGATTCAACAACTGTTTGTTCCGCTCTGTTTCCTTCATCTGCGTACAATTCCCTCTCTGCATCGGCCCTTTTTGGAGCCAATCCTGATAAGCCTTCTTTTTACTTTTACAAGCCGCTCTCACTTCATCATTCCACCAAGATGTTCGCTTTTCCTCATCTTTGCACACAGTTGATCGTAGGTATTCCCTTGCTGTTTCTACTACAGCATTCTCTTTCTATATCCTGAACCCGCTTACTGTCCACGGCTCGAAACTTCTCACTAATATCCATGTACTGTACCATTCTGTTCAGTTATTAACAAATTATATTTAACGCCGAGATAATATTGCGCAACATGACGCTAACTGGAAGGGCGTGATACCATATAGAACGCGGGAACTCAGAAGGTGATTTCCCTAGGCGATATATAAGTGAGACAGAATATGTGGAAGGGAGAAAGAGAGATAAGAATTTGTTTGGGGAAGAACCATGCCATCCTAACAAAAGATTTTAGCGGCAGTAGTCAGGTTTGCCACATCACGGGAGTTGAGCGATATCTCTTCTATCTGAAGGTTTTTCCAGGATAATAAAGGATAGAAATTATCTCCAGAATTTTACCAAGCCAACGATACGTGTAATAATCAGATTAATAACTACGTGGCCAGCCACCGACCGTGGGAAACTGTTTAGTGGCTGCATACCAATCTCAAGTTGTTTCCAGGGGTTTCACAGGGCGTCGCGTGGTTCTCTGCCTCCTATAAGAGCTGAAAGGTGTGGAAGGAGGGGATTCATTCGACGATAAGACTGCTGTCCGTGCGTCTCGCACGTCTGCTTGTATCTACGGCAGAAACCTTTGTTTAGGACAAAGACAGTGAATAAGGAATGCAGTTGCGCTAACGTTGTTTCAGTGGATCGGTAATCTATAAACTTTCCGGTGGTAATTCAAGTATATCATAATATTTAGACGCTTTGCAGTGAGGTCGCGAGTGCCTAATTAATTGATGGTAAAGAATACCGTATATACCGGAGATAATTCAAGTGTAGGATAATATTTAGAAGCTTTGCAGTGAGGTCGCGAGTGCCTAATAATAGCTAAAGAATGCCGTATCTATAGACTTTATTATGAAGCGGTAAGGGAAAGTTTGTGAAGTGCAGAAAAGGCGCTAATAATAAACTAAAGCAATCGGCATTTTCCCGCTAGGCATATGAGACTGGAATAATGGGGCATGAAATAATAACAAGTGCCTCGAATGATTCAGTTGTTGATTTCTGATACTAGAGTGAAGACCGGTGCCGTGTTCGAGAGACGTGTGATACGAGAGCCTGCAACCATAACTTCAAGAAGACGGCATCTTGAACGAGCCATTCTTCCAGAAGACGACATCACGAGCGAGCCGCATATAGAGACTGGACCGAGAGGCTCGATCCAGGACCATACCACCACCATGATGGCTTAAGCAGGCGGTTCAACCCTGAAGGAGAGGAAGAAGTCTCCAGGATGATAGATAAGTGAACCATATGTATGCATGTGTTAAGATCGGGGTTTGTTGCGCAGAAATACAGTAGTTAAATTTATGAATAATTGGTAGACGATGTGATTATAGCCTATCAGGTCATTCATTAAGATGATTTTATAATATTAATGTGTAAAGCATACATATATTTTGATGCAACAACAACGGTTGAAATTATGTTACATGATAGGAAGAAGAGTGCCTAGTATCACAGGAGCTTGTTTTGCGTACATTAGATTAGTATATTTCCTTAGGATCTGTATTAAACTTTCTTGTAAATGAGAATTACTCAGAGTAGTTTATTGTTTCTCTCTATTGGATAGGATATAGGGATCTGCGCAACGTAAGTGTCGTCAAAGGAAAGTTCTGGTAATTTAATACGGAGTCTGGGTAGGAATAAAATGTTAGTTATGCATGTTGTTATAGCATAGTTTCCAGTGATTTGGGTGAGGCAACATATGAACTGTAGCAACGTCGTAACAGTAAGATTACCTGAATTTCCGACAGAGTTTTTCACTGTGCACTAGACTTGAACCTGGGACTCAAGGAAGAGATGTTGCGCTGTATGAAAGATGCGCCCTAGCGTTGATAATGAGTTGGTACGTCAGAGTACCCTGATTTAATGAGATAGGCCCTAGATGCGGCCAGGCGTTTGAGCCTTTTTGTATTTGTGAAAATAAATGATCCCTTGTGTTAGGAATGGCCGAGTGAGCCGATAAGCCCGCTTGTAAGAGCGGAAGAATGAGAGTCCTGGTCCCCTCCAGTTCGCATCAGCTGAGAGGAACTAGGTCATGGAGGTGTGTTTGTTTACGGTTTTTTTTTTAGCTGCTAGCCAGGGAGGGATCCTCGCCCCACTCAGCAGGTCAAAGACACGACCCACACCCGTTTAAAGGGGAGTTTTCGTCTTGTATGTCTGCATGCGAATTGTTAATTTGTTCTGCTTCTCTTGTGTTTTTTTATTCCAGATGATTAACTTGATGTCTATTGTTGGCATCCGTGTATATGTTTACTTGTATGGCAAGGCATTCCCCTTCAGGCAGAGAAGCATTTGACAGTGATGTTTCTTTGATTTGTGCTTTTTTTCTTTTCTCTTTCCGGTTACGTGTTAATATTGTCATGAATTATATATAGGACATCTTGACTATAAGGAATTAGTTGTATTTGTATATCTTGTGAATATAATGATCGCTTAATGGATATGAGTTCGGATCTATATATATATATTTCTATGCGGGATAGGGAGTGCACCGGTAACGGCGGTACAAAATTAAGTCCCCGTAATAGAAATACAAAAAAAACTTACGCGTTGCTCCGGGCCGGCTACGAAAGACTGACTGGATGGCGAGCAACAGCTGTGTGCGTGTGACGTAGAGAGCGGGTGACGTCACAGCATGCCTCGCCGCGACACAGCCTAGACTGATGTGGAATGTTCCTCGAACTTCTATGGGTAATAACTTTCCCCACAATAATAATTAAACAAATTTAACAATATCATCGTGTAACCCGATCCCTTATCTACGTTCCTGCAGAGTTTCACGTAAATCTGACATGAGGCGATGAAGTTATGGAACGAGATGTGAAGGCCCGGATCAGATATAAATACAGTACTGCTTCACTCAGCAGAGCAGTGTGTGGCCTGAGTATGTGGCCAGAGTGTGTATGTGCACGCTAGGCAGTGGAGTTCATACAGTCGGTTCGCGAGGACCGTGATCTAGCGCGAAGCGGCTATCAATCTTCGAATCCGTGGACTTTAACCCAATCGCGTCGATTATGGACTTGTACGGAATTCTTTATACTGTGAGTGATAAACTTTTACTCCGACGGGACGTGATATAAATTGTGCTTCGACTGAACATTATCAAGTGACTGTTTATTCTACATGAGTGTCTAAGACTTGCGAATGTTTTCGAGTGCTCGTAATTTGAAGTTTAATGTTATGGACAGGACTTAGGACAGTTTGCTCCTTACAGAGTACTAAATACTTCAAGTTTATGAGACTGTGTTTTAATCCAGAATTTACTCCATTGCAAGCATGACTACGTCACTAATTTACCATTTCATGAACGTTAGGTCATGAACTGTAAACTGTGCATGTGTGCACTGTCAATACATGATTAATTTCCTCTTTTAATTTCATGTTATTATCAATACGTGAATGAGTTCGAATTCACGAGTGAAACATCTTTATTTTCTAATCCAATTAAATTACGTTGAACAGTGTTTCAAATTAAGAACTAAGTCGTGCGGCATTACTTTACATTATGCCAAGTGCCACAAACTTCAAGTGACTCTGTTAAAATTCGACGATAAGTTTCGAGTGGACTTTTATTTTTGTGAGTATTAAACTTACATGCTCATTCGAGTCTAGTGGCCTTCTTTTCATTTAACACGGGACAAAATTTAGTGACATTTCACCGTGTGATAAACTCTCAAAGATACATTTTTTTCGTGTTTGAACCTTGTTAAAACCATTGATAAACTTTCCTCTCATCTGTGCAGAAGCAGTCTTTGCATTAACTCGCCCCAAGGCTTAACGATGTTCATTCACGTTCATCATTCACGAGGACTACCTCAACGCCCTTCATCAGCACCGTATGGATCTTCAAGACGTCGAATGGATCTTCTAGAACTTCCATCGGGGGAGGAATGGTGGTTCACTGGTATGGGAAAAGGAGCTGCCGGAATCAAAGGACATCGCCAACCCTAGGACGAGGAACATTTTCTACTGTATCTGCTGTACAGAGGTGACATGACTTTGAATTTATTAATAAACTCAGAGGAAATATTTTAAGATTTATTTCTAAACAAACCCTCTCCCTCTGTACGCACTTCAACGAATGGTACACGCCCTGCGTCTCATGTCTACCGAAGTACCACATTTACTGTTACAGGAGAGTAATGCCAGTAGTAGTAGATCCGAACTTGCTATTTGTGTGTGTACTTCCCAATATGAGTGGGGACCCCTTTCAATGGCTTTATTTCTGCAAGACAATTCTGATCCTAGCAACATGTCCTTTTTATTTGTAGGTCTATTGATGCTGTTCCATGTAGGGGACATGTTCCTTTTTTGGGTTCACTGATATACTTCATCACGCTATTTTAGGTTGTCTTTGGAAATTATAGATGTAAGCCTTTATGGCATTTTTTTCTTGCACAACGAGTGCTATGTATTGTAAAGAAAAACTGATTATGAACACAGAAACTTATGCTTTGTAAAATTATATATTTAAAACGCAAATGAGTTCCTCATTTCGTAATTTTTTTTAAAAAAATAGTATATTTTCCTAACCCCCATACTCTCGTCGCAAGAACCCTGTAAACGACCGTTTGCCGACTGAAGCTAGGCTGGTGCATTTATCTAGTAACAGGTAAGCAGGTAAGTTCGATTATGCACTGTTGTTTATGCCCTGTAGGGTATAGTACCTCTGTCGTATTTCCTCGTCCTGGAAATTTTCTTCCCTTATTCGTTTGCAGACGTATTTCATTTTCTCTATAATAGGCCTAGAGGTACTTAGTTTACTACAGATCAGATAGTTGTCTGTATCATAGTAAAATACCCGAAAAATCCGTACATTTCTAACAGATTTCCAGAAATAGAAGTCGGTTAAGATATACTTTTTATGGATCTGGTACCCCTAGTCTCTCATGTGTAGCGGTGAATAACCTCATGCTTGAAGAATGTATTCGTAACTGCTAAACCCATACTAGCACAGAAGTCCAGCAAACGCTTCCCATTCCTATTAGCTTCCATATCTTTCCCACATTTACCAATCACCCTTTCGTATCATTCAGTTCTATTTCCAACTCTCGCATTAAAATCGCCCATTAGCACTATCCTATTCTTGTTGCTGACCCTGACTACGATGTCATTCAATGCTTCATAAAACTTGTCGACATCGGTCCTCATCTGCATCCTCGCATGGTAAATGAAATGGCGTATGGCTGTTAGTACCATGAGTGTCTGAGGACATGCTCGGCTTGCCAGGTGCAGGTGAATACACTGAGACAATTCTTGTCCTAATTCCTCCAACTGCCAAATCTACCCACATCGTTAGCTCATTTACGTGCCTAACAGAAACTATGTTGCGTCCAATAATATTCCTGATAAACAGCCCTGCCCCACACTCTGCCCTTCCAACTCCCGTCAAGTACACTTTATAATCTATCTCTTCCTTGTAATCTCCTTACTCCTAGCCTATCCAGATGCTTCCTCTTTCCTGACTCAGCCAGTTCTACTTTCTCTCTTCCATAAGCCCCATTAATATTGATAGCTCCCCATAGAATTCCATTTCGTTCGCCAAGATGTTTCCAAGGAGTCCCTCGCCTGTCAAATAGGAGTGGGACTCCGTTACCCCCATAGGTACGAGGCTTGCTTAAAATGTTCTGAGCTCGGTAAATTAATGAAGCAGGATGCTACCCTTCTTACACTTAGTCCAAGTGAGGATCTCTCCTCTAACGGGTTATGGACCACCGGTGGATTGTATAGTCCTATCGGCCTGAGCACAAGGGGGGCCATGACTCAGAATATGTCCGAGATGCCCACTCCCATTCCAGAGCAACTGGAATCCCGACTCTCAGGACCACTTACTAGGCCACTCAGCCGTTGTCCATGGTTCACAACCTAGGACGTGATTACAGTAACCCACAACGTGAATAATAATAATAATAATAATAATAATAATAATAATAATAATAATAATAATAATAATAATAATAATAATAATAAACGTTTTTGGTTTCAAGTCTTATTAACTACTGTTACTTTTTAGAGATGCCGAGATGCCGGAATTTTGTGAAACAGGATTTATGTTAAGTCCCGGTAAATATACCGACACGAAACTGCTCGTATTTGAGCTCCGTCAAATACCATCGGACCGACCTAGGCTCTAACCTGCCAACTTGAGCTCGGAGGACTAGCGCTGTACCTTCTGAACCAGTTGTATCCACGACCCAGAGTCTGAAGCTCAGGACACTGCCCTTGAGGCGGTAGAGGTGGGATCCTTCGCTGAGTCCGAGGGAAATACCGACCCTGGAGGGTAAACAGATAAAGAAGAATAAGAATAAGAGTGATAACTCTGAATAACTGCTGCTAAAGAACAAAAAGACGCATTTTTTTGCGAGTTGCTTTACGTCGCACCGACACAGATAGGTCTTATGGCGACGATGGGACAGGAAAAGTCTAGGAATGGGAAGGAAGGGGCTGTAGCCTTAATTAAGGTACATCCCCAGCATTTGCCTAGTGTGAAAATGGGAAACTACGGAAAACCCTCTTCAGGGCTGCCGACAGTGGGGTTCGAACCCACTATCTCCCGAATACTGGATACTGGCCGCACTTAAGCGACTGCAGCTATCGACCTCGGTACAAAACGAGACGAGGTATGTCATTCTTCATTTGAACCAACTTGTTTGTCAGAGTGTCACTTTTTAACTCAGAGTATCTTATGATCTTAATCGGGATTTAAAGTTGTCTAAAGAACTGCCTGACGTCGTAAGTTCCCGGCTCAAAGGTTACAACCTACTCAACAAAGATACAAGTATCGTAGTCACGGCAGTAATTTCAAAGACTGTTTCTCTAAAGAGAAAGGTGTAGTTCATTGTAATTTGATTAGTAATAGAGGATCTTGGATACCAGCACCAGTCAAATGAGTGGTGATTGTTCGTTGATTCATCAAAAGTGAATTGAAGGCTGCATAATGGCAATGAATTGTCATCTCAATCTTTGACGCATGTTTAATGATATGCAAGAGACATATGAACATATAAAATTGCTGTTAGAGACAATTCAGTACACAGCATATAACTGGAATATCTATGTGAATTTGAACGGCATAGGTTTATTGCTGTGTTTGCAATTTGGTTACACCAAGTTCTGCTGTTTCTTATGTGAATGGGACAGCGGGAATAAGAAAACCCACTACTTTAAGATACAACGGACTAAACCAGCTCCATGGTTAAGTGGTGAGCATCCTGACACGTAGTCCGAGGTGTCGCTGGTTCGATTCCCAGCCGGTTCGGGGATTTTAACTTTAATTTGTTCATTTATCTGGCTATGGGGCTGGGTTTTTGTGTTGGCTTAATCGTTATAAATCATGTTTAGTAGGGCCCCATCCTCACAGACATACAGGTCGTCTATAGGCCATCTACTAGAAAAAAGACCTGTACCAGGCCTCTCCGGGGGCCATACGCCATTATTATTACTAATGGTCTAAACGTTAATCCCTTATAACAGGGAACAAAAAATTGACCAAGTAGTTCATTGACGAATCTTTAAAAAGTGTACTTACCTCCTTTGCATATACATTTTGTAAAACCAATTGATAGCGATTTCGCTGCATGTACGTATCCGAAATTTAAATTACCTAAAATTAGTGATGAAGAACTGAAGGAAGGCATTTTTTATGGCCAAAAGTAAGATTAGTGATCAAATATGGCAATTTAGAGAAATTGTTAAATCTGCTGAAAAAAAGCAACCTTCAAATCATTCAAAAATATATATCCTGGTCTACCTTGGTAAGAATGAAACAGCAAACTATCCTGAAATAGTGAGTGATCTTCTGAAGTCATGCCAAGCAATGGGATGCAACTTGTCTTTGAACTTCTCTTAATGGACTCCCACCTAGATTTCTTCCCAGAATATCTCGGGGCTGTCAGTGATTAACATGGCGAGCGTTTTAAGCAGCAGATTTATAGGATAGAAAAGAGGTACGAAAAGAGGTACCAAGGCAAATGTAGTCCCAGTATGTTGGCCAACTACTGCTAGACACTGAAAAGAGACACCCCAAACGCAAAATATGGCCAAAAATCATCACTTGCAACTTTTTAGGTGATCGTGAATGACGTGTATATTGATCATTTAGTGATTTGTTAGTTCTAATTCTACATAAGTCTTAGAAAATCCTGACGGATGGAAAACATCTGAATGCATATTTGAGCGCAGCATGAAAAACACACTTAGATTCAGTTACTTTAGTTCTTGTGAAAGAAAAAATTTGTAGAACAGTGTAAGGGAACAAATTAATAAAAGAAAGAAAGAAAAATACAGGTAGGACGGAGGAAAGAAGAGAAGGATAAATCGTAGTCTTATGGTATTGAAAAAATGTAAGTTACGTGAATATTTATGTGATTGCCTTCTAATTATTATGTCACACTACTTATAATGGAATATTTTGTAAATTTTGGTTGAATTTTTGGATGAATGCCTTGTAAATATATTGCAGAAAATGCAATGGAATATTTTATAAATTTTGTGTGAATTTATGAGTAAATGCGTTGTAGTATTTTGTAAATTTTGAGAGAATTTCTCAGTGATTGCGTTGTAAATATGTTACACTATATGTAATGGAAGATTTTGTAACTTTGTTATAAATTTTTGAGTGCATGACTTGTAAATATATTGCGCTAGATGTAATGGAATATTTTGTAAATTGTGGGTGAATTTCTGAGCGAATGCCTTGTAATTATGTTACACGAATCATGCTATTTTTAATTGTCAGGTGATTTTTCTATGTACGTCTGTTTCATTCCTCTTTCATTATCGTGAAAATTCTAGTTCTTTTGAAATTTCTTGTTGTGATATAGTTTTTATAAAAATTGGTTTTCAAGTAATTGTTTGTTCCAATTCTTGTTATGCAGTTACTTTTTAAATTTAAATTCATTTGTTACTAGGTGTTACCCACGGCTTCACACGCGAGGATTTCGTAATTTGATAAAAATGAATTGATCCTTGGCACTACACTAAGGCATTATCTGAAAATCCCTACAGTATACAAACTCACCGAAAAATTTCATTTAATTTACCCCAGAACCTTTTAGTAAACTACGTTTGTCGCATTGCCTTTTGGGACTAAGATGATTGGGCTATTGGCAGATCTAAATCTGGAACATGCGACATGAAACTCCACATGTGAGGAACAGTCCTCTTTTAAATCGAAAAAAAAAATGGTTTCTTTATTCCTAAAGGAGATTCCTAATACCAATTTTCACGTCCGTTTTTTTTATTTTATTTTTTTTGCTAGGGGCTTTACGTCGCACCGACACAGATAGGTCTTATGGCGACGATGGGATAGGAAAGGCCTAGGAGTTGGAAGGAAGCGGCCGTGGCCTTAATTAAGGTACAGCCCCAGCATTTGCCTGGTGTGAAAATGGGAAACCACGGAAAACCATCTTCAGGGCTGCCGATAGTGGGATTCGAACCTACTATCTCCCTGATGCAAGCTCACAGCCGCGCGCCTCTACGCGCACGGCCAACTCGCCCGGTTTTCACGTCTGTAACATCTTAGTTCTTGAGATATAATTATCCTCATAAAGAGAATTCAACTCCTTCTTCACTTATTTTCGATCTCCAGATTAAGTTGATTTTTCGAAAACAAAAAGTACGTCTTTCTTTATCTTTACATACCAATTTTCACGCCTGTAACATGTTAAGTTTATGAGATATACTGTAGATATACTCATTTTTAAAACTGACCTACTCCTTGGCTGAGTGGTCAGCGTTGAAGCCTTCGATTCAAAGGGTCACAGGGTTCCGGGTTCGATTCCGAGCTGGGTCGCGGATTTTTATCGCGTGTGATTAATTCTTCTGGCTCGGGGACAGGTTGTTTGTGTTTGTCCCAACACTCTCCTCTTCATATTCATTCAACACACCACATTACCAACCACAACAAGAACACGCAATAATAATTACATCCCTACACATAGGGTTGGCGTCAGTAAGGGCATCCAGCCGTAAAACAGGGTCAAATCCACATATGTTACACAGTTGGCACCCGTGACCCCATAGGTGTGGGGAAAAGCGGTAAAAGAAGAAGACACTCATTTTAAAAATTCACCCGATTTTTTATTCTTTTCACCCGCTTAAATGGATTTTCCGAAAAAAATTGTGTTAATGTGTTTTTAAAGGAGATTCAAGCACCTTCAGCTTCTGAGATATATGTATCTTCATAAAAGTAATTCTACTCCTTCCTCACTTCTTCTCACCACCTCCCCCTTATCCCTCCAGTGGATTTTCTGAAAACAAAAATGTGTGTTCTTTTATTTTTAAAGGAGGTTCCGAATACCACTTTTCATGTCTGTAACATGTGAGATTTCTGTGATATATTGTAGATAATTTCGCTGCTGTAGAATCCTGGAGCTGACGTCATGTTTACGGCAGTTCGTTTCTTTATCCGATTCCTAGAGTAGGGGTAGTGTGATGGCAATATCTCCATAACGGTTGGTTTTAGGGCCTTAAAACATGGTTTTCGGGCCCGTGGGGTTTGACGAATTTTGTTCTTTGCATTAAGGGGCTTAAATTGAACTTTGCCTTGTCCTTGTACGACAAATTCGATATTTCACCTATATTAGCCCATTGTTTTTGTACTTCTCCCTGTGCTCCCTATCAAATTGTTTTGAAAATAAAATACAGCCCATGTTCCTCAGTGATGGTGAATATTTAGTAAAATAATTTTTAGAATCGGTCCAGTAGTTCCTGAGATTAGCCATCACATACAAAGTTTACCTCTTTATATATTAGTATAGATAATACTGTAAGCAGGTATTGCCACAGGAATATCTCCCTACTGAAATGCATTTGATAATAATAATAATAATAATAATAATAATAATAATAATAATAATAATAATAATAATAATAATTCAGAAGAAAAACGGAAAAGAAAAGAAGGAAGGCGAGATGGAAGGAGATAAATAATAAAACAGGAGAATGAAATAATGAAATGAAGGAGATAACAAGAACATAGGAAGGAATGGAGTTCAGTATAATAGAGGAAAAAAGTAAAAAGAAAAGGAAATTTTCAAATCAAGGGTGGAGAGAAAGTTTGTTAAAAATAAAATAGAATGCCCAGGCTTAGAAGGAAACTACAATACAGGGCATCACTTTCTTTGAGTGTGGACTGGTTGTGGAATACAGCCCAGAAAAAAAAAAGCAGTTGCAAGTTATGAGGTCCTGAGGAGCACAAATATCTTGACAATCTTCCAGGAAAGCGCAGTCTTGTCACCACTTGAATGATTAATGGTGGTTATATATAACAAGTATTAGTATGTTTTCGAGATTCTTGTTGGTGCCATCAGAATGACGTAAAAGAGAGACATTTATGGCCCGTCACTAAGAGAAACATCTCGTGATTTAGCTATTCTTTTTACCAAACTGTGCGCTTGTTTCCAACGCAGCTTAATTCCTGTTTAAACAGGCGTGAGACTCGGGGTACTGCAGCAAGGTCAGTGACGAGACGTTTAGTAGGTCGGGAACAGGTACCTCAGCATCACTCTCCAAGTTACAGAGCACCAGCGAGCACCCTCAGGAGCACGCCTTCAGCAAGCACTCAGCCGTCAGTGTCGGACTCCTTTCCTACTTGAAACACCAGGAAGCAACGAGAATACACAGTAAGTGATTAATTCAACTATCACCTTATTTTGCCTTTAACACCTAAATGTGCAATTTGTTATTTCTTTAAAAATAATTTTTCTCATTCCAAAAAAGAAAACATCATTTAAACACAACCATGTTTTAATGCAGGCCTTGCCTGTGAAATAATTTCTTATTAAAATAATTAAAACTGTTACCTGTCACACGTTTTAAATATTTATTTTCAATTAATTTTACTTTTATAACTGAGTATGTGTTGAGGATCTGTTAAATGTTTTTCCCATTTTGATTTGTGTGTAAAACATTTTACAATGAACATTTTAGAAATTCTAGAAATGTATAGACATCAATAATAGATCTTCAACAATTATTCAATGATAACATTGAAAATGGATATTTTTAAAGAGCAATTGTATATATCTGAGACCACACACACACACACACACACACCTAGAGTTGACCCAACATAGCTGTATTAAATTCATAATATACGTAGCCCCTACTTTTCAATGAAATAATATAATATGCTTTGAAAACAATTGCGTATAGACAATTCAATGTCACCATTTCACAACCTGACTATAGAGCATAAGCTCCGAAAAACGTTGTGACTGCTAACAGTTTAAATTATTTAAAACATAACTGTCGGAGAAATTTGAAGTCAAAATATAACGAATTAAGATTATTTTTTTTTACATATATGTATAGAGACTACAATCACGCTTCAGTCCTAGGAAATTTCCAAGCTCATGAATCCTCTGAAGTACATGTTAGTGCTGACCTTACCTTCACTATTTAAAATTTACACTTAAGTCTAGACAATTGACATAGAAGGTTTTGAAAGATGTCTCTGCTCAGATAGATGTGTAATTTACATTTCTGGCATATGATGAAGGTTTACCCCTTACATAAGGGCACTTGATGTTGTGCATATTTTTCATTCTATAGTGGTCAGTGGCCTCTAAAATACTCCTTTACATCAGCTGAAGTGTATGATGACCTTCGACACTTTGTTCTCCTTTCCTGAATGATGTCCGATATTGATCTTCTTCACTTGGAATTCTGCTTCCCAGCATGTCACAGAGTTTGTGTAAGATCAGTGATATTTTCTTTTTCTGAAGGTCTTACTATTTACTTGCTTAGATTCATTAATGTTTTATACCGAATACGAGTACTTGTGACTGCTGTATCGGCCAGGTGATAAAATAATTTAAAATGCCATCTTCTAGGTTTCATTTTGTGGTAGTACGGCTCCTTGGTTGAATGATGAGCGTAATCGCCGTCGGCTCAGGGGGCTCCTGGTTCGATTCCCGGCCGAGTCGGAGATTTTAACCTTAAATGATTATTTCCCCTGGCTCGGAGACTGAGTGTTTGTACTGTCCCCAACATTCCTGTAACTTACATAGCACACATAACCTATCCTCCTCTACGAAAACAGGCAGTTCCCATACACGTCATATACCGTTAGGGTAGGGATAGCCACATGACCTTATTATTATTATTATTATTATTATTACTCAACTGTCTAAGAGAACGTATAGCAAGTAAGTTAATACTCTTTTGCATATATGGATTGACTTTTATGCAGAAGTTTATTTACCGAGCTCGATAGTTGCAGTCGCTTAAGTGCGGCCAGTATCCAGTATTCGGGAGATAGTAGGTTCGAACCCCACTGTCGGCAGCCCTGAAAATGGCTTTCCGTGGTTTCCCATTTTCACACCAGGCAAATGCTGGGGCTGTACCTTAATTAAGGCCACGGCCGCTTCCTTCCCACTCCTAGCCCTTTCCTGTCCCATCGTCGCCGTAAGACCTATCTGTGTCGGTGCGATGTAAAACAACTAGCAAAAAAAAAACCAGTTTATTTTTCTCTGAAGTCCATGTCTTTTCTTCTTTCAGCTTCGGATTTTCTGGAAAACCGTGGTATGTTCCAAGTTTTAGCTTAAGCGGGCCATGCTCCTGGGATATCTTTATGTGCGATCTCCATTTCTTTCCGATTTCTTTCCTCTTAGGCGAACCAGGCCCCTTTATTTTCTTGTCCTCCTTCTTCCTTGCGGACCTTTTATCAATCATCTGAGGCCGGAGCTAATGTGGATTTAGCCCAAAATTTACCGCCAGACGCCCTTCCTGACACCAAACCTAATTGGAGGGACGCATTCGCTGCTGCATGTTTCTATGGTGGTTGGTGGTGTGATGTGTTGTATGTAAAGGAAGAAGTGTATTAAGGGGACTTAGACGTGAACATGGGCCAAAAATTCGATTTTAAAATTTTTGTCTCAATGAAAGAACCACGAATCCTGAATCAGAATATGGTAAAGGGCATTTAAAGTAACCCATGAGATTGGAACACTCTTTTTAAAAGCCATGAATATTGGAATAAATTGAATGCTCCATAATTAGGCTACATTTCTAGATAAACTGCCTTTGTGCTTTGTTCATACTCATGATGTAATTATGATACTTACGATGTAATTGAAGCAATTAAGCCTATATTTAGTGATTTTGCAAAACCTTCTTTGCTCTCAAAATACAAAATCTGAACGAAAGTTTTAACAACATAATATGGGAACGTTTTTTAAAAAAACCGTGTTTATTGGCAGCGAAACAATGCAGTAATGAGTGATGGACGCTGTAATTTGTTTCAATGATGGTTCCAGAAATAGACTGAAAGTTATGGACTCATTGGGGATCAGAAGTGGACCTAATATGAGGAAGGCACTTCGGGCCATTGACCTTCAGCGACTCCTACAGTGGAAGAAAGCTGCCCTGCAAATGACTAAGGAAGCAAGCACTTGCAAAGAAGGAAATTTATAATAATAATAATGTTATTTGCTTTACGTCCCACTAACTACTTTTACGGTCTTCGGAGACGCCGAGGTGCCAGAATTTAGTCCCGCACGAGTTCTTTTACGTGCCAGTAAATCTACCGACACGAGGCTGTCGTATTTGAGCACCTTCAAATACCACGGGACTGAGCCAGGATCGAACCTGCCAAGTTGGGGTTAGAAGGCCAGCGCCTTAACCGTCTGAGCCACTCAGCCCGGCAGGAAATTTATGAGGAGGTTGAAGGGCGAGAGGAGTAAGGGGGGGGGGGGTGAGATTGCTCTGAACTTGTACGTGAGTTTACATTGCTGTCAATTTTCTTTCTCTATTTACCGAAAAAGCATAATTCTGGCTTTTAGGTACATTTTTCTCATAAACTACTAATGTTACAGTACTGAAATTTAGTCATGTTCGTATCACGCTCCCATCGTAAATTTGTGACAATGGGGAAAAGCCACCCAGTTAATACGGCATATTATTACGCAGTTCTTAAGTATAAAAATATACACTTCATTTTTATTGGTATTTATTCACTGGCATTTTTATGGTGTACAGGTATGGATGTATTTAACAAACGCAGTGGGTTTCATCCTGAAATCATGATTAGATTATAAAAAAAGTGTTTCTACAGCCAATTGTATAAGCCGCAATATATTACAGCCAACTGGTATAGGCATGAATTCTTCCGTATTAGTGGCCAATACATGTTACAATTATTGTAGTCATTCCCAGATCAATATATACTATAGAACCAAAGTTACATGCTCAGGAATCACTACATAAATTTCCTTATGTTCACGACTAAGTACCCTTAAGAAGATCAGAAACCCAAAAAGCTACAGGAATTAACCATACGCAGGTAAAACCCTCGGCTCAGCCGGGAATCGAACCCGGGTTCTCTGAATCGAAGTACAACTCGCTGACTATTCAGCCGGAAACCTTGGTGTTCTTGTCCTGAAAGTAGGTGAAGTTCTGGTTGATTGATTTTGTTGGTCTCATTCCCGTCACGTGTCAATAAATGACAATCGTTGCATTCGGAATTGTATCACTAATTTTTCCCCACACTGTAGGGGTATAGTTCGTGCTTACGCTGTCTTCGGCATTCCCCATTGTCTTCGACCAGGGCCAAATATTTTCCAAAAATCTTATTTCCTATAACTCCGGTTTCCCTTGTTCATTGCGAGACATTCCGGTGCGTAATATTATCCTGAAATATTCACTGAAAAATATTATTAAAAAAAAAACCTGTAGCAAGCTCAGTGAGTATGCAACTGTCTATGCTTTACTTGAGGTATCTGAAACACCAGAAAGCATTTAACTGTTTTGACATTCCAAAATGACCGGAGCCCTGTCAGAAGGCCTGCAGGTGTTGGAGTATGGCGTGATCAACGTAACGGTATCCTCAACCGTATTGCTCGGATTTCTTGACTATATTTGTTGTCTCTCGTATCACACACTCGCACATTATGCCTCAGAAGGCTGAGTGGATCCCAATAGCGCCCTTAGTCTAATTGTTCATAATTTACATGCATCGTCTACTGAAAGGTATACGGCGACAGGGAGCGATTCAATTAGGTGAAAATGTAGTAAGCAGTTTCGCCTATGCTGACGACTTGGTCTTGATGACAGATTGTGCTGAAAGCCTGCAGTCTAATATCTTGGAACTTAAAAATTAGTCTTTTCAAGACTAAAGTGCTGTCAGTAGGTAAGAACCTAGGAGCTCCTGGAGGAAACTATCTTGACCCTGGTCTGTTTTAAGACCAACTTTGCTTTATGGCAGTGAAAGCTGGCTGAACTCAGGATATCTTATTCATAAGTTAGAAGTAACAGACATTAGCGAGAATGATCGCTGGATGGAAATAATGGCAGAAGGGTATTCGGAATGAGGAGAGAAATACGTAGTTAGTAATGAACTCGACTGATGAAGCTGTATTCATAAATCGGCTTCGGTGGTGGCGTCATGCGAGGGGAATGGAGAAAGATAGGTTACTTAGGAGAATAATGGAATCGGTCATGGAGGATAAGAGAAGTAGAGGGAGACCAAGATAACGGTGATTAGACTCGGTTTCTAATTATTTAAATATAAGAGATATAGAACTAAACGAGGTCACAGATCTAGTTGCAAATGAAGAATTGTGGCGGCGTTTAATGAATTCACAGAGGTTTGCACACTGAATGCTGAGAGAAATAACAGTCTATAATAAAGATGTAATTTATTTATTTATTTATTTATTAAATTACCATGCGGAGAACGTGAGATATGCAATAGAAATGATGCATATCGTGATGTGTATGTGTAGTGTCTTATCGTTAGAAAGGTGCATTATGAAGAAAATACTTAGCTAGGGATAGGCCTTCAGCAGGAAAAGGCAGTCTTGTGAGGCGTGAGCAGACGGATCCCAGTTGAGCTATAAGAGAAAATGTTCTTGACACCTCACTTATCACATTAGTTGAAGCATTTGAAATGTTTTCGGTAAAATAATCATATTGTAAATAAATCATTCCAACGGAAAGTACAGTAATTCGGCTATTGTATTTGGATATATCCACATTCTTTTAATGTGTTCATCATCATCATCATCATCATCTGTTTACCTCCAGGTTCGGTTTTTCCCTCGGACTTAGCGAGGGATCCCATCTCTTACGCCTCAAGGGCAGTGTCCTGGAGCTTCAGACTCTTGGTCGGGGGATACAACTGGGAGTATGACCAGTACCTCGCCCAGGCGGCCTCACCTGCTATGCTGAACAGGGGCCTTGTGGAGGGATGGGAAGATTGGAAGGGATAGGCAAGGAAGAGGGAAGGAAGCGGCCGTGGCCTTAAGTTAGGTACCATCCCGGCATTCGCCTGGAGGAGAAGTGGGAAACCACAGAAAACCACTTCCAGGATGGCTGAGGTGGGAATCGAACCCACCTCTACTCAGTTGACCTCCAGACGTTGAGTGGACCCCGTTCCAGCTCTCGTACCACTTTTCAAATTTCGTGGCAGAGCCGGGAATCGAACCCGGGCCTCCGGGGGTGGCAGCTAATCTTTTAATGTGTTTCTGAAATTAATTATAATTCACGGATAGAAAATACGCCACAAATTAAATTGTTTGTCTTTTTATCAAGCTCTATTCCGGCCCGAATCCGACAAGTATTTGTTAATTCAAGCCTGAAGCAGTGCATACTTCTATCAGGTACGCTACTCCTACATGGCAAGGCTGCGGAAATGAAAGGAAACAGTTTTTCCCTTTGCGAAAATCAAATGATCATAAGTATGTCTCTTTAGTGATGGCCATCCATCAACGGCTGCTGATTTCAGATGACTCTCAGACATAAGACATATTTGTGTCAAAACATACAAAATATTATTATATTATTATTATTATTTCTTGGTAATATCCTCTTGAATTGTATGTCAGACACGTGTTCGCGGATGAATGTGCAGGTTTTAGACTAGGTTTATTTTGTATTCTTTTTTTAAGGTAACTCTAAAACATAAAACTTGAAGGCAAGGCATCTCATGGATAGCTGTGAACCTGACTGGACGACTTCTTGCAGATGTTGGAGTACAGCTTGACCAGCGAAACAACTTCCTTACGTAACGCTTGGTGTTCAGGACTGGGTTTGTTGCCCGTTATATAAGACAGCTCCATAGGTGACCTCCGGAGGCTAAGAGAATTCCACTCCAATCGAAAATCGAAACCACCGAGCGCGTGGGCACGCAGCTGTGAGCTTTCATCCGGGTGATAGTGGGTTCGAACCCCACTGTCGGCAGCCCTAGTTTCCACGGTTTCCCATTTTCACACCAGGACGTACATTAATTATGGCCATGGCCGCTTCTTTCCAGTTCCTAGCCATTTCCTATCCCATCATCGCTATAAGATGTATCGGTGTTGCTGAAGCGTAAATTAACATGAAAAAAATTGAAATCGAGTCTTCCAAGTAAAATTCCAGGTAAAAGAGAAATATTTTCTCATACATCAGCGGGCACGATACTTTATAAACCGCAGTCCTGACAGCCGAATAATTTCGTCGCTGCTTTCTCACCTAGACGGGTACGGTTTGAATTCTTTTCGATGGAATAACTTTTGAAAAGGAGTATCGTGTCATGTTGCATGGCTATGATCATGATGCCTACAGCCAGGTAAATCTATGAGCTTTGTTCTTATAAAGCACTTGTATTTAGCTAAAGTATCAAACAACTTACGCTGTATACTAATATCACCATTCACTTAATATCATTTATATAGCTTTTCAGCCTGTCCAACACGGATATAAGAGAACTCTGTAAAATTCCTATAAAAACTGTTTCAAATTTCCTTTGGAGAATATTAGTTGATAATAAGTACAGTATACAACTCAAATCAATAACGATTAATTTATTTGCATCTAACGAATCAGTTTTGAGAGATATCTATACGGTATTTGGATCCCGCAGGTGTAGGATTCAGCGCATCGAAAGAGGGAAACTGACCCAGGGCCTATGACAATACTGCGAATGGAGTAATCAGTTCTCTAGAATATGATGAATAATGGCCATCTATCAGTACTTCACATCACAGCCTGCAAGGTCACATCGACCATCTGCACTCTATCGTTCCTCTTTGATAATATGTCTTTCAGTCATGTTCATCCTTCAGTACTTCACATCACAGTCTGCAAGATCACATCGACCCCATCTGTACTCTATGTCTTTCAGTCATGTTCGTCCATCAGTACTTCACATCACAGTCTGCAAGATCACATTGACCCCATCTGTACTCTCACACTCCTCTTTGATATTATGACTTTCAATCATGTTCATCCATCAGTAATTCACATCACAGCCTGCAAGATCACATTGACCCCATCTGCACTCTATGTCTTTGAGTCATGTTCATCCATCAGTACTTCACATCACAGTCTGCAAGATCACATTGGCCCCATATTTACTCTCACACTCCTCTTTGATAATATGCCTTTCAGTCATGTTCATCCATCAGTACTTCACATCACAGCCTGCAAGATCACATCGACCCCATCTGTACTCTATGTCTTTCAGTCATGTTCATCCATCAGTACTTCACATCACAGCCCGCAAGTTCACATTGACCCCATCTGTACTCTCACACTCCTCTTTGATAATATATCCTTCAATCATGTTTATCCATCAGCACTTCACATCACAGCCTGCAAGTTCACATTGACCCCATCTGTACTCTAACACCCCTTTTTATAATATGTCACCGGGCGAGTTGGCCGTGCGGTTACGGGCGTGCAGCTGTGAGCTTGCATGTGGGAGATAGTGGGTTCGAAACCCACTGCCGGCAGCCCTGAAGATGGTTTTCCGTGGTTTCCCATTTTCACACCAGGGAAATGCTGGAGCAGTACCTTAATTGAGTCCACGGCACATTCCTATTATTTATATTTCCCATTATTAGTCAGCCTCACCAATCTCTATTGACTACGGAAGCCAATGTGAACATCTACAGGCGACAGCGAATGAGTGTATATAATCATATTTTAACAGTGTACCGGTAACTAATATTTTAAATGTCGTGTATTTTAATTATTTTAGGAAACATGTAAATAGCAATAGAATGAAAGGTTTTAATATCTTAAGAGTATTTTGTCCGAAGGCTGATGAAGGGATTAGAATAGAATCCTGAAACATGCACTGAACTAAGTAAAATGTAGATTACAATTTGTTTTCACAAATAAGTACCGAGCTCGATAGTTGCAGTCGCTTAAGTGCGGCCAGTATCCAGTATTCGGGAGATAGGAGGTTCGAACCCCACTGTCGGGAGCCCTGAAAATGGTTTTTCGTGGTTTCCCATTTTCACACCAGGCAAATGCTGGGGCTGTACCTTAATTAAGGCCACGGCCACTTCCTTCCCACTCCTAACCCTTCACTGTCCCATCGTCGCCATAAGACCTATCTGTGTCGGTGCGACGTAAAGTAACTAGCAAAAAATAGCACAAATAAGTGTTGACTAGGCGGGACCATATAACATAGATTGTTGTCCCTAGCAGTATCAGGAATTTGAAACTGTCCCTCATTTTGAGAACCTCCCATCCCATGGTTGACTCTGCCAGCTTTGCTGATTACATTGCTGTCGCTGCCTGCTTGTTTGACAGAGTTCATGTCCAATCGACAACGAACGCTTCTGACCTTAGTCTTTATAGAAAAGATGTCTTTTATTTTAATCTTAGTATTATACAAGCTGCTCATATACACATAGTGAATGCACTCGTACATTTAACATAGTGAAGTGTCATTCATACTTCCTCTCGCTTCTTGATCTTAAACGAGCTAACTTGCGGTCAAACAAGATCCCAAATATGTTGCTGAGTATAGTGATTTAGTCGATTAGTGGTTGGCCTTCTGCTTCCAGAGGAATAACATTGTTGTCTCTGGCATGCAAAGGTCTCGATATTCTTGTTCGTTATGTAACTACCATGTTCGATATGGATGTCCTGCTTCTTCTTCTTGTTAGTATTCTCATTAATCTAATTATTATTACTTCGATATAGGAGCTGTCTAGCCGGAGCCGTATCCACGTGCTCGGTTCGTTTAGAGGGAGTTAGGTTCGATGACCTGTCAGGAAGTCGAAATATTTATATACGAGTTTCCCACTGCATTGGACAAGCGAGATGTGTTGCTAGATGGCGGCGTGGGTTACGTCATATCAGCGTACTATGCTCATCTTGTTAGGTGCATATCTCTTGAACGAATGAGACGATTCTTTCACCATCATATTTGGCTTGATGTAGTCTACCTATCATACTTGTCCTCGCTTGTTAAGGCCTGGCGGCCTATTCTGAGGGACGGCGCATCAATTCCTTGCACACATACCGTCGGCCGGGAACACCAGGGGCTGCCCGACGAACACGTCTTGCGACGTCGGTGAGGGGGCCTTAGACCGACATCCAACGGGTAGCGACGTCCAACGAGAGAAGAAGTCCGGCGTCTCAAAACTCACGGGCTAAAATTAGCAGAAAATAGTATCAAAACTCACGACTAAAAACTAGTTAACATTCTAATTACTCTCAAAATTCACGACTCCGGACAACAGGTGCCTGCGATTGCCGTAGGAGAGATGAGGTGCGTCGTGACTCACGCTGCCCTTCAACCCATGTTTGTCTCTCCCAATTTAGAATGGGATATCCCATGTATTGTTAACAAAAAGTATCACCCTATCAGAAACCAAACTCTCCAATTATAACACTGATCGTTACTCAGTTACTCTGCTTGGTGCCATCGAGCAATGCACGACATGGAATGCATTACTTCACAAAAGAGTAAACTAAGTTTAACGTTTAACGATTAAAGGTTTCATAAGCAGAGAGAAAACAAGGCGGGCGAAACTGTATGGTTTTGTCATAAAAGATTGTCATCCCCGTGTGCTGGTAAAATTGCAATTGCAAGTGACAATAGCGTTTTAAGTGAAACAGCCCACCGATATGTATCTGATGTCCGTGGGTGTCTCAACCTCCCATCGTGTATACTTTGTGCGAGGCTACACAACAGGCCCGCCTCTTGATGAGAGAGGTATCAGTTACCAAAGGGCATGCAGTTCCGGTTGGCGCTAACAATAACTTTTTCGCGCAATTCCTATTATATTTTCAAACATCTTCAGTCCTTATGTGGGTAGGGTGGGCATTTATCCATTCAAAGAAGAGCTGGCGCGCATTGTGCGATTTCAGACTGGCCCAGGTAGAGAAACCTACTCTTACCAAACCTCTTCTTTTAATTCATGAATTTTGATACTCGTGAGTGTAAAGCCTCGTGAGTTCTGAGACGGCACGAGCCCACTGACCTCGACACCATTACACGGCCGAGTAGAAACCGATATCACCCCGACGCAAGATTGCTGCTTACAGAGGGACGGACCTATCTGGCCAAAGCAGGGTGAGAGCCGCGGACAAGGCTTGAATCTCCTCGGCTGATATGTTGATATATAAGTTATGCTATTTATACAATAGGAACTGAAGCACAGGCCTCAACGGTCACTTTTCAGCTTGAATATTCAAATTTCAAGCGTATGTAGTAACACAGTATTATCGCATGAAACTTGTTAGCACCCCTTGTGGAGTGTATGCCTATTGTGTTTTGAAAGTATACCTGAAACAAATCAAACAAACGACAGTCACCTAAAACAGCGAGTCAAATGGTGCCAAATGCGCACTCAGACGGCGCGTCATAAGCGCCATGTCACCCCATGCCTGCAGGAGCGGGGATTGTAGCTACGTAATCACATCAATTGCTTTGTGGTTTACAGTCACAGAACAGCACGCTACTATTATTAGAGCTGTTCGTTACTCGGTGTTTAAGTACACACACCCTTCCGCGTGAAGACTTTATCACGTCAAAATTTAGAAACGAGATTTCAATTTTTGGAGTGTCACATGGCTCGTCCTGATTTTCAATCAGTCCACACCAGAAAATGAGTACCAGTAGAATTCCTGGGACAGAGGTGGCAAGCATTTAGTGCCGAGGTTACGAATAGAGGAAGACTTGACATCTTCAGCTTCCATTCCTAGCTATTCGACACCAGTGGCGTAGATAAGGGGTATCTCTTTCCCGCCCCCTACGAGTTGCTTGCACTATTTATTATAGATAGATACTGAAATATAATACATACACACATACATACATTATCATTATAGACTGTTATGCCTTTTAGCGTTCAGTCTGCAAGCCTCTGTGAATTTACTAAACGTCGCCACAATCCTCGATTTTCAACCAGTGTTGTGGCCTCATTTAGTTCTATACCTCTTATCTTTAAATCGTTAGAAACAGAGTCTAACCATCGTCGTCTTGGTCTACCTCTACTTCTCTTACCCTCCATAGCAGAGTCCATTATTCTCCTAGGTAACCTATCCTCCTCCATTCGCCTCACATGACCCCACCACCGAAGCCGGTTTATGCGTACAGCTTCATCCATCGAGTTCATTCCTAAATTAGCCTTTATCTCCTCATTCCGAGTACCATACTGCCATTGTTCCCACCTGTTTGAACCAGCAGTCATTCTTGCTACTTTCATGTCTGTTACTTCTAACTTATGAATAAGATATCCTGAGTCCACCCAGCTTTCGCTCCCGTAAAGGAAAGTTGGTCTGAAAACAGACCAATGTAACTACAGTTTCGTCTGTGAGCTGACTTCCTTCTTACAGAATACTGTTGATCGCAACTGCGAGCTCACTGCATTAGCTTTACGACACCTTGATTCAATCTCACTTACTATATTACCATCCTAGGAGAATGCACAACCTAAATACTTGAAATTATCGATCTGTTCTAGCTTTGTATCACCAATCTGACATTCAATTCTGTTGAATTTCTTACCTACGGACATCAGTTTTGTCTTCGAGAGGCTAATTTTCATACCATACTCATTGCACCTATTTTCAAGTTCCAAGATATTAGACTGCAGGCTTTCGGGACAATCTGCCATTAAGACCAAGTCGTCAGCATAGGCCAAACTGCTTACTACATTTCCACCTAACTGAATCCCTCCCTGCCATTTTATACCTTTCAGCAGATGATCCATGTAAACTACGAACAGCAAAAGTGAAAGATTACAGCCTTGTCTAACCCCTGTAAGTACCCTGAACCAAAAACTCATTCTACCATCAATTCTCACTGCAGCCCAATTGTCAACATAAATACCTTTGATAATAAAATAATAAAAACACCCAATTGCAAAAGCAACCGTTTAAAATGTGTATCAATTTTTGGATTGTTATTACTATTCATATACCTTCCCCCTCCCCCGTAAGAGCCTCTGTGGCTCAGGCACCAGCGCTCCGGCCTCTCACCGCTGGGTTCGGTGGTTCAAATCCCCGTCACTCCTTGTGAAATGAGATTTGTACTGGACAAAGTGTAAACGAGACAGGTTTTTCTCCGGGTACTCCGATTTTCCCCTATCGTCTTTCATTCCAGCAACACTCTCCATTATTATTTCATTTCATCGGTCAGTCATCACTCATTAATCATTGCCGCGGATGAGTGCGACAGGCTTCGGCAGCCGGCACAGTTCCTGTCCTCGCCGCTAGATAGGCGCTTCACTCATTCCATTCCTGACCCGGTTGAAACTGGAAACAGACCGGGGGTTTTCATTTTCATCCTAGCCTCCTACCCCCCTCGCACGTAAATTGCATTTCAATGGGCCACTGCGTATTTAAAATGTGTTTTAAATTAGGATTATTATTATTATTTCCCCCTACGAAAAGTCGTACCTACGCCACTGCTCGAAACGACAAAATAATATTAAAGTCTCTTTCAAATACAATGATGTCGCGAAAGCAAAATATTCAGTTCGAATTCAACGTAGAGAGCGAATAGCGCACTCCATAGTAGTAATAGCCGCAGTAGCTCATACTCCTGTGAACGGAACGAGAATGAATTAGGGCATCGTAGGTCAATAGCAGAGCACTAGACATGTGTTCGATTCCCACTGGTGTCCGTGGTGTTCCAATGGCCCGGGGCCTGGGTGTTGGTGTTGTCCCCAACATTCCTGCAACTCACACACCACACATAACACTATCCTCCACCACAATAACACGCAGTCACCTACACATGGCAGATGCCGCCCACCCTCATTAGAGGGTCTGCCTTACAAGGGCTGCACTCGGCTAGAAATAGCCACACGAAATTATTATTATCCTTAGAATACAATCAACTTCCGATATAACGCCGCACTACAGAGCGTCACCCTATTTTATCGTGTGTTGTGAGCAATATATTCTCCAACATTACAATATAATAATTATCCCCATAAAAGGCCACCCCATCTTACTACCTTGAGACCACCAGGGACGTTAGTGTTCCTCCAGCATGAGCCAACAGTCCACTGTTGTACAAAATGAAGGTTAACAGTATGAACAGTTCCTCAGAGGTGCAATTTTGAGTCTGCATTTTTCAACGGAGCTGGAAGAAGAGGGTACATGTACGGGTTAGGAAGACTTTGAAACAGCAGTAGACTACCTGACAAGGGGATCATATCACCGATCGAAAAGAAGTAACCAATCCAGGGACAATGTTGCCACCATCCAAAGACATGTCACATCATTTCTGAATACTTCTCTGGATATCCCTGCGATAAAAAGGCTTCTTCCAGAACAGGGTCTGTCTTATCTTATAACGTCTCCCAATTAAGGGGAATTGAAATGTTCCACCTCGTTGGTGCTTAAGTTTTTAAGTTTATGTACCTGTGTCTTTGAAATCTCTGGACCCAGAGCTTAGAAAGTTGTAGAACTGTTTTTGGCACCTGTTGTATATTTTTTGTACCAGAATTAGGTGATGATTATGGTTTGAAGAAGGTACATAATATCCTTCTACTTAAAGCCATTTCTGAAGAGAACTTGTATTATATATTTCCCTAATTGAAACTGTAAGAAATATGTTACTACATTACAGTTCAGGCATTTTTAATTACTTTAAGGGATTCAAACTTGAATATTATTATTTCACTAGTGCGTTAGATACAGGCATATATTCGGGAAATGCTACGAGGTACGATAACAAAATCGCTATAAACACTCGTACAATGAAACCCATAATTTCTACCCAAGTACTGCACTCTAGATCGTTATTTATTTATTTTGTCATTTAGTGGCACTAAAACATTGAAAACTTCGAGCGATGCTGTGATGAGAAAGGGTTGGGCTTAATTGAGGTACAGCTCAGCATTTGCCTGGCGTGAAAATGGGAAGCCACAGAAAACAATATTTAGGGTTCCCGACTGTGGCATTCAAACCCACGGACTCCCGAATGTAAGTTCATATCTACACGACAGAAACCACGCAGCCAACTCGCTTGGTTATAGTTTACTTATTATAAAAACACTACCATCGTAAATATTGAAATTCTCTCTACAAAGCGAAAGCCTTCTGTCTCAATTGTTTTAGGATTGAGAGGTTTCAATGGAACCCGTGAAAAATGGAATAATCTTGAACTTTAACTTAGTAAACCTCACAAACTTGTTTTTAGATCGAGTTTCTATACAAATGATATAACAACATTATCACGAAAGTTGGAATCAATTGCAATAACTAAAATCAAAATATGTATAGATTTTCTGTTTTTTGGGTTCCGACAACCATTAACACCACAACAGGGACGAGTTTGATTGCACTTCTCCGTTTTGGCTAGGCTGCTAGCATAACGACAACGGATGGTGTTCAGAAGCGAATCCAGGTTTTTTCTGGATCCAAATGACTACTTCGCAACCATGCTACAAACAATAAACTGAATTTACGCTGGGAATGAAGGCATCTTGAGTTGTTCGTTCACTGACTTTTAAAGGTCACTGCCACTCCGTCGGCATGAAGGTTAGAGCAAGGAGTAGCTCACCTAGGATGTTAACGCGCTCAACATGTGGAACACACCCACCGACTGTGCGAATTTATTTATTTAGCGTATGGTTTTTTGGATACATTCTGAGAAACATAATGAAATTCATCACTATATTATAAACAAACATCTAATTCTTGGATGTATCTGATAGAATTCGGGTTTACCATTAGGAATTCCTCATACTCTCCTCCATAAGCTCTATTTCTGCAGTCTTCCCTAATATGTTGAATGGTCTGCCGTGATGCGCCGCAGTCACATACGGGCGAGGACTGCACTCCCCACTTGAATATTGAGTCTCCATATCTTGCATGCCCTGTTCTCAACCGATTGAGTGTTGTCCATACCTTGGGAGGTAGATCAAACCCAGGGACCGTCTCAGAGATTCAAGGTAACAACTGACATGTTTCTGAAATGTTTTGAAGCCGTTCTCTTCTTCAGGAATCAATGATGTTAAATCTAGTGAGATTTTTTCCAAGTGTGAGAGGAAGATGTCTTGAACGAAGTCTGTTGAAACTGAGGTCAGGAATATCAGAATGCAGAGGTAGTACAGGGTTTGCTAAGATCCTATTGTATTCCCTAATCAATGCTTTTTTCTTCGAAGATTTGAGGGTGGTTTGTGACTTAGCACATTCAGCCAGATGGTGGGTGTAGACCTGATTGTTACTGAAATAATACGCATAGAACGAACTACAGCTTTAACACTCTCTGTCTCTACAGCTGAGTGTCCGACTCGTTGGCTGAATCGTCAGCGTACTGGCCTTCGGTTCAGAGGGTACCGGGTTCTATTCCCGGCCCGGTCGGGGATTTTAACCTTAATTGGTTAATTCCAATGAACACACCACACATAACACTATCCTCCACCACAATAACACGCAGTTACCTACACAAGGCAGATGCCGCCCACCATCATGGGAGGGTCTGCCTTACAAGGGCTGCACTCGGCTAGAAATAGCCACACGAAATATATATATATACAGCTGAGTATGCTTGTCCTGTATGGGTCAACTCTGTGTATTGCAAGGAAGTCATTACTTACTTGTATGCAACTTGTCCCATCGTCTCTGCATGACTGAAACAAACTAATGTCGAAGAGGCATACCACACTTGTGGTATAGCACTACCCAGTGTTCGACGACAGAGAAACTGAAACAAGAGGTGGGCAATCTGCATTCTCTTGTTGGCCACCCAGAATTAATGCAACGTCCCAGATCACTGAATTTTTTTTATAAACAGCATCAAGCCTACATGTGATAAACCAATAGCTCTCGGGAGTCAGTACTGGCAGCAGTTGTCGACACTACCGAGCTGGAATAAGCCAGCAGAGGGGATTCCGAATTCACACTAAACACATTGAGATACACACAAAATTATACCCGTGACTGAGGTGCTTTTCGTGATCTGGATCATCTGTACAATGCCAAAATTGCCATGGACCGAGCTCGATAGCTGCAGTCGCTCAAGTGCGGCCAATATCCAGTATTCGGGAGATAGTAGGTTCGAATCCCACTGTCGGCAGCCCTGAAAATTGTTTTCCGTGGTTTCCCATTTTCACACCAGGCAAATGCTGGGGCTGTACCTCAATTAAGGTCACGGCCGGTTCCTTCCCACTCCTAGCACTTTCCTGTCCCATCGTCGCCATATGACCTATCTGTGTCGGTGCGACGTAAAGCAACTTGCAAAAAAAAAAGAAAGAAAAAAAAAAGAAAAAAGAAAATGCCATGTGGTAACTCAGGGTGAAGACAGAGACGCAGTCAGTGACAAGGCTGCTTCATGCTGGAATGACTTCAACATTTGAGGAGAATCGGATACGATCATCATCATCAAATCCAAATATGGAGGTCTCGGACAAGTAATACTCATCCAGTATTAATTGTAGAGCGTCACACCGCTAGAACGGGTTGTGTCATACGTGGGGGTCCCCTCTGGCAGTGTTCCATGGAATTTTGACCGCACAGAGGTACGTTGAGGAAATTCCATAACTCTTCTGAAGCAGTTTCATAACGCCATATTCCAGCAGGTCAGTGCCCGCTCACTTGCAGTATGGTAGTATCTCGATTATTCTCGGGATGTCTACACGTCTTTTGGATCTCAGGTTATCAGACCTGTGGCACATGTTTATGATCAGGTGGGAAGGCAACACTGAGAGGAAACTGGATAGCAGGCTGATGTCTGTGTCGTTGTCTTCCTCAAGAACACAATAGACATCCTCACGTCTCCATTGTGAACCAATCACCGCATATATCTAGCTAAGGTATAGTACCCTATAAACTGCCTTGATAAAGTGTGTGATTTCCTGCAATACATGGTTTTTGACGTCTGATATCCATATGAGTTCTTTTAATCACCTTGCACTGCACATGTGCCCAGTTTAATTTAATTACGGTGGTTATTTCGGGAAGCGCAAATAGTTTTGCAAGTGAGTGTATCACCAGAAATCCGCTGCACCACAATAGAATGATCCCTTCATAAACGTATGTTTATCACTGCAGTTTGATAACACTTGTGCAAGTAAAGGAGAGAGTTACTTAGTTATCTAACACGTGTCTTAATGATCTACTGCAACATTGTCTACATAAGATCCTGTCTTTACTCTGTGTACCCGTGCTTCGGTAAACGGTGAAAAATTCTACTATTGTACATTCTTTTTATTCCACAGTATTCCCTCGTCCTAGGACGAGGTATAGAAGAAGTAAATCGGACACTTTTACTGAGTGGTGTGGTTCATGTAGGCATAAACTTGCATTCGGGATATCGTGGGTCATACCCCACCATCCATAGTCCTAGATAATTTTTCCCGTGATTTCCCAAATAAATGCCACGGATCGACCTGGGTTGAGGCCACCGATGCTTCCTTATTCATAGACAGAACATATCCCTTTTTTGGTCATTTACTATGAATTAAATTCCAGCACGCAACATAATACAATGATTCCTTCATAAACGCACTGTGTTTAATCACATGATGATGATGCTCCTTCCTGTAAAGAAATAAAAAGAGAAAATAATTGAGAAGAAGGACAGGTGGAACCGTAATGTAAAACAAAATAGGACATGATTTTGGGTAAGATCAAGAACACTGCGGTAATTTATTCGTGTTTTAAGGACATACATAAACACTCTTTCTCAATTCGTAACTGCTATGGATAAGAGACTGGGAAAGAAGAGGACAACATTATTGACAGGGGAACTTTAATGTAAAAAAAGAAATAATTATGTAGGAAATCACAAATATAAATTGAAGACAAGATCTTGGGGAGAAAATAATCAGAGGGAGACCAAGCCAAATGAGGGTGGACGAAGTAAAACATACAAAAGGATGCAAGAACTATCAAGAAGTGAACTAAAAATCATAAAAAGAGAAACACTTTTGCATCTACATGTTATATTGTATAGAGTAATGAATAAATTACAGGATTATGAGTGACTGCAAAAAGACATCTACAGTGATGTGAGATGGATAGAAGATGATGGTATGATGATAAGCGGGGTGAAAATCTGTTTTAAGTAACACCAAAAGGAAATATCCTCAGAGTCTTAATTAGATCATGATGATGATGCTTCTTTCCAAGTTCTGGCCCTTTCGTTCCAAAGCGTCACTAAATACCTAAAGCTGCGTTAGTGTGTCGTTAAACGGAAAAAGGTATAAGTGAATATCCTTCAGTGGAATTACTCTGCATCTTAAAGGTTTTGTCCCCAGATTATGTTCACTGATAACAGTGCATGCCAAGATGTTTGACATGAGAGAGGAAGCCAAATATGAGCCACTGAGATTTCAACAACACTAATGTATTCGTGATTAGAGGCACATATTAAAACTCTTTCTCAATTTGTAACTGCTGTAGACAGTCTTGTTGACATGTGGCACTGTAATGTATTTTTTTAAATAGCGATTAATTATGGAGGAAATTATTTCATTCCACGGGGATTGCACGCTTAATACTAAGAACATAATAGTCGGTAGTGAAAATATATGCGTGTGTGTATGTGAAAAATATATGATGGGTATTGACTGTTCCAAGAATGGTGGTATCAGTAAAAGTTAAAGAGGATTCATTAGAAGTGGGGACGTTAATGACTCGGATCAGCTAAACAAGTGGCGTCATTGGTCAGAAGCCGAATAGTTAGAGCTATTGTTTACCATCATCATATGCATAGGCTCGATTACCTGTTCGCCAGGCTGAGTGACTCACGCAGAAGAGAACTGCCCTTATGAACGCCACGTTGGCAGGTTACCATCCGCTCTGCCTCTACGTAACAATGTGTGAATGTGCTCAAATACGCCAGCCTCGTGCTGGTAAATTTACAAGGACGTAAAGGCATTATTGTTGGATAGAATTCCGGCACCATGTCACCTCTGAAATCCTTAAAAGATATTAGTCCTATGTATAACCAATAACGTTATTATTATTATTATTATTATTATTATTATTATTATTATTATTATTATTATTATTAATTCAGGTTCTATCAGAGATTTTGGGAAGGGGGTGGGTTGAAATGAAGCAGATGAAGAAACTTTTAATTCCTGGAAGAATGGCTGGTCACCTAATTTTGCTGACTTACAGAGTAGCTACTTAATTGCTCGTTTACTTACCTACTTTTTCGTCTACTTAATTTCTTGCTTACTTTACTTACTTTCTTGTCTACTTACTTACTTACTTACTTACTTACTAGAGTTGGTAAGTCTAACTATTCGGCTACTGACCAACGACACCACTGGCTTAGCTGATCCGAGTCATTAACTTCCCCACTTACAAAGAATCCTGTTTTCTTTAACTGATACCACCATCCTTGTAATTTTTACTTATAATTGTTATATTTTTACAAAAGTAATCCTTAATTGTAATTTGCTTCTTGAAATAAATTATCATCGTTACATCGTAATTACATTCTAGCAAACGTTACTTCCTGGCAATTGAAATATGCACGGAAGTAGAAACGGAAACAAAATGAATGATGATGAAGGTAACTTTTTCAGCTCTGCTACAGCAGAACCTGTAGCTTCACTAGTGCTCGATGATATACTTTCTTACTTGTCCAGTACTTGGAAAGACTACTTATCGCAAAATAGGTATTTCTTCAAGTGCCCCTGTAGGGCGTCTTTTCAGTAAATGCAAAGATGTACTTTCTGCCAAGTAGGTTCTAGGCTTTGTAATGAGAATTTTAAGAACCAATTATTTTACTTTTAAAATAAATGACAAATTATTAGAAACGCTAAAGGTCTTATGTTTAGTCTCACCTGGTGATAATAGCCACTTAATGTGTTTATGCAAATAAACACACAAAAAATGAAGTAATATATTTTCCTTGCGGATTTTTGTATTAATCCAGCCCCATGCGATAAAGATACTCTATTTCAGTGATATCCGTAAGACTAGCGTTCTGTAAGGTAAATGTAATTTTACAGATTACTAGTTTAAAAAACAATTTGTAATTGGAATTGAGTAAAATGTAACTGTAATTCAGTAATAATAATAATAATAATAATAATAATAATAATAATAATAATAATAATAATAATAATAATAATAATTACTTTTGCGGTTTTTGGACACGCCGAGGTCCCGAAGTTTAGTCCGCAGGAGTTCTTTTACGTGCCAGTAAATCTACCAACTCTAATTCAGCCCAATTTTTTTGTAATCTTCCGATCACTGTTACTTGCTTATTTACTTCATCATCATCATCATCATCATCATCATCATCATCATCATCTGTTTACCCTCCAGGTTCGGTTTTTCCGTCGGACTGAGCGAGGGATCCCACCTCTACCGCCTCAAGGGCAGTGTCCTGGAGCTTCAGACTCTTGGTCGGGGGATACAACTGGGGAGTATGACCAGTACCTCGCCCAGGCGGCCTCACCTGCTATGCTGAACAGGGGCCTTGTGGAGGGATGGGAAGATTGGAAGGGATAGGCAAGGAAGAGGGAAGGAAGCGGCCGTGGCCTTAAGTTAGGTACCATCCCGGCATTCGCCTGGAGTAGAAGTGGGAAACCACGGAAAACCACTTCCAGGATGGCTGAGGTGGGAATCGAACCCACCTCTACTCAGTTGACCTCCCGAGGCTGAGTGGACCCCGTTCCAGCAGAGCCGGGAACCGAACCCGGGCCTCCGGGGGTGGCAGCTAATCACGCTAACCACTACACCACAGAGGCGGACGCTTATTTACTTACTTTAAAAAAAATGCTATTTGTTCGAGGCATCGACCTATGAAGATCTTTTGTCCCCTACTTGCACCTTATGTGAGGAACCACCTGCGTGTATTATGTAAATGGCGGAAGTGTAATAAAGTGTTGAATGTGAGGAAATGAACGTTAAGGATGACACAAACACCCAGTCCTCAGGCCAGGGATATTAATCATTTACAATTAAAACCCCTGACCCAGCCGAGAATCGAACCCGGGGCTGTCGGGTGACAGGCGGACACGTTGGCCCCTACACCGCGGGGTCGGACTCACTCACGGATGAGGTATCCTGAGCCAGATTATACTTGTAGTAGCGTGAGAGTTTCCTTCTACTGCACGTCTAGGCAACAGTGTCCATTGCTGCCTACCTAAGTATTGACCATGCCCAAAGTTCGTTAACCACAAATATGTCACTTAATTTGGTGTTTCAATACCTTTGACCAGTTTCCATTAGAATAAGGAGTTAACAAGGGAACAATGGATAGTGAAGATGAAATGTAACGTCCTGGCAGAAGTAAAGAAAGCGCTATTTTAGAGTCAACAAGACAAGTGAACACATCTCATATGTCGTAACTATGAGTTCAGGGAATAGAGATTATGTTAATATGTTGATTATATTGAAGGCCTTTGTCGGAAGAGCTAGTCTAATATTCTGAGCTTGAACAAAACCGTAGGAACTATGGTATTAACATGAGGATTGTGAGAGAAAATGAAATTGTTTGGGTAAGATTGATAGCAAAATTGAGGCACGTGAAATATTCACGTGCTTGGACCTTATATTCTTTTAGGTTGACAGAGTTGTAAGACATAATGAATCAAGATTTAGCGATGAGTTAACAGTTGTGATGCATGCGATCTATCAAGTAATGAAAGAACAAATTACCCTCACATCGTTCAGTAATCATGATGATGATGATGCTTGTTGTTTAAAGGGGCCTAAGGTCATTGGCCCCTAGGTTGAGTAAACAGATCTATTAAACTGGGTGGGAGCAAAAGCTAACAACTTGTTAGAAATTAGAATGTATTCTTGTAGCAACAGTTGAGAGCATTAGTATACATGTTATGACAAAATTAAAACTCTGCGTACCTTGATTTACGGCCAAGATGCACCTACAGTAGCTCTCAGATACATGAATGTGAACAAACTTGTAGCATCAGTAAACACTTAGAAACGTGTTGTTGTTTGAGTCATCAGTCCATAGACTGGTTTGATTCAGCCCTGCATGCCACCTTATCCTGTGCTAACCTTTTCATTTCTACGTAACTGCTGCATCCAACATCTGCTCTCCGTAATCTGCTTGTCATATTCATACCTTGATCTGCTCCTCTCGTTCTTACCGCCTACACTTACCTCAGAAACCAACTGCAATAGTCCTGGGTATCTTAAGATGTGTCCTATCATTCTATTTTTTCTTCTCGTCAAATTTAGCCAAATCGATCTCCTCCCATCAATTCGATTCAGTATCAATTCATTCGTGATTTGACCTATCCATCTCACCCTCAGCATTATTGTGTAACACCACATTTTAAGAGCTTCTATTCTCTTTCTTTCTGAGCTAGTTATCGTTCATGTTTCACTTCCATACAATGCCACGCTCCAGACCGAAGCCTTCAAAAACATCTTTTTAATTCCTATATCAATGTTCGAAGTGAGCAAATTTCTATTCTTATTTGCGTTCTTTGCTTGTGCTAGTCTGCACTTCATGTCCTCCTTACTTCTGCCGTCGTTAGTTATTTTATTACCCAAGTAAAAATATTAATCTATTTCCTCTAAGACTTTTCCTAATTTAATATTTCCAGCATCAGCCTTCGTTCGACTGGTCGGTAGATGCAGAGTGGGTTTCGTCCCTTTAACAGCTCTGTACTCTGACCGGCCAACCGAGCAGAGGAAAGGTGGCCAAGGCTCTAGCGTGGCTCTACGCCTCTGCATTCGGGAGACGGGACAGGGGCACAGGGCTGGACTTCACGCCTGGTCCCACCCGTCGGCTGTCCTGAGAATGTTTTTCCGTGGTTTTGCATTCTCCTGCACTAAGGAGAATTCCAGGACAGTTCGTGTTATAGGCCACGGCCGCTCACCTTCTCCGCACATCTCCTTCACCGTAACAAATCTCCCGGCCTGAGAGACGGCGTAACCGTCTAAGAGGCCCGCCTCCCCCTTCAGGGGAGGAATGGAAACGTTTAGTAGTAGTAGTAGTCGTTCGACTACACTCCATTACTTTTTGGACTTATTTATTTTTATCTTGTAATAAAAGAGTGTTACCTACATTAACTTTCACCGAGCTCGATAGCTGAAGTCGATTAAGTACGGCCAGTGTCCAGTATTCGGGATATAGTGGGTTCGAACCCCACTGTCGGCTGCCCTGAAGATCGTTTTCCGTGGTTTCCCATTTTCACACCAGACAAATGCTGGGGTTGTGCCTTAATTAAGGGCACGGCTGCCTTTTTCCCACTATTAGCTCGTTCCTATCCCATCGTCGCAATAAGACATATTTGTGTCGATGCGACGTAAAGCAACTTGTAAATAAAACATTCACTTTCTGTGGCGTTCCCTGATATTTTGATTCCTATTTACGGCCAAGATGCACCTAGATCTCAAATTCATGAATGTGGACAAAATTGTAGCATCAGTAAACACTTGAAAAAGGTAAGAAATATATTCCCTCACGGTGCTCAAGAGAGAGGCTCACGTAAAATATCAGGGAAGGTCACAGAAATATTAATGTAGATAACACTTTTATTATGTTACGACTATCCAGTTCTGCGAGAAACATACATTTTGCGAGCTGTTATCTCCTTTTGCTTGATTACGTAATGCATTTTGCATCTAACGCCAACTTGGTGGTGGCCGAGACCAGGGATGGCGAACCTATGCCACGCTTGTCACTAGGTGACACGCGAACACGATTTCGGCCGCACACCACATGAACATATTAACGTTTTTATCTACGTCTTGTACATATACATATCTCATTCATGGTATAGTTACAGTGTTGCAGATTTAAGAAATATATATCCAAAATCTAAATTCTAGTTCCAATCGAACAGCTCGATAGCTGCAGTCGCTTAAGTGCGGCCAGTATCCAGTATTCGGGTAAGTAGGTTCGAACCCCACTGTCGGCAGCCCTGAAAATGGTTTTCCGTGGTTTCCCATTTTCACACCAGGAAAATTCTGGGGCTGTACCTTAATTAAGGCCACGGCCGCTTCCTTCCCACTCCTAGCCCTTTCCTGTCCTATCGTCGCCATAAGACCTATCTGGGTCGGTGCGACGTAAAGCAACTAGCAAAAACAAAAACAAAAACAAAAAAGTTCCAATCGGGCGTGCATTATGGCAACACTTCAACACTGATAGGTCCGGAAGACAAGTGAGATAAATGTCATATGCGTCCGACGAACCATTCGCTCACCCACATCAGCCAAATAGCGAAGTTTGGCTTGTGTGTGGTTGCCGGCATCGCGGAATTATTCGTAGTGTGTAACTGTTTATTGTTTCGAATTTTGTAAGACAAATAGTTGCCAAGAGATTATCTCAACTTCGAGATTTGGAGAAACGATCGCACTTTATTTCAAAACCTCACATTGCACAAATGAGTGCTATTAAGGCCAGTTCTTTGAGTGCTTAGATACTGATCGTTTAGAAATGGAGTTGACTGAATTTCAAGAAAACGGTACATCGGTGAACAGTCCGACTCGTTGGCTGAATGGTCAGCGTACTGGCCTTCGGTTCAGAGGGTCCCGGGTTCGATTCCCGGACAGGTCGGGGATTTTAACCTGCATTGGTTAATTCCAATGGCCCGGGGGCTGGGTGTCCCCAACATCCCTGCAACTCACACACCACACATAATACTGTCCTCCACCACAATAACACGCAGTTACCTACACATGGCAGATGCCGCCCACCCTCATCGGAGGGTCTGCCTTACAAGGGCTGCACTCGGCTAAAAATAGCCACACGAAATTAAATTTTAACAACATCGGTGAACAAATTCCTACAACTCTGTGAAGAATTGGTGAAAATCGAGTGTGCTGTTGATGATGAATATTCTTTGCGAAAGCCAGAGAACTTAATACCTGAACAGCGGAACAGCCTCCCACAGATGTTTTCGGCCATGAAAAACTTGCTAAAGCGTTAGTTACTTTGTTTGGTTCATCATACGCCTGCGAACAGCTATTTTGTGCAATGAACGCGTGAAATCAACTGTTAGAAACCGTCTTAAGTTCAGAGCTAAGTGCTTCTCGTGTGTTATCGAAGACAACAAGTAAATGACATGGCTACTAAGATTCAGCAACAAGTTTCACGCTAAAGTTGAGAACGACATTTGACTTAAAGTCCTTCGCCAATATTAGTATTTTTGATTTCTATATCCAATATTACTCAATGACGAAGTGTGTTACAATGGGGACTTATTATATTTAAACAAAAATAATGTTAGGTATTCTCAAAACTTACATATTAAAAAATGTATTTTTGCGTATTGGCAAAATACGACCACGGAACATGCAATGAAACGTATTATTTTACCGTGTATGTGTAATAACATATTATGAAACATAATCTGGAATTAGGGACGGAAGTTGGAGGTGGGTTGGGGTGGGGTTGGTTATAGCCAATCCAAAGGAAAATAACAAGGGGCACAGTATACCGTTCAGAAAAATAAACCAGACATAAAATGGCACACTAGTTCGCCATCCCTGGCCTAAACAGTAGTAACAGCTGGAGTTTGATTTGTTTGCAGAACATAACTCAGTCCTTTCGAACTCTCCTCGGGGCCGATGACCTTCGATGTTAGGCCCCTTAAAACAACAAGCATCATCATCAGAACTCTCCTCAGAAATGCTACAACTCCGACACCACGTTCCATCCCAGCGCGGATGGACGTCATTTCGATGTATTCTCCCCTCCATATTAAGACAAAAATGAATATGATAGCTGATAATTCGGGTTGAAAGAGCGGTGCCGTATATAAGCTAATGTTCTTCTTCTCCCTCTTCTTCCGCTTTTCCCAAATCCCGGTAGGGTCAGGTATGCGAACTCTTTCGCACATGTAGACTTGGCCTGTTTTACAGCCAGATGCCCTTTCCGTCGCCAATACTCTGTACAGTAATGTATTTTCTACTGCGTGTTTCTGTGGAGGTTGGTAGTGTGGTATGTTATGTGTCTACTAAGCGGAGAAGGTTGGGACAAACATAAACACCTAGTCCCAGAGTCAAAGGAATGAAATAAACGCAATTAAAATCTCCGACTCGGTCGGGAATCGAATCCGAGACCCTCTGAACTGAAGGCCTTAGTGCTGACCTTTCAGCCAAGGAATATATAAGTTAATGTTTACGAAAGTCTAACCGCCATTTGTTATTTTACATAGGTATTCTTCGAATAAGGGTAAATTTTCTTCTGATAAAATCAACAATAAATTTTGAATTGCTCTAATTTTACTGTACGTTAGGAGGCTGAGTGGCTCAGATGTTTGAGGTGCTGGCCTTATGACCGCAACTTGGCAGGTTCGATCCCGGCTCAGTCCGGTGGTATTTGAAGGTGTTCAATTACGTCAGCCTCGTGTCGGTAGATTTACCGGCACTCAATAGAACTCCCGCAGGCCTAAATTCTGGCACTTCGGCGTCTCCGAAAACCATAAAAGTAGTTAATAATAATAATAATAATAATAATAATAATAATAATAATAATAATAATAATAATAATAATAATAATATTCGTCTTACGCCCCACCAAGTATTTTTACGGTTTCTGGATACGCCAAGGTACCGGAATTTCGTCCTACAGGAATTATTTAACGTGCCGGTAAATCTACGATATGATTTTGACACGCTTGATCACTTTCAAATACCACTGGACTGAGCCGGAATCGAACCCGCCAACTTGAATTCAAAAGGCCAGTGATCTACTGTCTGAGCCATTCAACACGACAAATTGTAATTGTAATACGTCGGCTAAATGGACAGCAGTTCAGGGAATTCCGCAGGATGGTATGGCTAATCCCGTAGCATTCCATGAAGTCATGGCCAATAATTTTGCAAATAATAATAATAATAATAATAATAATAATAATAATAATAATAATAATACTTGGAGGTAGTAATAAATATTGTAGAAGTACTTGATGCTAACTGCACAATACCATCAGAGCATTGCGTATTTTTGTTCCACTCTCATCAATGGCTGTGGCAGTATGGAAGATTCTGAGGTATGGTGGCGCTCAAACGGTCGTTTGTGCTGCAAGACCAATTCCTGGCTCAGTGAGGAAAGCAATGGCAAATAGCCTCACTCCTCATTTTGCCTAATGCACCTCACCTTAGCGCCGCCATTAGTTTCTGGGTTTCCTTATAACCACATAACTTCTATCTGAAGATCCAATCAACCCCTGGACTAATAGAAAAGGGCTAGAAGTGGGAAGGAAGCGTCCCTGACCCAAGGTACAGCCTCGGCATTTCCTGGTTCGAATATGGAAAACCACGGAAAATTATCTTCAGGGCTGTCGACAGTGGGGTTCGAACACACTATCTCCCGAATGCAACCTCACAGCTGCGCCCCCCTAACCGCACGGCCAACTCGCTCGGTAGACTGAATAATGAAAACAAGTGTATTTCCTGCAATTAACAAACAAGCTTAACTAACCTTCATTCCTTTCGATACCATTCCAATCGCATCACTCAGGCCCGCAATATAGTGGTATTGAGGGCTGGATTTCATAATTTCGCCACTCAGCCTCGTTGGCTATTACCTCGAATTATACAAGAAGTAATCGGATCGCAGATTTGTTTAACATTGCGCTGTATAGGAATATCACAGAAGCGTGCGAAAACTTTGAATTAATCTTCTTCTTCTTAATCTGCTTACCCTCCAGGGTTGGCTTTTCCCTCGGACTCAGCGAGGGATCCCACCTCTAGCGCCTCAAGGGCAGTGTCCCGGAGTGTGAGACATTGGATCGGGGGATTCAACTGAGGAGGATGACCAGTGCATCGCCCAGGTGGCCGCGCCTGCTATGCTGAACAGGGGCCTTGGTGGGGGATGGGAAGATTGGAAGGGATAGACAGGGAAGAGGAAAGGAAGCGGCCGTAGCCTAATGCCAGGTACCACTCCGGCATTTACCTGGAGGAGAATTGGAAAACCACGGAAAACCACTTTCAGGATGGCTGAGGTGGGAATCGAACCCACCTGTACACAGTTGACCTCCCGAGGCAGAGTGGACTCCGTTCCAGCCCTCGTACCACTTTTCAAATTTCGTGGCAGAGCCGGGAATCGAACCCGGGCGTCCGGGGGTGGCAGCTAATCACACTAACCACTACACCACAGAAGGGGGTAAGGGTGTATTCTGCCCGAAGGCAGGTCCGAGCCTCAGCAGAGGTGTGCCTGAGCCGCAGTTTACGTACGGTAGGGTGGCCAATTCCTTTCCGCTCCTCCATTCCCTTACCCCCCACCAACAGCGCGTGGCAACCCATCCAAATCTTGACTACGCCCATTGTTGCTTAACTTCGGAGATCTCACTGGATCCGGTGTTTCAACATGGCTACGGCCGTTGGCACACCACAGAGGCGGACTTTGAATTAATCACGACTTCAAAATAAAGTCTTTCGGATTGAACTGTATAATGAAGGTTGTAGAACAGAGGAAACTGACATTTGAGCTGAAATGGGTACCTACAACCACTTTATTTTTCTAATATATTACTTCACATTTAAAAAACATGTTTATTTCACTGTCCGATTAAACATGAAATTCTCCGGATGTATTCTCAACCTAAAATTTCAACTCTGACACTTGATCTGCCTCCGGAGATTCGGCAGTTAATAGTAGTCTAATTAATCTGTTGTTTGTTATGCTGAATTACCATCTCATTTCATGTTTCTCGGCTCTTAGGGCGCCACTGAATTTGCATTTAGGTCAACTGTGTATTTGTCGTAATAAACCGATTCATGTGATCAAGCGTTGTTGCCAGGCATGTGACCGCATTACATGGAAGTGCGAACGTTTAACCCCCCACTGAGAGCGCCCTACATTGTGTAAGACATCACATATCAAATGAAACTTAGCGTCCAATGAGAAAATAATACTTGGAATTCTCATTTGCCAACTGTAACCTGCAGGTCAACACGGCATTGGCCGCATCACGCATGACGTTGTCCTCAAAACACAGCGTTCCTTCAATCTCACGGAAAGATAACTGAGCCATAAAACTACGTCTTGAGTGATGGTTGTATTGACAATGTTTTTCGCAGCAAGTTTAACATTACATCTTATTGACGGCATTTGCACTGGTAGCTCAAACAGTATTGGTCCTTAACCTTACGTAGGCCTATTACAATTATCGATAAAACTACTTTAAATCTTAAAGTGATCATTATTTTACACTAAAACGAAATGGCGTATGGCTTTTAGTGCCGAGAGTGTCCGAGGACAAGTTCGGCTCGCCAGATGCAGGTCTTTTGATTTGACTCCCGTAGGCGACCTGCGCGTCGTGATGAGAATGAAATGATGATGAAGACAGCACATACACCCATCCCCCGTGCCAGCGTAATTAACCAATTAAGATTAAATTTCCCGACCCTGCCGGGAATCGAACCCGGGAACCCTGTGACCAAAGGCCAGCCCGCTAACCATTTAGCCATGGAGCCGGACATTTTTACACACCACCAAACATACACAGCAAACTGGATCAATGCAAGCTTCTTGTTGAGACACAAAAAACAGTAAGTGATCTTCAGATCCTAAGTGATTATTTTCAATTTAATTTTCTAAGTGCCTCTAATACCACGGGAGTAATTCATTAAAACTGAGGTGTAATATTTAGAATAAAAATAGAATATAATTAATTAATCACACGTAGGTTATAGAAAAAGAAAAATGATAAGGAAACACTCTGCTTTATATCGCTCAAATTTAGGTATAACCAAAGGTAATTACCTACATTTTGCACCAAAATAGTATGATATTCTCCCACACAAATAAAAATACTGTAATGTAGCACAAATTTCAGAAACCACAAGAAACATGTCCGCCTCTGTGATGTAGTGGTTAGTGTGATTAACTGCCACCCCCAAAGGCCCGGGCTCGTTTACCGGACTGGAAAGGGGACCACTCAGCCTCGGGCGGTCGAATGGGTATAGGGAGTTCGATTCCCCCCTTAACGATCCTCGAAGTAGTTTTCCGCGGTTCCCCACTTCTTCTCAAAGACAAATGCCGGGATGGTACGGCCGCTTCCTTCCCTCTTCCTTGTCTATCCCTTCCAATCTTCCCATCCCCGACAAGCCCCTATTCAGCACAGGAGGTGAGACTGCTTAGGCGAGGCACTGGTCCTCCTCTCTAGTTGTATCCCACCCCCGACCAAATGTGTCACTCTCCACACCATTGCCCTTAAGGCGGTAGAGGTTAGACTCCACGCTGAGTCCGGGGTGACAAACCAAACCTGGACGATAAACCGTCAATATCAAATTAAAAATACAAGAAACACAACGATTTTTCTCGTGGAGCAGAAAATAGTAATTGATGAATTTATCAAGTAAGTTCTGAAATATACAGTGTAGACCTTATGAAATGTACATTTTTCTAATAATAATAATAATAATAATAATAATAATAATAATAATAATAATAATAATAATGTTATTTGTTTTACGTCCCACTAACTACTCTTTTAAGGATTTCGGAGAATATATTTTTCTATGAACCATTACAGTCCATAGAGAACTTTCCTTTCTACATCATACGATTACTTCAAATAAGTAAGAAGCAATTTTATAACACATTAAAGCATATTTCAATAGCATTTCTTGTTCCTTATGAGCAGAATATTCAAACCAAACCTAAACCCCATGGCGCTGATAGGCCTTGGCCTAAAAAGCGATCGCTGCTCAGCCTGAAGGGATACAGATTAGGAGGGGGAACACTCTCGGCCTCGGCGGTATCTCTTGGATTTCTAGATTTGGACCGCCATCTTACTGTCCGATAGTTCCTTAAAGTATAGCTCTCAAGTAGGCTGAGTGAACTCCGAACCGGCCCTCAGATTCAGATAAAAATATCCTTGACCTGGTTGTGAATCTACTCTGGGGTCTATTACAATATGTCTTGTGACATTCGAGAATCCCTTTGTTGGTTAGTTTCATTGTTACGATATAAACGCACTTTTTGGAATTCAGTGTACTATGACCTATATTCGCTTTTCGTTTCGGAATGACGGGTTATCATAGATTTTATATAGATAACGAAAAATCACTGGATAACTATTTTTTTAAATCGTAGTATGTTCGACAAATGCTGGCCGAAGTCACTGATAGCTCGCGCGCTGCCTAGCAATTTACTCAGTCGCTCTGAAGTTGGTCATTCGCCATATTGCAGAATGAAGATTGAGCGAGAAAATTAAATCGACGATATCTCCGAAGGAAAATTACATTTTAATCTGCATTCGTTACTTGAGGTTCCAATTGACTATGATAAAGATTAACTAATTTGTTTAAAATGTGTTTTTAAAATTTGACTATTTACAGCAAACTTTAACATCATTTTTTTGTGGGTTATGTGTTAAATATAGATAAATGCCTTCGCGGGCTTTTTTTAAGAACTTTCTATGCTGGATAGTTCTTACACCCTCACAGTATACATTTATCTTTAACGGTTTAGCCAACGTATGCTAAAAGGGCGCAAGGACGATCATTGTTTCTTCGACTTGTTCTATCTAGATCGTTACTGTAACATAGAAACACTTATAATGGGTTATGCATTAAAAATAGATATATGCTGTCCCGGAATTTTGTAGAACTTTTTTTTGTTGAATAATTCTTACCCTCATGGTACAGATGTATCCTTAACGGTTTAGCCAGCGTAAGCTAATAAGGCACACGAACGGCCGATTTTTCTTCGACTTGCTTCACTGAAATCGTTATTGTTCTGCTTCCTTTGGTCACAGATGAATATTTCTATATATAAATCTTTCTTGATATATGCCTATTCGAATAGTGAAAAACGCATCAAAATCCATCCAGTGGTCCTTGAGATTAGCCGTCACAGACAGACAGATAGACAGACAGACAGGATCAAGGACTTTATTTTATCTTCTTATTCTTAATCTGTTTACCCTCCAGGTTCGGTTTTTCCATCGGACTCAGCGAGGGATCCCACCTCTACCGCCTCAAGGGCAGTGTCCTGGAGATTCAGACTTTGGGTCGGGGGATACAACCGGGGAAAATGACCAGTTATTCGCCCAGGCGGCCTCACCTGCTATGCTGAACAGGAGCCTTGTGGAGGGATGGGAAGATTGGATGGGACAGACAAGGAAGAGGGAAGGAAGCGGCCGTGGCCTTAAGTTAGGTACCATCCCGGCATTTTCCTGGAGGAGAAGTGGGAAACCACGGAAAAACACTTCCAGGATGGCTGAGATGGGAATTGAACCCATCTCTACTCAGTTGACCTCCCGAGGCTGAGGGTATCCCGTTCCAGCCCTCGTACCACTTTTCAAATTTCGTGGCAGAGCCGGGAATCGAACTCGGACCTCCAGGGGTGGCACCTAATCACGCTAACCACTACACCACAGAGGCGGACACTATTTTATACTAAATAGAAATGATACTTTAGTATAAAAGTTCCTCTGTAATCTCCCATCTGATCGGTTGTGTAACAGGCTCATCGAGGGTTTTTTTTTAGGATCGGATTTTGGCATATTCGGCTGGTATTTAAGAGTACTTGGTGATAATTTTTAGAGGCCTGAAAAAACTGGTTTACTGAGTGGCTTGGCTATGGGATTTCGTTCATGTAGCTGTGAGCTTACAATCCGGAGATTTTGAGTTTCGAACTCCACAGTCGGCAGCCCTGTATATGTTTTTCCATGGTTTCCCATATTCACTCAAGCTAGGGCTATTCCGCACCTTAAGTAAGACTACGGTCACTTCCTTCCCTATTCTACACCTTTCTTTTCCCATCGTCGCCTTAATACCTGCCTGTTTCGATGCGACGTGAAGCAAATAGCGAAAAAAAGAAAAACAAAAAAGTCACTAGTTTAGACTTGGTTCGACATTAACCGGTCAGAGAATGTACGGTTGTACTCGACTAAACATTTCATATCTGATCAGTCTTCCATCTTGAGCATATCATAGCCAGCAGAATACAGCCAAAAGTAAATGTTAATTAATGTTATTGGCTTTACGTCCCACTACCTGCGTTTTATTGTTTACGGTGACGCCGAGGTGCCGGAATTTATTTCAACGTGACTTCTTTTATATGACAGTAGAACTGCCGAAACGAGGCTGACTTATTTGACCACCTTCAAATACCACCGGACTGAGCCAGGATCGAACCTGTCGAGATAGGGTCTGAAAGCTAGAACCTCAACCGTCTCAGTCACTCAGCCCGGCTATCAATTCTCAATGTTCAACATCATGTAACTAACATGGACAAGTACGTACACAAATTTTGCTTTTCCTTCTACTTAAAATTACTTGAGCTATTTCATTATAAAGAGGCTGCCTGGCCGAGGTGGTAAAGGCGTACTCGGTTCACCCGGAAGGACGTGGGTTCGAATCCCCGTCAGGAAGTCGTAAAATTTAAGAAACGAGATTTCCACTTCCGGAGGTGCACATGGCCCTGAGGTTCAGTCAACCTACACTAAAAATGAGTACCAGGTTAATTCTTGGGGGCAAAGGCGGCCGGGCGTAGAGCTAACCACTCAACGCCATCAAGTGCCGAGGTTACGGATGGTGGAAGCCTTTACCTTCCACCCCTCCAAGGGTCTTCGTGGCCTGTACGGAGATGACTTTGCTTTGCTATTTCATTATAAGAGCATTCTTAAGAATTGTGGGCCATATATTGTTATAGTTTTATATGTTTCTTCATCATCATCATCATCATCTGTTTACCCTCCAGGTTCGGTTTTTCCCTCGGACTTAGCGAGGGATCCCACCTCTACCGCCTCAAGGGCAGTGTCCTGGAGCTTCAGACTCTTGGTCGAGGGATACAACTGGGGAGTATGACCAGCACCTCGCCCAGGCGGCCTCACCTGCTATGCTGAACAGGGGCCTTGTGGAGGGATGGGGAGATTGGAAGGGATAGGCAAGGAAGAGGGAAGGAAGCGGCCGTGGCCTTAAGTTAGGTACCATCCCGGCATTCGCCTGGAGGAGAAGTGGGAAACCACGGAAAACCACTTCCAGGATGGTTGAGGTGGGAATCGAACCCACCTCTACTCAGTTGACCTCCCGAGGCTGAGTGGACCCCGTTCCAGCCCTCGTACCACTTTTCAAATTTCGTGGCAGAGCCGGGAATTGAACCCGGGCCTCCGGGGGTGGCAGCTAATCACGCTAACCACTACACCACAGAAGCGGACTATATGTTTCTTTCTTGTGTAGAATAAGAATTTTGTCCCTGCGTGATGCTGGTTCTTAAGTTAGGATGTAATGTTATAAACGGGGTAAACTATTATTTTAAAAACTATTTAAATAATACACTTCTTGCATTCTCATTGTGTTGCAAAACGTTGTTAATGACCTGTGTATAACAATTTAAACAAATTTATTTTCTTACTCATAACAGGAATTAAAACAAGAAAACACACCAACCATACGACTGTGTAGTTGTTGGTGAACAAAGGAATTACCTGAAGAGACAGATGTGACACAGACAGAAAGGATCGAACATACTCCACACGATCTTCCATCACCCAACAAGTGGCTACGTCGTCACGTAGCTATCAGCTTACATTCGGAAGATAGTGGGTTTATACCCCACGATCGGTAGCCTTCAAGGTGGTTTTCTGTGGTTTCTCATTTTCACACCAGGTAAATGCTGGGGATGAACCTTAATTAAGCCCAAGGTCACTTCCTTCACACTCCTATCCGTTTCCTATCGCATCGCCGTCATGAAACCTATTTGTATCTGTGCGACGCAAAAGAAATCGTAAAAAGAAACGATCTTTCATACTCGGTTGTAGTAGTCTATACAGTACTGCTTCACGGTCGCGTTTGGAGGTTTGCCTATACAGGAATCTAGAATGTAATTTTATTTGTTTTCAGGACTACTTCAATATAGGGGAATCTACTGACGTATTGGCCCAAAATTCGAAGATAATACTTTGTGCTAGTAGATACTCAGGTGCTAGTAGACCACACGTGATACCATTCTTTTTATGTGTAATTGATTTTGAAGGTCCAGCGAAGGTGTTAACGTTTACAGAGTTGTACATCATCATCATCATCTGTTTACCCTCCAGGTTCGGTTTTTCCCTCGGACTTAGCGAGGGATCCCACCTCTACCGCCTCAAGGGCAGTGTCCTGGAGCCTCAGACTCTTGGTCGGGGATACAACTGGGGAGTATGACCAGTACCTCGGCCAGGCGGCCTCACCTGCTATGCTGAACAGGGGCCTTGTGGAGGGATGGGAAGATTGGAAGGGATAGGCAAGGAAGAGGGAAGGAAGCGGCCGTGGTCTTAAGTTAGGTACCATCCCGGCATTCGCCTGGAGGAGAAGTGGGAAACCACGGAAAACCACTTCCAGGATGGCTGAGGTAGGAATCGAACCCACCTCTACTCACTTGACCTCCCGAGGCTGAGTGGACCCCGTTCCAGCCCTCGTACCACTTTTCAAATTTTCGTGGCAGAGCCGGGAATCGAACCCGGGCCTCCGGGGGTGGCACCTAATCACGCTAACCACTACACCACAGAGGCGAACCAGAGTTGTATAATTAAGCAAATAATCTATTACCTATTTCAGAATCATTAACGTTTAGATGTAATATCGCTGGTAATGTGCTTACATTTTCAATGATTTTCAACTGCTTCGTTCGGGATAATGTGTTGACGATTTCCGACGACAGAGTAGTGTTACAGAAACGTTACACACTTTCGGCTGGAAAGAGTTTGGGAGTAAGAAGACAACATGATCTAAGTGTTTATCAGTCTGGTCCCGCGGTGTAGGGGCCAACGTGTCCGCTTGTCACCCGGCGGTTCCGGGTTCGTTTCACGGTCGGGTGAGGGGTTTTTAATTGGAAATGATTAATATCCCTGGCTTGGGGACTGGTTGTTTTTGTCGTCCTTAACTTTCCTTTCCTCACATTCAACACTTTACACTTCCTCCATTTACAAAATGCACGCAGGTTCCTCACATAATGGTGCAAGTAGGGGTAAAAGATCTTTCTAGGTCGACGCCCCGAACAAATAGCATTTTATTAATGAAAAAAATGAACTGTGTATCACGAGCTGTCATTGGAAAGTTTCCGTGTATTACGTTAGCAGACGAATAAGCTTGCATGGAGTTCTTAAAGGAAGTCCGGCTCTTTGGCTCAATGGTCAGCTGACTGACCTTCGGTGAGAGGGCCCTGGTTTCGATACTCCGCCGATTCGTGGATATTAACTGGGTATAATTAATTCCTCTGTATCAGGCACACGTTTCTTGTGTTCGACAAATACACTTTTATTCATCTACATACAAAACAGCCGCACTACCAACTACCATCACCCTTTCAAATAGGGTTGACGTCAAGAAAGGCATCCGGCCATAATCATATCTACATGATGACCAAGAAGTCCGTTAACATTTGACGAGGCAATATTTCATGGAATACTAGAAGAAGGAGTTTCATTGACACCAAAATAAAGTACACAAAATGGCCATAAAATGACGCTTCATACGATACACAATCAATAATTAGCATAACGATCGAGGCTTAGCAAAGACGATGCTCTTTATAACACATACTCAACATGTCGGCCGTCATTCATCAACAATACCTGCAGTCGAGGGACAATGATGTGAACAGCACTGTAGAGCATATCCGTAGGTATGGTGAGAAATTGCCGTCGGATGTTGTCACTTAGCAATCCTAATGAGGTCGGACGATCGCGGTAGACTTGCGACTTCAGGTAACCCCACAACCTATAATCACACGGATTGAGGTCTGGGGACTGGGGAGGCCAAGCATGACATGCCGCGATTTCAGGCGCATCTGACGCCCTGTTTCACTACAGTTCCTTTTATACCGCACACGGGTCTCATGCGTCATCACTGACGAACTTCCGGATCACCCTTTATATCTGGTACCGACCCGAATAAATGGTAAAAAATACCAGGAAGAAGGAGAGGAAGAAGTTTCTAAAATCACAAGATGAGGACAAAGTTTGAATTTAAGAGGACAAATTTGGGCAAATATTATTTAATCCTCTCAAATATCAATAATCCTATCTTCCACTAATCACTACATTTAAAAGTTAGATTGGTTCAGGCAGAGCCTTCGTGGCGGCAATACGCCGGCCTCTCACTGCTGGATTCCGTAGTTCAAATCCCGGTCACTCCATGTGAGATTTGTGCCGGACAAAGCGGAGGCGGGACAGGTTTCTCTCCGGGTACTCCGGTTTTCCCTGTCATAATTCATTCCAGCAACATTCTCCAGTAACATTTCATTTCATCTGTCATTCATTGATCATTGCCCCAGAGGAGTGCGACAGGCATCGGCAGCCGGCAAAATTCCTATCCTCGCCGATAGATGGGGGCTTCATTCATTCCATTCCTGACCCGGTCGAATGACTGGAAACAGGCTGTGGATTTTCATTTTTCTAGGTAAACAGTCGATACGGAATCTACCACCTGGGCGACAGCCTTAAGTGCGAGTCAGTGGTGAGTGTTGAAGATGATAAAGTAAACTCGTGCTCGCATACCGACGTGATGCAGCTCTTTTCAGGCACACCCATTTAAACCTCATACCAGCCCTACTGTCATTTTTAAATTTCTGGCAGTACCGCGAATCGAACCTGGGCTCCCGAGGACAGCAGCTAATAACACTAACTGTTACGCTACGGAAGCGGACATGATGATGATGATGATGATGATGTAATAAAGCAATGGATGAGGGCGGGGCGTATGATGTGACGTGTAGTGTATGTTAGGATTAGGAGCCTGTAGAAGTAGAGCAAGTAAGGGAGAAGTATATTTATTGGCTTTGAAAGAAAATCAAACAGTACAAGATGTATGTATGTTTAGTCATCAGCCCGAAGGCTGATTGGATCCTCAACAGTTCCGCCATCAGCTGCCATACATGGCCTAGGCATCACTGAAGAGGCGTACTAGGGAACAAGGAGTGAGGTAGTTTCCCGTTGCTTTCCTCACCGAGCCAGAAGTTGCTATTACGTATCAGTCTGCCAAGCTCACTGAAATGCATGCACCAACTGACCCTATGAGCAATATTTTCACACCATTCATAACAGGGACTGGCTGCAGAAGGAATGGCATTACTAGCATCACTCATACCTCAGTCACTTTCATTTTGTCAAAGCCAAGGATAAAGCTGAGACAGATCAATGAAAGTAACAAAATTGCTCTAGCCTATACCAGAAGACATAGTGCACCGTAAACATTAGGTCCCGCCAGCAAAGGCACCAGTAGGCCTACAAGATATAAAATAATCTTTTAGGCATAGAATACGATTATCGACTCGGAAGTGTGAGCGTTAAAAACATGAAAGATTTAATATGAAAATCATTTCTAGACAATGCGTGGGAAGATCATATTTAGTAGGCTATCTAATTTAGTGAGAAATTATACCCGTTCACTGCGTTGATTAACTTTAGCGGTAGACGACGAGTATCATCTTCATAGGCGTTCGAGTAAAAGACTGGTTGCCGGGTATTTCGTCTATAATATAATTTAATTTAGTGGTGAGGTGTAAAATATCAACGTAGTATCCTAATTTCCACCATATGGGATAGGATATGGGAATATCACTAAATATAATGACAACGCATAGGAAAATTTTCCTTAGATAGATGTGCCATATTCAATGAAAACAAAATAGAAGAATAACACAGCGTGGGCGGTCATTTAAAATATTTCATCTTCCGCGACAAGGAATAATTTTTTATTAATTTTGCTGGTATATTTTCAACAATGGACAAGAATTGGCGTGACATAATTCAACAATGCAGTCTAGCATGAAACTGTGATGGCTGCCCGCCATTCTACAACATATTTGTTTACATGAATTCGTAACAGACGTTTTCAAACGGAGCTAAGAATGATAAACATCCAATCATCTCAATCAAACAAGTTTAAATGATTTCAAATACAAAGCTAAATTTCGTGGATTTAGATAGATGTCTAATGTGAATAATAAAACTTAACATTATTATCTTTCATTCGCTTCTTCGTTCTTCCTTCATTCATGCCAATTCTTCTTTTTCTCCCGCATAATTTATCGTTAAATTTTTTGGCAACTTCATAAATATAAATCAAGTAATAGCGAAACGAAGTAAACTTGTAACTTGTAACACGACAAGACAAATTAATACGTACAACGCTGTAGAACCTGTAAGAAAATAATAAATGGACATAGTCAACTAATTGGCTCCATCGCCGGTTCTCCATGAATAATCTCAAAGATGACATAATCTCAAGCACTACTGAGCCATTCAAAGAAAACAAACTAGTACACAATCTAACCGGAAAATAAAGAATAAAATCTACAAAAAATGATCGTAATATCATGCAATGGGCTCGGTACACAAGTCTACATAAAATCTCGTTCTGCCTTCTGGGATTAATTGATTCCCTTGATAAATACATATGTGGAGGCTCATATAAAGATAATGCTATAATACTAGTTTCTAGATGACCAGGTATGATTGAGCAATAGAAAATAAGAACATTGTTATTATAATTAAGCAGAAGAAAACGGCAACAATGCCATTGTTAACTACTGTTTACTCTGATTTAGTTATTGGTAATGAATAAACTATTGTATGGTACACGAGATTAAAATGTATTTAACATATCGTGAAAAATCACCCTCAAATGCACCTTGGGCGTTACATTTTTCACTCGACATTAAATGATTATTTAAAGCTCTCATAACGTAAATGTCTATGTTCGTTCCAATTCATTTTTTTTTTTTTTTTTTTTGCTAGTTGCTTTACGTCGCACCGACACAGATATGTCTTATGGCGACGATTGGATTGGAAAGGCCTAGGAGTTGGAAGGAAGCGGCCATGGCCTTAATTAAGGTACAGCCCCAGCATTTGCGTGGTGTGAAAATGGGAAACTACGGAAAACCATCTTTAGGGCTGCCGACAGTGGGGCTCGAACCCACGATCTCCCAGATGCATTTAGTTTTTTTCTTGTACGTGTAGTGATATTCACGGGCCTCACCAGAAGTTGATAAAAATTACAGTACACTAGGATAGATTCAAATTAATATACCCCCTAGATCTGTAGACATTTTCTTCAATTTTGAGAGTTTCATTGCCGTCCAGAAAAACAGTTATAAACCACGTCGTCTCCACGCTATGTCCGTGAACGAGCAAGAATGATTCATTATTAATCCAATAGCCAGACGTTGCAGCGCACATCTCAACACTTCTACTGGTGACCCGAAATTTATGACCTCCTGAACCATCATTAACATCACTTATCAGGGGTAACGAGACATGAAAATGTTTAAAAGATTCCACGCTCTCTATCAGTATGTAGTAATGAATGACCTCGCGAGTTATCAAAAGGAGAAGGCTGGCTGCTTCTAAGTCAGTCGGGCGTAAAACTCCCAGTCGAAGATACATCCAAACAGAAATCCGATTGATATATGGAGAAGACGACGTAAGTTAATGTTAACTTATGTAAAATATTCTTAAGGACGGTAAATTCTCAATCTTATTAATTCGTATTACATTAAATTCTCTCCAATATTTTGTTCTTTTAAATTTTAGCTTCTTATTAACAATCTACTTGGGGTGTTTTCTGGGAAAATTATTGTCTATTCTTGGTGACACGTGCTGAATACTTGTAATACCTAGCGATTCTTGGATTTACAGTGAAATAAATCGGAAGCATTGCTTTCAAATCACATAATAGGAATAAAAAGCGTTGATGCCTTAATTTTATTTTGATCATATAGGCCTAGTATAAGTTTTACATGAGGAAAAGTATATATTCCATTTTAAAAAACAGGAAGTCCAAATTTAAGTCACCTATTCAATTTCATTTGAGAAAAGGAACTTAACTGTTCAATTACTCACTACTTACTTACTAGAAACTAATTTGAAATTTATAAAAATCCCCACGTTTACACTGTGTATTCATATAATTATTTACTAACCATTGAGTGACAACTGGACGTTTATGATCTTACAAATACCATGGTAAAATTCTCTGCCACAAAGTTTTAATTACTCCATTGATTACTATTAAGGAATGTTATTACAGACATGAAGATATGTAAGAATGTACTCATCCTGCTTTTTATGATAACTCTTATAGAATACTCGTATTTTGAATTTTCTTGGTTTTGAAGATTATTCTATTTCCGATGTTATCATATTTCTTTCTTTAAAATTCACTTTGCGTTGGTCTCTGATGTTCCACTTTTTGGTGTTTTAAAAGTTCAAAATTAGTGTAACTTTTTTTGCTAGTGGCTTTACGTCGCACGGACACAGATAGGTCTTATGGCGACGATGGGACAGGGTAGGCCTAGGAGTGGGAAGGAAGCCGCCGTCGCCTTAATTAAGGTACAGCCCCAGCATTTTCCTGGTGTGAAAATGGGAAACCAGGGAAAACCATCTTCAGGGCTGCTGAGAGTGGAATTCGAACCCACTATTTCCCGGATGCAAGCTCACAGCTGCGCGGTAGTGTAAATAATTATCTTTGTTACAACCAACATATACTGTACAATTTCGCTTAGGTTAAATTATATGTGAGAGATCAAGACCTTGCTCTGTGACCAATTAGATCTATTGCAATTTCTCTACGGTTATAAATGGTGTGAAATTTCTGTGAGAGACTTTAGACAGTTCACTTTAGGGGACCATCCCCGAAGTCGGGGACAACGTTAATGAACATTTTAGTTGTTGTTTTGGATGCCTTACTATGGCACAAATATTATACTCCTATCTTCCTTTTTTAAAATTAATTTGATTTTGTCCCTGTACATTATGTTAAGCCCACTTTCGTTCTTGTTATGCGCTAGCCTTGTAGGTTGTAATTCTCAAAAATTTATCTCTCAGAGTTTCTCAACCTACCTGACATGAAAGAGAAAGTTTCACTTTTCCTTTTGGATGCATAAACATTCTCAGAACCTTTTAAATCTTGCTGTGTGTTCTAGCATTGCCAGTGCACATTCAATGGCCTGATTCATGTCTACCGAGCTCGATAGCTGCAGTCGCTTATGTGCGGCCAGTATCCAGTATTCTGGAGATAGTAGGTTCAAACCCCACTGTCAGCAGCCCTGAAGATGGTTTTCCGTGGTTTCCCATTTTCACACCAAGCAAATGCTGGGGATGTACCTTAATTAAGGCCACGGCCGCTTCCTTTCCACTCCTAGCCCTTTCCTATCCCATCGTCGCCATAAGACCTATCTGTGTTGGTGCGACGTAAAGCAACTAGCAAAAAAAAAATTAATGTCTACAGGTGCGTCATTCAGCGTAAGCTGTAACCAATAAAAGCTAATATGTAGAGTGGCTAAATATTTAGCGTAGGAACTGAGGCTGGTGCCTCTGCTTTCAAGAGCATTCCGTGACTTTCTATATAGCTATAAGTTGTGAGAGCAATGGAAATGGGATAGGGAAGTTACGTGATGGGAATGAGGAATAGATAGGAGGTAGTGGGTGTCCGATTATTATTAGGGATTGCAGTAGCGAGAGGTGAGAGGATGAGGGCTTCTGATACATTACAATTGTTATTTTGGAGGCCTTTGGTGAGATATTTTATGTTGAGGTCATGGGTTGGGGTGGTGGGGAAGGAGTAGGGTGGTAACTACGATGTGGAATGCGAAGTTTATCTGCGATTATAATAAGCCTGTGCGATTTTTCTAATTAGAGCGTAAAGATAAGACATGGACGTAAGTCTTTAAGTGGGACAGTTGCCAGTTGTAATCAGTTAAAAACGTCTAAGAGGTGGGGTCGTGGAAATGGTTGACGATTAGTTGAGAGGTATTCTGGAATAGTTATGAGGGCAGGGCGTGATCACTACCTACATGAAATAGTTATTGGATAGTGGGAGACAAGGTTAGGGATGATGAGAGGGTGAGAATGAGAGGGGTAGGTTTGGGCAAGGGTAGGATGTGGAGTAAGTTAAGGTAAGGGTTATTCTGCCCGAAGGCAGGTCCGAACCTCCGCAGAGGTGTTCCTGAGCCGGAGTTTACGTGCGGTAGGTTGGCCAGTTCCTTTCCGCTCCTCCATTCCCTTACCCCACCAACAACAGTGCTTGGCAACCCATCCAACTCCTGACCACGCCCAATGTTGCTTAACTTCGGAGATCTCACGGGATCCGGTGTTTCAGCACGGCTACGGCCGCTGGCGGTAGGATGTGGAAGGGGAAGCCAAAACGTATGCCCCGGAGATGAGTATGTAAGGTATTACATTCTGTGAGTTGTGTTTGATTATATGAATTTACATCAATATCCGCGAACAGACATTGTCTGATGGTACTGAATTTGCGATAGGGAGGCAAAGAGTTCCTATTGTTATTGTTTTTGTGGTGTAAAAATCTTCAAAGATTAGATATTCCGAAAATATATTATTAAATTAAAATGTGTGCTTTTCAACTGTTAGATCCTTTCTGACACCGATAGCGACTCCATCCCGACCTTGGTTGGAGCGGTCAGCACAATATAAATTAAAATATAGTACTTAAATTTAGGGGTTAGCTTTGACGTCAGAAAGGTTTCGTTTAAGACAAAGTTGTAAGTGGCATAAAGTGAGAGGGAACTTTCAAATAGCGGCCTGTTAGCTGTTAAAGATCTGATGTTGACATAGTAGATTTTCATCATATCAACGTAGAAATGGAGTAGTAGTTAGGGAGAAGAATAGAAAATGCATCTTATTTCCTAAGTACGCAATATCAACATGAGTTTTAAGTACCATTCTTGCGGCTAGTTGAATCTGGGATAGGGTGTGTGGGCAGTGGAAGTGGAGGACGTTCTGTAACACCATAGTCAGAAACTGGATGATGTTTTCAGAGCTCGGGATCGAGAGGAAGGATGAGGATGCGAAGGTAGGGAGATCCTGTGAGGTTACAGGAATGATATTCTCTAGCTTGGTGGATTCAGGAGTGATTCGGGCTTGCCGGGTGGATGGTTCTACTTCTGACACTTGTCGCAGCGAATCTGCTGAGGCGGGGATGATTGACATAGTGACTCCTGGCGTAAATCATGGCGCCGTCCCTCGCCAGCAAGTTCTTCGAAGCCACGTTCCGCTACAGGATCCTGACACAGGGAGGTGGGCCCCTGATCATTCGGTATACGAACCACATTGTAGACTTGGTGGCCTTCCATTTGCAGCTGGATGGGCACTTCATCTTCGGAATAGACCCAGCTACTTCTGTTAACTTCTCGTGTTTTAATGTATCTTGCTTTGAGATTAAAAATCTCTAAATCACAGCGCGCTCCTCCATGCAGGCAATATGTTGAATTAGTCAATACTAATGGTCATTATATACCGTATATCATGCCTGCCATCTGCCGGAATACTCGAGAACATTACTCTTCAAACTTCGAAGCCGAATACTTTTCAAACTCTATTCCACTATGCTGGATCATTTAGTAATTTCTGATAAAACCATAGAAAATATTTCATGAATATAACTGTAGGGCCCGGATGTTTATGGAGTAATAGGTTAGAATGCAAACTGACTGAAGCGAGTAATAAGTAGAGTCTACCCGCACGACGGTAGTGCTATGAGGTTTGCATAAACATCCGGGGTTCGTCTCATTAGAACCCCTAGAATTTATGTTAGTCCCACTACATTACGTTAGAGCGGGCTACTCGACATTTCCTACTAACAAAATTATTTAGTAACAAAGTACAGGTAGGGAAGGGTGGGAGCTGAGAAGGAAGCAATAATGGCCTTAATTAACGTACAACCCCGGCATTTCACTGGTGTGAAAATGATAAACTAATGGAAACCGATGGGGTTCGAACTCACCATCTTGTAGGGGTCGGGAATTTTGACTATCATTGGTTAACTCCGCTGGCAGGGGAGCTGCGTGTATGTGTCGCCTTCATTATCATTTCATCCTCATCACGACACGCAGGTCAAATCAAAAGACCTGAACCTGGCAAGCCGAACTTGTCCTCGGACACTCCCGGCATGCACCGTTTCATTTCTATCCAATCATCTCCATAAGATCTGTCTATGCCGGCGCGACTTGTAATATTTATTATTATCATATTTGTTGTCTTGTTTTGTATGGCGGGACTCAAGCTATGAAGCCTGCTATTCTGTCCGACCATACATACACCTACATGAAGAGTTAAATATACACTAAATAAGTTATCTACACTTTAATATCTTAATGTATCACTTAAATGTTTTAATTAACCCAATAACTTGGCTGTGATCTAATCCTACGTATGTTATGAATAATTATTATTTATTAACCAGGTTTGACAGAGTTTCTTAAAGCGGAGGTGGTTTGGATCCGAGTCCTCGGTCCTAAGTGGAGTAGAGTAGTTAGCTCAGTGTCTGTCTACTTTTTCTTTGTGTGTGTGTGTGTGTGTGTGTGTGTGTGTGTGTGTGTGTGTGTATTTTTGTTTGGAGGCTGTAAAGGAAGGAGGTTGGTTCGATTCCCGGCCAGGAAATTGAAAATTTTAAGAAACGAGGTTTCCACTTACGGAGATGCGCATCGTCCTGAGGTTACTCCAGCCTGCACCAAAAATAAGTACCTGGTTAATTACTGGGGGGCAATGACAGCCGGCCGTAGAGCTAACCACTCTACCCCATCAAGCGCCCAGGTTGCGGATAGTGGAAGCCTTTACCTTCCACCTGGCGTGACCAACCGACCCGCATTTTACGGGACGTCCTGCCTTGTGGAGGTAGGTATTTTGTAAATGACCCGCAATTGTTTCGTTTTCTATCAGGACGAATTTTCGTGCTATTGTTATCGGTACGAATTTTCACAATACGCAACTGTCCTGCCAGCTAGCTTCAACTAAACATAACTAAACCGTTTCCAGAAATATGATCTTTGAAAGTGCAAAGAAGCAGGTTATAGAATCTTTGGGGAAGCGTGTACCGTCCGACTTCCGAGCTACCGTTAGTCCGTCAGTGGCGTGGAGTGCTTTTTCCATTCTGTAGCACTTAATGTTGATGAATCATATTCAGAGCTTCCTCTGTTTAAAGACTCCATTAACATTGCGGCAACAAACAAATGTGTAGAACATTATTGTTAAATGATGGAGAATTATTTTAAACTTGTAACCTGAAGAAAAACAAATTAATGGTAAATTTTCAAAACTGGTACAGTTCTTATGTTTTATTCCTTCGATAGGGTTCGAAAATTTTATTTTCAGACCTTAGGAATAGACTTCGTGTGAATACTCTTAAGTACAAATCAAAATACATTTTGGAATGAGCTGCACACATACCTCGTATCTATAATGCAGTACTAAATGACAAAAACATTTCGACTTGTGCAAGAAGTGCCGATAAATGCAGTTTCAAGCAAGTTAAATTTAGTAATAGTTCTACTTATGTTGACGTTTTCAGTATTTCTACACTTTATGTATTAACTAGAAGTTAAAATTTAGAACAACTGTCGTCAAAGTATTTTCTGTAACTGATAAAACTAAGAAGTGCATCAAATATGTATTTTCTCTTCTACTACCAATTTAAAAACATTATGATAACATTTAGCCTACAAAATATTCAATGTTATTGTTATTATTTCAGAGTTTGTTGACTATTGAATGTCTTCATTTTGATGGAGGTCTTCAACCCACAGACTAAAAAATAAATTGTACAATATGTTTATTTCTGTAATAGTACTCTTGGGTAACTGGCAACACTATGCTTTTGAAAATATTTTTGTAGTTTTAAAATGACAGCTAAAAATATAGCTGTGCCCCCAAATTGGGGAATGTCCCCCTATTTCTAACGTCTTAACACTCATTCCTTCCTTCAACAGTTGGTCGGCCTACTTCCAACCCTCCAAGGGCCTTCATGGCCTGTGCTGAGATGATTTTTTGTCCATTTTGGTACTCATTTTTCTGTTGCTGGCTGAGTCACCAGGACCATGAACCTCCTCAATGGTATGTCGCGTATCTAAACTGCCTCTTACTCGAAGAACCAGGGTTCAGTTCCTGGCCAGTGAAAGGATTTTAATCATGGATTGAGGACTGGTTCACTCATCCTCGCTCGTAAGACCAAATGTTTGATATTAGATGCAGAAGGCGCAGTCACGAAAGTCAAGACATATGGCTGGGAATGCCGTCAGGCTGAAACGTAGCATTGCAATATCTGCAGACATCTGGCTGAGCAGCAGTCGCTAAGCCCCTTAGTGGACTGTACGTGCAACGGACAGAAAGTTAAATTTTAAACAGGATCCCAGAAGTCTGAAAGAGAATCAGTCAGTCACCAATAACCTGCATTATGTCTGTTACATAGGTGGCAGATTCCCTATCAGTTGTTAAACTAGTTTCTTCTTAAACGTTTTCAGATAATTTGGAAAGTTATCGTACATTTCCCTTGCTAAATTATTTCAATCCCTTACTCATTACCCTATAAAATAATATTTTCCCCAGTTCGTCCTCTTGAATTTAAACTTTATCTTCATATTATGACCTTTACTATTTTTAAAAGCTACACTCAAGCTTATTCGTCTACTAATGTCATTCCACTCCATCTTTCTACAGACAGTTCGAAACATACCACATAGTTGAGCATCTTGTCTCCTTACTCCCAAGTCTTCCCACAGCAAAGTTTGCAACATTTTCGTAACACTTCTCTTTTGTCGGAAATCACCCAGAACAGATCGTGCTGCTTTCCTTTGGATCTTTTCCAGTTCTCGTATCAAGTAATCCTGTAACACAGTAGTATATATAATTACTAAATATCAACTTGTTCTGTCTATAGGAAACGAATACCCTGACCTTTCTTTCAGTTATCTAGGGTCGGCTTTTTGTGTGATTCAGCCCAGCTTTATGGCTGGATGCCTTTTCTGACCCCAACCCAATGTGGAAGGATGTATTCGTTACTGCGTGTTTCTATGCTGGTTTGTAGTGTGATGTGCTGTACCGGATGGTTCTCTTCGGGATAGGAAGGAACACGTCTTAATCTTCAGACAGTGAGGTGGGGTCGTTTATGGCACCAGTAAGACTTTACATCTTTATTACAATTCTCGCTCCACTCCCTAATCATTTAGCCATGGAGCCGGGTACGACCATTAATAAAGCGCAGGGGCAAACTCTCCAAAAGTTGGTATCTACTTCCCCTAACCGGTATTCAGCCACGGACAATATATTGTATGTTGCACCATTTCGGGTAAGATCGTTTCAAAATGTTAAGATCGAGATATGGCAAAATGGTCTCGAAACACATCCCCCTGTGGGTGGGGGCGGTAGAATAACACCCACGGTATCCCCTGCCTGTCGTAAGAGGCGACTAAAAGGGTTCCCAGGGTCTCTGAACTTTGGAGCGTGGGTTGGCCACCACGGGGCCCTTAGCTGAGTCCTGGCATTGCTTCCACTTACTTGTGCCAGGCTCATCACTTTCATCTATCCTATCCGACCTCCCTTGGTCAACTCTTGTTCTTTTCCGACCCAGACGGTATTACGTATGGAGGCCTAGTGAGTCTTTCATTTTTACGCCCTTCGTGGCCCTTGTCTTCCTTTGGCCGATACCTTTATTTTTCGAAGTGTCGACCCCTTCCATTTTTCCCTCTGATTAGTGTTATTAAGAGGATGGTTGCCCAGTTGTACTTCCTCTTAAAACAATAATCACCACCACCACCTCTCGAAACACAGAGAATACTGTATGGAAAGAAGTGTTATAAACTACATTATCGGTGTTAAATGTTCATAAAACTACTGAAAAGGGCTGGCAAGACAATATGACCACGATAGGTATATCAAGACGAGTTATCGGGCCTATTTATAGTATAAGGAACGCTGCGGAGCAGGAGCGGTCCACGAATTACTATTACTATTATTATTATTATTATTATTATTATTATTATTATTATTATCATTATCATTATTATCATTATCATTATCATTATTATTATTATTATTATTATTGTTATTATTATTATTATTATTATTATTATTATGGATTTCGCAGAGGCCACTCAACTCTAGATGCCGTGAAAGAAGTGGTGAAGACAGCAGAACGAGCTCAAATGGGTAATCATTACTCTAGAAAGCTGACGCTTCTTGTGACTCTAGATGTTAAAAATGCTTTCAACTCGGCAAGATGGAGTGATATTTTGGAAGCTCTAAAAGAAACTTTCAAGCTACCAGAATATCTCATGTATATACTGCGAGACTATTTGAAAGACCGTACATTGTAATACGACACGGAAGATGGTCAGAGAAGAAAACGGCTCACAGCTGGTGCAGCGCAAGGCTCAATTCTCGGACCACACCTTTGGAATATCATGTATGATGATTTGTTACGGCTGGAGATGCCAGAAGATGTAAAACTTGTGGGTTATGCTGATGATGTGGCTGCTGTGATAGTAACTCGTAACCTAGAGCTGGCTCAATTTAAATTGAATCAGGTGATGCGACGTGTCAAAGAATGGATGATAAATCACAAGTTAGAACTCGCAGATCATAAAACGGAAATTATCCTCCTGACGAGGAAAAGGATTAATACTGTTGTACCGATGCAGATCGGGCAGATAGCCATCGAAACAACTAGGAGCACAAAATATCTTGGTGTAACGCTTGATACTAAGCTTACATATTGGGACCACATCCAACGGGTAACAGATAAGGCAGCGAAAACCATGACTGCACTGAGCAGACTCATGGGAAATATCAAGGGACCGATATCTAGTAAAAGGCGGCTTCTCATGTCAATTGTTCAATCGATACTGCTATACGGTTCGGAAATTTGGGCTGAATCGTTAAAAATTGTGAAATATCGGAGAAGAATTGCGGCTGTACAACGGAGAGCAGCTTTACGAATTGCTTGCGCATATCGCACAGTATCAGAACCCGCGATTCTAGTAGTAGCAGCAGTAGCTCCCATTGACTTGTTGGCCTTCGAAAGACAAGAAATTTGGCTCACACAAGAACAGCTAGGAAGGAAAAGGTCAAAGGCTTTGGCTCTTAGTCGCAGAATGCAACGATGGCAAACAAGATGGGAAGATGATTTTAGAGGAAAATGGACTAAAAGACTGATACCTTCTCTGGGCGTATGGGTTGGCCGAAACCATGGTGAGGTGAACTACTATCTCACACAGTTCTTGACAGGTCATGGATACTTCCGAAAATTTCTTCATAGACTAGGGCTAGCAACTAGTCCGGCGTGCATATACTGCGGTGATATCGATGACGTATTACATACTTTCTTTGTGTGTGTTCATTGGCTGCCGCAAAGAAGATGCTTAGAAGTTATGCAGGGAGAATTGACGCCAGAAGGGATCGTGTCAGTAATGCTACGAAGTCGAGAATCTTGGGACCAGGTGGCAGTCTACGTAGAAAATATTCTGCGTCAGAAGAAGAAGGACCTGGACGATTACGACAGATAGTAAAGCAGAAGAAGGAAGATGAAGCACAAGATGCATTAAGCACGACATCCGCCCTGAAGTTATGCGAGAGCGGGTTCCGGGGCGGAGATAAACTTCGTGGGAAAAGGGAGTGTGGTTTTTAGTGGGTAAGAATCTCCACACACTTGTTGAGTGCGGACCCTCACAAGCGTCTTATGAAAGATTTTCCACACTCCCTCGCAAAAAAAATTTATTATTATTATTATTATTATTATTATTATTATTATTATTATTATTATCATTATTATTATCATTATTATTATCATTATCATTATCATTATCATTATTATTATTATTATTATTATTATTATTATTATTATTATTATTATTATACCTTAAGCTTTCATTCGCTGTTATTATCTCCGTTTGTTTAATGTCGCTTGGTTCGGTTTAGCGTAAGACCTTAGTCCCGTTAGCCTTCTAAAGACCCACGATTGGCAACACTGCTACACATGGAACGCAACTCGTTAACCGGCTAGGAAGTGATTGACCATCGTTATTTGGTCGATCTGCTAATGAATGGATATCGTATGACCTTCGATTTGCTCTAACTGCAAACTTGTATTTTGGTTGAGAAACCTCTGTAATGACGGAAGTGGCAGACACGAGACTCAAGGCACGTGACGCACAAAGTGCCAGGCAATACAAACGAGAAATAAAACTCTTTCCTATTGGCCTTGATTTTATAATCATCTCCTGAGGTCAAACACGGTTGGACGATGAAAACTGTTCCAGCTGTGTTGCGTGTACAAATAAAATGGCTCCGCCTACAAAGATAATTTTGTAAGGAATAAACACAAAATTCCTTATCTGTTTTCATATTAGATAACTTGAATATCAGTGTAAACAGGTCCCAGGAAATTGAAACTTAGTTGTCATATCCCATCTTCCATACCAACCCTACTACGTCAAAGGATGGCTAGAACTTACATAAGCTTGACGATGTACGCAATGGAGATCGAAAATTTGCACCATGAAAAGACAAAAATCATTTGAAATGTGGATCCATCGAAGTATTATTAAAGTGCCCCCGGCTGAGACAGTGACGAACAGCGATGTTGTAAGAAGAAATATAGTGTGAACTTCAGCTCTTGTCTGCCATTAAATGTAGAAAATCTGCCTACATGTAAGAAAAGGCCAAATGTATAAGCTGCTTCAACTAATACTGAAAGGTAAGAAAGATGGCAGACAAGATCGTGGCAGGAGACGGAGAGAAATGTTCTTGCTTCAGAAAATAAGCGAGTTTTTAAGGATTTACTCCGCTCGAGATATTTTTAGGTTAGCAGAAGTGATAGGGAATATTCAGGAAAGATCATTGGAGACTGCTGACAAGAAAGAGTGCAACTGGAATAGACAAAAGACTGACTGAATGGTTGGCTGTACCCTATATCTAAAAATAGAACACAGAGTATTAGAATAGGCGAAGCTTTATCTAGGTAGGTAAGGGTTATTCTGCCCGAAGGCAGGTCCGAACTTCCGCAGAGGTGTTCCTGAGCCGCAGTTTACGTGCGGTAGGGTGGCCAGCTCCTTTCCGCTCCTCCATTCCCTTACCCCCCCCCCCCCCCCACCAACAGCGCGTGGCAACCCATCCAACTCCTGGCCACGCCCAATGTTTCTTAACTTCGGAGATCTCACGAGATCCGGCGTTTCAACACGGCTACGGCCGTTGGCAAGCTTTATCTGATCCTGTAATAATTACGAGGGGAATTCCTCAAGGCAGTATTATTGGACCTTTATGTTTTCTTACACATAATAAATGATATGAGTAAAGAACTGGAATCAGTGATCAGTCTTTGCTAATAACGTTATACTGTTCAGAGTATTAAAAGAGTTATAAGGCTGTGAGCGACTGAAAAAAGACCTCGATAATGTTGAGTCATGGACAACAAGCAATGGTGTGAAAAGTCAGGTCGTGTGAGTTTCATTAAGAAGAAAAGTCATCTCAGGTTTAATTACTGCGTTGATGGGGTTTTGTTAAGTTCCTCGCCGAGCTCAATAGGTTGCAGTCGCTTAAGTGCTGCCAGTATCCAGTATTCGGGAGATAGTGGGTTCGAACCCCACTTCCGTGGTATCCAATTTTCACACCAGGCAAATGCTAGGACTGTACCTAAATTAAGGCCACGAATGCATCCTTCCCACTCCTAGCCCTTTCTTATCCCAACGTATTTGTAAGACCTATTTGTGTCGGTGCGACGTAAAACAACTTGTAAGAAATGAAGCTCCTCAAGTTGAGCACTGTAAGTACTTAGGTGTTAATATAAGAAAAGAACTTCATTGGGGTGATCACATAAACGGAATTGTAAATAAAGGGTACAGATCTCTTTACATGGTTCTGAGTGTATTTAAGGGTTATAGTTAGGATATAAAGGAGAGGACATATAAATCTCTAGTAAGAGCACAATTGGAGCATGGTTCCAGTGTATGAGAACCAAGCCAGGATTACTTGATTAAAAAAATGAAAACAATCCAAAGGAAAGCAGATCGATTTTTTGGATGATTTCAAAAAAGAGTAGCGCTACGAAAATGTTACAAACTTAATGCCGGGAAGACTTGAGAGAAAGGGGACGAGCTGCTCGATTAAGTGATATGTTCCGAGCTGACAGTGAAGAGATGGCGTAGAATGACATTAGCAAACCGATAAGTTTGAATGGTGTTTCTAAAAGTAGGAAAGATCACAACATGAAGATAAAGCTGGAATTCAAGAGGACAAATTGGGTCAAGTATTCGTTTATAGATTTGCAATAATTTATTAAGACGGGTGTTCGATTAGTTTCCAAATTCTTCTATATTATTTAAGAAAGACTAGGTAAATAACTAATACGGAATCTGCGACCTGGATAACTGCCCTAAGTTGTTCCTAAAGCTCAATTTATAATGAATATTCGTTTTGCTCGACCTGAAGAATAATTCCAGATAGATCAATGTTTGTGTTCCTGAAACAAAAAGTAATCGAGAACAATTAATGTCACTTGAGTACAAGAAAAATCAAGAGGAGGAGCCTATTATCTGCAGTAGTATTTCTAGAGTTCCAGAATTTATCCTGAAAGAGTCTGAAGCTCCAGGTGTATTTCTTGCGACTTTTTATCGAATAACTACAAAATTAAAAAGCAATCTTAATAAAATAGATAGTGGTTAGTGTGTTCAGCTGCCACCCCCTCCCTAGGTGGTCTGGGTTTGGTTCCCGGCTCTATCACAACTGGTACGAGGATTGGAACAGGATCCACTCAGCCTCGGGAAGCCAACTGAGTAGAGGGGGTTTGATTCCCACCTGAGCCACCTTTCAAGTGGTTTTCTCCAGGCAAATGTCGGGATGGTACTTCAGGCCACGGCTGCTTCCCTCTTCCTTGCCCATCCCTTCCAATCTTCCTATCCCCCACAAGGTCGCTATTCAGTATAACATGTGAGGCAATCTTGGACAAGGTACTGGTCCTCCCACAGTTGTATCCCCGACCAAATGCCTCGCGTTCTAGGAGACTACCCTTGAGGTGGTAGAAGTGGGATCTCTCGCTGAGTCAGGGGTAAAAATCAAGAAATGTAAACAGATTAAATAAAGAAATGAATCATAAATATAAAATAAAGCATTTATAAACTATGCAGAGAACAACATTTTCAGAACGGAAACATACTCTTTTATTCTTCTATTTAAAATCTTTGTACCGAAGCCCACCAATAGCCTATGTCGGTTGTCGACTTCATCGGAATAACAGACTTAACGTCCTGTTGATTGTGCGCTCATTGGTCAAATATATTATTGAGGAAAAGGCAAAGAATCTATAAAGATGCTTCAGTACGCTGTTCTGACGATTTTACATACAAGCAAGTTCACGTAGGTGCGATAAAACTACAGTGATAAGAATACGATAAAATAGGTGCGATAGACAGTTGTGTTTGGTTAAAATTCCCGATATTCTCATACCAGATTGGTCAGTAATTCATGAGATAAATAGTCCTAGAAATTAGAGGCTAGTTTATACATGGAAGTTTATCTACACCTTGCTAATATAATGGTACATTTTTGTGCTCGTAGAACGAGTTTAGGGCAACGTTACAGATTGCCCTAAACGTTGCTTGCCTCTTTCCTAACATAATAAAACTGTTGTTGTTCGTGTCAATCATTCCATTGACTTGTTTTATGCAGCTATCCACGCCACAATATCCTGTGCTAATCTTATCATTTCTACGTAGCTACTATATCCTACATCTACTCCAATCTGTTTGTCATATTCGTTCCTTGGTCTACCTCTGCCTTTCTTACCTCCTGCCCATGAAATACAAACTTAACAAGTCCTGTGTGTCTTAAGATGTGTCTTATCATTCAATCTCTTTTCTTGGCCAAATGTCACCAAATCATTCTCCTTTCACCAATTCGAACCACTGTTTCTCCATTTGTGATTCGGTCTACCCATCTCACCTTTAGCATTCGTATGCAACACCACATTTCAAAAGCTTCTATTCTCTGTCTTTTTGAGCTAGGTATCGTCTAGTACAAAAGTTTATTAGGTTAGATTACATAAGATTCATTTTGTGTGTGATATTTAGGCCATTATTCCCTCTCTTTCATCTAATCGGAAAATTGGAGATTACGATAATGAATTCAACGTTATTGACGTCGAGGTGCCAAAAGTTTGTCCCACAGGAATTCTTCAAAGTTTCGGTAAATGTACCGACACAAGGCTGAGGTATTCAAGCACCTTCAAATACCACCGGACTGAGTCAGGATTTGGGCTCAGAAGGACAGTGCTCTACTGTCTGAGCTACTCAGCACGGCTCCGAAATTGTGTTCGGATGAGAGGTAGTGAAGTTAGTAGTACGGGTAGCGAGGTGAGGCATAAGACATGAAGATTAAGGATGTTTGAGTTTTAGGCAACCAAGTTCATTGCAGGCAGGTGTTCTGTAAGAAGATCATATTAACGCAGTGTACACAGGCGCATTAGACAAATTTTTGTTTGTAATTAAAAGTAGCAAACTTTGTATTGGCAAATGTATATTAGAGAATATTACGAAAGACTATAGCTCAGCTAACGCTTGGTTCAGCCAAAGCTCAGAACTTAGAAAGCATTTGAAGCATGTGAAGGAGAGGGCGTATACATCTCTGGTAAGACAAAGATTAGAGTGTGGTTCCAGTGTGTGGAACGCTCATCAGGACTACTTGATACGAGAAATGCTTTCCTAAGCAGCACGACTTGTTCTGGGTGATTTCCGACAAAGGAGTAATGTTGCAAACTTTGGGGTCGGAAGACTTTGGAGTAAGGGGACGAGATGTTCGGTTGTGTAGTACGTACGTTTCGAGCTCTCAGTGGAGAGATGGCGTGGAATGGCATTAATAGACGAATAAGCTTTTAAAAATAGGAAAGGTCATAATATGTTGATGGAGTTGGAATTCGATAAATTGGGGCACATATCCATTTAGGGGAATGCTAGATAATTTTCCAATTTCTTTGTAATCGTTTAAGAAAAAGGTAGGTAAACAATTGATAGGGAATCTGCCACCTAGACGACAGCCCTAAATGCAGATAATTAATGAGTCAAAGCATTTTTACTGTGCTATATTTCCTGCTGACAACGGTAGTGAAGTCCGTATCATTCTTCATAAGCTTTATTCCTCTAGTTTAGTTCCGGTGTTTCTTATAATTAATCAGACATGTTCTCTCTTGTTTCAGAACAGAAAGCATGGTTCACGAGGATCGACCCAAGTACGAGATGGAGGTAGAATTGGAGGATGAGGAAGACAATGAAGACGAAGCTCCCGAGGGAGGATGGGGCTGGGTGGTAGCCTTTGGGCTTGCACTTGTGTTGGTAAGAATATTATTTTGACTACTGACTGCCGAAAGCACGATGTTAGTCGGGTCAATTTTCTTCTCCTTACTGATCCGGAACTTGAAGTGAATTTGGTCATGTTTTATGACCGTTGAATCTTCCTGATGCCAACTTGATATGGAGGGATGTATTTACTATTTGCATGTTTCTGCAATGTTTGGAAATGTGGTGTGTTGTATATAAATGAAGAGAAGTGCATTAATACGAATACTAGTGCCTCAAACCAGAGGAATGAACCATACACAATTACAATACCCGACACAACCGGATTCGAACTCGAAGTCCTCTTAAAAGGAGGCCATTTCGCTGACCATGTAGCCAAGGAGCCGGATGGTAAAGTAAATAATTATATATAGTGTAGATTATTATTATTATTATTATTATAATCATGTATTCCGTTCAAGGACTTATCTGTTGCCGTCCGACTGACGGCTGTTCTTTTCATTGCTACATCACTTTCTGCTCAGGTCTTCTAAGATATTTTATGAATAAATTCCTAGGTCTCACCCGAGGCCTTTGTCCAGCAATATATCTTCTATTATGATTGTCAATAACGAAAAATGGCATAAAGTGTGGTCCCACCAGGATAGACGTAGTTGTTTGCGTGTTAATTTCAACTCAGATGTCTTTCGCCTTTACACATACCACTTTGCAACTAAAAGCCGGTGGGTCTTGATTGGTTCAGCTTTGGCTACAATCTACCACTCTTGAAGGCTGCCTTCACATGTACCGGCACCACTATGCAACCACACCACAACTACACAACAGTGGATGGCTGTGGGCGGTCTCAGCTCTTATGAAAATGCAATAGGTTACTGCTTTACGTAGCTCCGACACAGATAGGTCATATGGCGACGACGGGATACAAAATGGCTAGAAATGGGAAGGAAACGGCGGTGGCTTTAATTAAGGTACAGCCCCAGCATTTGCCTCGTGTGAAAATGGGAAACCATGGAAAACCATCTTCAGGGCTGCCAACCCACTATCTCCCGAATACTGGATACTGGCCGCACTTAAGCGACTGCAGCTATTGAGCTCGGTAATACTGCTTTCACACCTACCACACACTGCAGTTCAGTTCACGCACTGTCGCAATCTGTGGACGATATTACCCACAAAAAGTTGCTGGCAGTGGTCGAATGCAATTCACACAGGCGACACGCCAACCTCGCGCACACCTGCTCACTTCAGTCGCTCCCTTCGTTTCCAGCCGGCAATACGTATTTCCGCTCTAGTGCTGCTGCAAAGTGGCGACCGAAAGTCATACCCTTGGTATGGAATTGTTTATTTTTTTTTTTTTTGCTAGGGGCTTTACGTCGCACCGACACAGATAGGTCTTATGGCGACGATGGGATAGGAAAGGTCTAGGAGTTGGAAGGAAGCGGCCGTGGCCTTAATTAAGGTACAGCCCCAGCATTTGCCTGGTGTGAAAATGGGAAACCACGGAAAACCATTTTCAGGGCTGCCGATAGTGGGATTCGAACCTACTATCTCCCGGATGCAAGCTCACAGCCGCGCGCCTCTACGCGCACGGCCAACTCGCCCGGTGAATTGTTTATTGAAGAGGTACGCAACTCACTAAACATTTTGGACTATACAATTGCTCCTTATAGCAACCGAATAGAAAAGGCTAAATTTCCTGTTTCCTATAATAGGATGAATCCAATAAACTCTCTTTCGATGACACCGTCTTCGTCGACGTAACAAAAACAACAGCAATGCATCCTCTCCGAAATCCATTTCAGTACTGTATATTTACGGGTGTAGAGTGGTTGGAAAGAATGTGGCCGATACGAACTCAAATGCCGGGCTGAGTGTCTCAGACGGTTAAGGCGCTGGCCTTCTAACCCCAACTTGGCAGGTTCGATCCTGGCTCAGTCCGGTGGTATTTGAAGGTGCTCAAATACGACAGCCCCGTGTCGGTAGATTTACTGGCACGTAAAAGAACTCCTGCGGGACTAAATTCCGGCACCTCGGCGTCTCCGAAGACCTTAAAAAGTAGTTAGTGGGACGTAAAGCAAATAACATTATTATTAACGAACTCAAATAACTACAAAGATCCACTCTACAGCCATAAGTACAGAGTACTGAAATGGATTTCGGGCTTTTAGTATGTAGAGTCGTCGTTGGCTATATTGAAATAGAGTTTATTGGATTCATCCTGTTACAAACAACAGGAGCGCATGTCAGTACCAGAAGAGCGTGCTGGAATCACATCAATTTGTTTAGATATTAAAGATATCTGATGAAAGATACAAGGTGTAAACATAATTAAATATATATGTCAAAAGAAAATCCTCCGTACGTTGACTTGAAATACTGTTTGGTTAAAATGCTCCGTCAGGTGTATTCCGGTAGACTAGCTGTTGGTTATGAAAGATTATGTGAAGTCTGTGGAGGTTCAGATTGGGAAACTGTACGGTGGCACTCAGGATTGTCTCCCAGCGTAGGTGGACGCTGTACATATGTATGAGGGCACTGAATGTTGTCTTTGTTCTTATAATAACGTGTTATATCCACAACCATAGAAGTCGTCGAAACGCCTGCATCATTTGTAAATATAAGTTTGGGGTCGAGGTTGGCTATATTTCTGACGTATATTCAAAATGTCAATTTCGGCTTCCAGTTTCAGGTTTCCCATTTTCCCACCAGGCAAATGTCGTCAAGCCGCTCTATTCCCACTCTCAGGCTCTTCCTACTCCATTGCCGCCATAGGACCTATATGAGTCGCTGCAACGTAAAGAAAAATTGTAAGAAGAGAAAAGGAAAGCAAAAAGCAAAATGTAGTCCACCTTTGCTTCTTGTTTGCACATTCGATCAGACAAGCGACGCGTTACTTGGTCAATTCGTTTTCCTCCGACTACCAGTTTTTCGATTTATACCTCTATTTTCGTAATTCGTTAAAATGAACATGTTAATCTTGCGAAGAGTTATTAATAGAATCATCTGTGGATCGTTCGTTCTCTATTTTCAGCAGCACTAGAGCATAGTTACTTATCAGCGTCAGGAAACGAAGGGAACGACTGAGGCGAGAGGGTGCGCGAGAGGTCCGCAGCACTAAGGTGGTTGGTGTGTCGCCCATGTGAATTGCGTGCGACCACTGCCAGTGACATTTTTGTGGGTGATACAGTCCACACATTGCGATAGTGGTTGACCTTGACTGCAGAGTACGGTACGTGTGAAAGCAATTATCGCATTTCCATGAAAACGTGAGACCACCCGCAGCCAGCAACCGTTGTGTGTATTGTGGTGTGGTTGCAAAGTCGTACGTGTGAAGGCAGCCTAACTCCATGCAAAACTTCAGCATTTGTTATCTCATCAGTCTACACGACTTTCGTAAACATTATATTTCAAAAGCCTCCAGGTGCAAGTTACGGGAAGTTCGGCCTCTCATCTCTAAAGTGTCCGGCTCCATGGCTAAATGGTTAGCGTGCTGGCCTTTTGTCACAGAGGTCCCAGGTTCTATTCCCGGCAGGGTCGGGACTTTTAACCATAATTAGTTAATTCGCCTGGCACGGGGACTGGGTGTATGTGCCCTCTTCATCATCATGTCATCCTCATGACGACGCGCAAGTCACTTACGGGAGGGAGTCAAATCAAAAGACCTGCACGAGGCCTCTCCGGAGGCCACACGGCATTTAACCTCTAAAGTGTGATACATTTCGTCGTTTTGATTGCATTGTCAGCATTCAAAGAATAAACCTGTTGCAGTGAAATATTATCCAGGGATAATATTTCCAGTGTTAAGAGACTTAAAATCTTCCGCTTTATGTCTTTCTTTTTGCTACCTCACAGAGAGCATGTAAAACCTAATGCCGGCTTCATGAATTAACTGTACATTTACTGCTACAAATAACTTGTCAGCGCAAGAAGCGCTGTCGATCTTAAGACTTAGCATTTTCCCATTCACATGTTTTTGAATTTTGGATCGAATTTTTGGTGTATTCAATTACATGAGGGATTTACACTCTCTGCATTGATTGTTATGCAAGAGTTGATAGAATTTAGTACAGAATCCAGGATTTTCCTGAATTCGTAATCTTCTAGGGCAGACAAGGGACTGGCGTTTTTAGTAACGATTGCACGAAGTCCTCGACCACAAGGGTTTCTGAAATATCAAACGTACGAATGGTCAAATACGTCTTCACTTCGGATGAGAATAAGTACGAACAGTGTCTTGCAGTCCCTTTCTCAGCTCTTCTTTGAGATTTTGTAACGTGATTAATTCGGCATGACATCCCTGTAATATAGTTGATGTAAGTACTGATGTACAGATGTTTTATTAAGGAACTACTAAGTCGCCAGTGAAAGTTTTGTTATAAATTATAATATGCCTCTCTAGGCACTGGTAGTAAATAAAGACACAGAAATATTGTAGCCAGTAAAATTCATACGGTATGATAATATTCTCTAATGCGCGTTTCGGAACTTACCTTGAGTACAATCAACGAGTGCACATTGCACTTCGCTTCGTGCGCTTCCGTCCCAGGTAAGAATTTGGTGAACGATACTTTTAATTACCTCTGATTGTCGGAACTTCATTTAAATGTGTGCACGCAAACCGCCTTTCTTTCCTGCTGACCTCGGGCTGTGTCGCGGATTGACAGGTTGTAAACACGTCGTCCTTCTGACGTCATTGCTCATTACGTGAAATTGTTTATTATTATTATTATTATTATTATTATTATTATTATTATTATTATTATTATTATTATTATTATTATTTGGCCCTTTTGCACTTTTGCACACATGGCTTAATTTTTGAATTACAATTATTATTAATAATAATATTTAATTTTTTATTTTCTGTTCGGTTTGACCTACTAAGGACTACAGGGCTTATCTTAACTCTTAACTATGGCCTTGATTTTTCTTGGCCCAGTACGCTTTTATTTTTCTGGCTGTGTGCCTGCTTTCTTCCACCTGTCCACTTAGGTCTGGTGGTCTCTATACTCTTCTTGCTTGTGAAGGACAGTGGGAAGACTCCCTGTAGGATGGCCTGTCGGTGCTGAGATCGGTTCTCTGTGGCCTTTAATGGGATCAATTTAATGCATTTTCTTACAATTTGTTTTAAATCCCACCGATACAGATAGGTGACTATGTCTTCTTGATGTTCGTAGAGTTTTCCTGTAAGTGCCATCCTCCTTTCCTGTGGATCATAGTATCCTCCTTAAGGTCTTCCTCTCTTTTAATTAATAGTTTTCTGAGTGGGCCCTTCCGATTCATCAAGAGGCACTCAGAGTAGTGATGGGACAATCGAATACAAAAGAATAGCGTATTCGATTATTCGATTATATTTATCATTCGATTATTTTTCGATTATTCATCCGAATGAATGAGGCAATCGAATAGTGAAATTTTTTTCCATCCGATTACCTTTTCGATTATTCACTCCATTCGAATGAATTAGGCAATCGAATAGTGAATTTTTTGCCTTCGATTATTTTTCGATTATTCTTTTCATTACCCGTCCGAAACTCCATTCGAAACAATGAGGCAATCGGATAGTGAATAATTATTCCATTCGTTTATTTTTTCGATAATTCATTCGGAACTGCTTTCGAATGAAAAGTGATATTATTAAGACAGTTAATTCACTCATTTAGTTTCAACATTTGGGGATACGTTTGAAAAGAACCGTATTTCTATTTCTCATAAGAGTTCATCTATTCGCTTATTTCAATCGATAATCCATCCGACACACTTAAATCGAAAAATTGTTTCATGACGCATCCGAATATTCTATGCGATGATATTTGAAACTCGTTCGATGATTTTATTCGTTTATCTAAATACTCGGATAGAGGTTATTCGAATAGTAAAGATATTCGATTATGTCATCAATACAATTGAATGATAGTTGAAACTCGTTCGATTATTTTATTCGATTATTTAAATCATCGGATGGAGCTTATTCGGTTATTAAAATATTCGATTATCCCATCACTAACTCAGAGGCGTAGAGCACAGAGGGTCTTTCTACTGACTTGTACTGCTTCAGCTTTCGTGGAGAGGTACTTGGAGGCGTAGATGTTTTTTTAGCAATGGTAGGCCCTCTCTAACTTGGTGCACCTTGTGTGTATGGGCAAAGTTTCACTCTCACTTGCTGAGATCCAGTCTTCTAAGTACTTGACGGCAGGAACTTTATTATTTTTATTATTATTATTATTATTATTATTATTATTATTATTATTATTATTTCGTGAAAGGCCCTGTTTCATTCAGCTTACCTAAAGAAAATTCCCACGTTTCACCACTGTAAAAACGTACGGCAGAATTAGGACATATTATTACAATTTCTTAACTGTTATAACAAACGAACAATGAGACTTTTCGTGTTATCTTGCCATTGTATGTGTGCCTCGTAAGACCCATGTAAGCTTCTAGGTGCTTTGCAATGCAATGTATCACTTCGTTCGCCTATCACTTTCTCATTATTTGAAGGCAAAGTAAGGAGTTGTACGACTTTGTTCAGACATCAATCAGTGGCATGTCCCCTCCTCCCCCCGCGTTCTCTAAACTGACCTTTGACCGGGGGCCACTTAGTGACTGCTATTCAAAGTCACCCACAACGAATACAGATAAAAATGATTAGACGATTCTTTTTGGCGCAGTAAGAACTATTCTAATCCATTCATGTAGTCTAAATGTTCTGTAAGGTTTTGTGCGTGCTAAGTTCTTTGGATTAAAGTAATATCGGTTGGGAGGTATCCTATGAAGGTTCAATACCGAGAAGTTAATACTTTTTTTTTTTTTTTATTTACTTAAGAAAGGGCACCTGAGCCGAGGCTCTTATGGCGCAATACAAGATTAAATATTGGCAGAGTTACAAAATATTGACAATACAATAATAGCTTATTTCTAAATACATTACAGTCTCACAAATATAAATACAGTATATAATACCCCTCTACATTACTTGGTTGAAAGATTTACTGCTCATTTTCTTTTGTCCATTGATTATTTATTTTTTGTTTAAATTTTGAAATTGTTGTTGCCTGTTGTATATGTTTTGGAAGAGCATTGTACACCTTCGCAGAGTAGTGCCATAAGGAGTAACAACCATACTTACTAGTTTTTACAAATTCGGTATGGATTCTCTTTGCTCCTCGAGTGTTATATGAGTGTATGTCAGAATTTGTAATACAGATAGTGTTTGTATGAACCAAATTATGCTTAATTTTATATACCATCATAGCTGAAGCTCTATCACGTAACATGTGGAGTGGTAGAAGTCTGCATTTCTTAAACAAATAATCTGTAGGTGTTAAGGGTGGTAAATTAAAAAGTATTTTTAGTGCTCTTTTTTGTAAAATGGCAACTTTCTCAAATAGTTCCTTATTGCAACATCCCCAAACATGAATCATATAAGTCAGGTGACTTTCAATGAGAGCCTGATAAATAGATTTTAAAAACTTATGGTTGAATTTATATCTTAGTCTGTGAAGCACTCCAATTGCTGGAGTTATTTTTTTGCATATAGTTTTAACTTGCTCGTTCCAGTCAAGCATTTCATCTATTTTTAAACCTAGAAATTTGGTAAATTGTACTCTTGGTAAAGGATGATCGAAGAATGTTAATGTAATATCAAGAGGAGTTGCGCATGCGGCCTTGTGAAAAATCATGTAGTTGGTCTTGCTAAGATTAATGGATAGTCTATTGTTTGAAAGCCAAGTTTGTAGTAATCTCATGTCATACTGCATTTTTACCTCAAGTTCTTTAGCAGAGGTACCAACATAGAAAATATTTGTATCATCTGCAAAAAGAGATAATTGTCCTTGTAATTTTAGGGAACCTATATCATTTACAAATATTAGAAATAAAATTGGACCCAGTACTGATCCCTGAGGAATTCCAATTGATATAGGAAGACATAAACTTTTAGCATTTTTATATGAGACGAATTGTGATCGATCACTGAGATAATCCTTAAACCAGTTCAATGCTACACCTCTTACTCCTGCATCTTCCAGTTTTCTGATCATGATCTCGTGATCAACTGTGTCAAAGGCTTTTCTTAAGTCTATAAATAACCCAGAAGCTAATTTTTGTGAATCAAGAGCTTCCTGCAGTTTAATGATAATATCCTCAACAGCATTATATGTGCTGGAATTTGGAATAAAACCATATTGATATTTATAAAAGTAATTATTCTTAAGAAGGAATTTCAATAATCTTAATTGGAGTAGTCAGACGATTTCGAGAACTTAGGTTGTTTTCCCTGGGTAGTAGTAAAGGGAGAGAAATTAAAATAATGCGTTGCCTGCGGGAGTCTTGAAATCTTTTCCAGAACGTTTAAATTGCTTCAAAAAATTGTGTGAATATCGTGTAACTTCAGTTCTTATTTAATGGTATTGTATTGTGTTAATTTAAGTGGAAATTACTGTATTGCCTGATGTACTAAAAATTGTACACATATTCTGTGATAGGTAGCAGATGTTATAATTTACAAACGTTTTCCTTGGGAACTAGGCAGCACAGTAGTATAACCACACGACTGCCCGTTCGATTGTGCAGAGTTCCAATCCCGGTAACTTCGTGGTGGGGTGTGGGGGATTTTCACTAGAACCAATCTTAAAACTCCGGCCAAAGCCTAGGCACTCCGCTGATCATACTTACACTCTGGAAAAGGGTATTGAAAATTTAAGTTGCACCTTTACTCTTGCTTTTTCCTATAGAATGCTTTCCGTGCTCTTGTGTTATTGTGGATATTTTAAACACAGTTAGCTTCTCCACATCCTTCACAGTTGAGAAAGTTATTTTCAAAATGTACCAAATCCAAAGAGAAAAAATTTCAGGAGAGAAGACAGATGTTCAGAGTGTAAAATATGAACTGAAAAATCATTTTAGCACTCATATTATATTCAGACAGAATAAATCCATTTTGTTTCCGAGTTTGGCCAACTATGGACTACCTAGCTCGATAGCTGCAGTCGCTTAAGTGCGGCCAGTATCCAGTATTCGGGAGATAGTAGGTTCGAATCACACTGTCGGCAGCCCTGAAAATGGTTTTCCACGGTTTCCCATTTTCACACCAGGCAAATGCTGGGGCTGTACCTTAATTAAGGCCACGGCCGATTCCTTCCCACTCCTAGCCCTTTCCTGTCCCATCGTCGCCATAAGACCTATCTGTGTCGGTGCGACGTAAAGCAACTAGCAAAGCAACTATGGACTGCATAGAACTAAACTCTTCTTGGTCTTTCTTCTCTAATCTTCCCAAAATCTCTTCATTCTTTCGCTTCTCATCTCCTTCTTCGGAAATGATCAGTTCGGGCCTCCGTTTTAGTGGTTTGCTCTTCAAATGATTTCAGATTGTCGACATCTCTTCTGAACTCTGTTCTATTGTGCATTGTCTGTAGTGTAATTCCATCTTCTCCTGCATCCCTCTTGACTTTTTCTACCGACTTGCAGGTGAACTTTAACCCTATTACGTATGTGAAGATCTTTTTGGCCAGTCGTTTTTCATCCATTCTTACTATGTATTATTGTACAAATTTTGCAGTTTAAGTAATATTCAATAAAATAGGATGTATTTGGTACTTTTTGGCACTGAAACTCTAAATACTTCCCTCTGAAAATCATAAATCTTCCATTTTTGTTTTCCCAGAACAATATATGGTTTAAGATTAAAAAAAATGTTTTATTCCAATAACTTAACTTCACTGCAAGCATCAGGACAATCACTGTATTTAAATATAAAACGACCAAAATTAAGTTATTTACACGCCCAGCTGAGATACTCAGACGGTTGAGGGGCTGGCCTTCTGACCCCAATTTGGCAGCTTCGATCCTGGCTCAGTCCGGTGGTATTTGAAGGTGCTCAAATACGTCAGCCTCGTACCGGTAGATTTACTGACACGTAAAAGAACTCCTGCGGGACAAAATTTCGGTACCTCGTCGTCTCCGAAAAACTTCAAAAAGTAGTTAGTGGGACGTAAAAACATTATTATTATTATTATTATTATTATTATTATTATTATTATTATTATTCCGGATGCATAACTAAATGGTTAGCATGCCAGCCTTTGGTCACAGGGGTCCCAGGTTCGATTCCCGGTAGGGTCGAAAATTTTAACCTTAATTGGTTAATTTCGCTGGCACGGGGACTGGGTGTAGGTGTAGTCTTCATCATCATTCCATCCTCAGCATGACGCGCAGGTCGCTTACGGGAGTCAAACAATAAAATTTGCATCTAGTGAGCCGAACTTGTCCTCGGACACTCCCGGCACTAAAAGCCATACGTCATTTCATTATTATTATTATTATTATTATTATTATTATTATTATTATTATGATTAAGTTACTTACATTGAAGGCACCAATCAGTTAATACATTAAATAATCGAGCACAACAATGTAAAATAAACAAAGTGTTCAGTTGCTGCTGGTCGGGTGCCGCGGAAATAGCTCCTCATTGGTTGCATGGATACGTTATGTTCTCTGGCCATTTCACCTCGTGGGATTTGGTACTTATTGGCATGAAACGTGAATTTCAACGCCCTGGTTGACATAGATTTGGGCCGTTTTGACAATTTATGTTTCTTCCATATTACGGAGCTTCCTACCAAAGTATGTTTTACATTATTTTCTCAATTTTGATTGTTTTTGTTGTATTTGGTACGTTTTGAAATAAGATTTTCACTTATATTTCATTTCAAGGCATTTGTTACCATATTTTCAGCAAACATTGCCACTACCATTGTTATTTACCGTGAATAGGAGAGAAAACTAGCAATACTATGCTATTTTTTCTATTGTCATCCGTAAGTTGATCTTTTCTAAACTAACCAACGTACAGAACAAGAAAGACGATAGTCTGTATTTCTCTCCGTTGAAGTGGTAGTGTCAGTGAGTTTCTCTTAAGTTTCACAGCGAATTAAAACCGTCTGCAAAACACGCCAGGCTGAAAGTTCACTCATTAATAACTTAAATAGTTCAGTTGGTCGCGCGTGTGTCCTTTCGCCGCCGGCGCTCCTTGTAAGGAAGGTGAGATTCTTGTAGCGATGGAGGGTTTTCATTCAGCAATTCCGAGTTATACACAGTACATTTTATTTACAGTTAGTGGACTTTCTCGAATTTATGGGCCCTTAACGAGAGATCCTTGGATATGAGACGGGGGGAAGAAGACATTTTGCAAGAATGTCGCCATAACACGGACGCTGAGATTGATTTTTTTTTTGCTATGTGCTTTACGTCGCATCGACACAGATAGGTCTTATGGCAACGATGGGATACGAAAGGCCTGGGAACTGGAAGGAAGCAGCCGTGGTCTTAATTAAGGTACAGCCCCGGCATTTGCCTGGTGTGAAAATGGGAAACCACGGAAAACCATGTTCAGGGCTGCCGACAGTGGGCCTCGAACCCACTATCTCCCGATTACTGGATACTGGCCGCACTTAAGCGACTGCAGCTATCGAGCTCAGTTTGAATTTTCTGATGAGGAAGCTAACGTTGGGAGTGCTATATCAGATACTGATAGGACTTTCGGTTTAGGAAAGGATAATACGAAAATCTGGACAAATTTACCACACAATTGTTTTATCATAAGCATGGTCTAGTTTACTACGCCCGCAAGAGGATGGGGCGAGAGCAATTCCAAGAAAAAGAAAAAGTCTTGACATTGTTTGAAACAATTTTTACTTAATTTCTTCAATCCTCTTTATGACTTACAAGGTTCTATTAATCACGTATACGATGTAGCCAGCAATTTTGGCACAAGAACCAAGGAAGGCAAAACGACCGACATGCGACCACTCGCGTTACAGAATTTAGTGCGCCTTATTACGGTCAACAGTTCATTGTAAGCCAACAGTTCTCCGTAAAATACGAGTGTTTACTTTCTTGAACGTTATTCAGTTTTCAAAATGAATTTCCTTTAAAATATAATAATAATAATTTCGTGTGGCTATTTCTATCCGAGTGCAGCCCTTGTAAGGCAGACCCTCCGATGAGGGTGGGTGGCATCTGCCATGTGTAGGTAAGTGCGTGTTATTGTGGTGAAGGATAGTGTTGTGTGTGGTGTGTGAGTTGCAGGGATGTTGGGGACAGCACAAACACCCAGCCCCCGGGCGACTGGAATTAACCAATGAAGGTTAAAATCCCCGACCCGGCCGGGACTCGAACCCGGGACCCTCTGAACCGAAGGCCAGTTCGCTGGCCATTCAGCCAACGAGTCGGACTCCTTTAAAATTAATTGTATTCTCTTTATTTATTTGAGAAATGATACCTCAGCTATCATTACAGACTGTTATTGTTTTGAGCGTTCAGTCTGCAAGCCTCTGCGGATTACCTAAACGCCTCAGTTCTGGTCTCTGCCCTCTAATAGTTCTATAACTCTTATTTTTATTTGTTATTATTTTTAAATCATTCAAAACTGAGTCTAACCATCGTTGTCTTGGTCTCCTACATCTCTTACCCTCCGAGTTCGGGTCCATTTTTTTTTTGTTACTTGTTAATCGTCACACTAACACATCGAAGGTTTTCGGCAACGGAAGGATGCAAAGGACTAGGATTGGGAAGGTAGCGGCCGTGGCCTCGTGTGAAAATGAGAAGCCACAGAAAACCATCTTCAAGGCTGCCAACGGTGAGATTCGAAGCCACTATCTCCCAAAAGCAAGCTCACAGCTGCGCGACCCAAAACACATGGCCAAATCACTCGGCCCTGAAGATGGTTTACCGTGCTTTCCAATTTTCATACCGGGCAAATGTCATGGCCCTGGTCGGTTCCTTCTCACCCTTAGCCCTTTCCTACCCCATCGTCACCATAAGACCTATCTGTGTTGGTGTAACGTAAAGTCAATTGTCAGAAAATATGTTTACATCCCTTTCGTACACACACAAGCACTGGAATTTTGTCCCACAGGTGTTTTATGTGCCAATAAGAATCTACCCACACGTTGCTACCCCTTACAATACCACCGGACAAAACCGGCCTGGAAGCCCCCTTGAAAGGATTCAGAAGGCCAACACTCTACCGTCCGAGCCACTAAGCCCAACATGTGAGAATCTCTGTGACAGAGTAACATTTTTTCGAATACCATTATCAAGCAGAGGAATCACGGGCATTTTGTGTTTTAATTGCTTCGAAGAAAAATATAGCCTAATTCTATACCGCAGCGAATTTCCTTGTCTATGAAAACAACGGTTCTCAGATAAGCTAGAGCCAGTATGTGAAGTAGCCTATGTTCAAAGACAGGGAGGAATGCATTTTAACATATCTATCTACCTATCTATCTCTATCAAGTAATGAAATTTAAACTGCAGACTAAAATGGTATTTTCCCTGTTTAAAAGCTTATATCAATGAACATTGTCTTTTCAGATCGTAACTTTGGGTCCCATGGCATGCTTCGGACTTATATTCGGTAATTTCTTGGAGGGGCTGGGAGAAGGAAGCCGAGGAGTCACGCTCATCAACAGTGTTTACATGGCCTTGCACTCATTCTCAGGTACGTAGTACAACGTAGTCAAGAGTAAGCAATTTTAATTAATTAATTAATTAATTAATTCACTAATTAATTCATTCATTGTTACGGCCAACTGCGGACCACGTTTTCACAATCTACCTGCCTTGCAATACATTCTCGTTTGTAATCTTTTAAAGTTTAAAAAAAATTGTAAATTATTATTATTATTATTATTATTATTATTATTATTATTATTATTATTATTATTATTAACTAGCCTCTTTTTGACATTCATTGCATAGAAACTCTCAAATCTGCGTAAAATACATTTTTTTACATGTTATCTAGTCTAATAATTATTAGGACTACTTTACTTTATACTAACCTTTCCAGCTCCACGTCATCATCATCTGTTTACCCTCCACCTCTACCGCCTCAAGGGCAGTGTCCTGGAGCTTCAGACTCTCGGTCGGGGGATACAACTGGGGAGTATGGCCAGTACCTCGCCCAGGCGGCCTCACCTGCTATGCTGAACAGGGGCCTTGTGGAGGGAGAGGAAGATTGGAAGGGATAGGCAAGGAAGAGGGAAGGAAGCGGCCGTGGCCTTAAGTTAGGTACCATCCCGGCATTCGCCTGGAGGAGAAGTGGGAAACCACGGAAAACCACTTCCAGGATGGCTGAGGGGGGAATCGAACCCACCTCTACTCAGTTGACCTCCCGAGGCTGAGTGGACCCCGTTCCAGCCCTCGTACCACTTTTCAAATTTCGTGGCAGAGCCGGGAATCGAACCCGGGCCTCCGGGGGTGGCAGCTAATCACGCTAACCACTACACCACAGAGGCGGTCCAGCTCCACGTAACTAATGAAAACTTCATCTAAACTTTTTGATATTCATATCTTGATTTTCCATCCCTGTAATACCCCTCAGTCAGCAGATGTCTTGGATGTTTTAGGACTTGCCCTGCCCTTTCCTTGTCTGTCTCAGTTCTCATAACTGAAAAACTACTTGGTAAATTTCAACTGAGCAACTTGCCAACCCCCCCCCCCCCGAAAAATTTCAAGAGTATTGCTTCAAAAATAGGGGCTGCCTGGCCGAAGCGGTATATGCGTGCTCGGTTCGCCCGGAAGGACGTGGGTTCAAATCCCCGTCAGAAAATCGTAAAATTTAAGAAACGAGATTTCCACTTCCGGAGGTGCATATGGCCCTCAGGTTCACTCAGCCTACACCAGAAATGAGTACCAGGTTCATTCCTGGGAGCAAAGGTGGCCGGGCGTACCACTCTACCCCCATCACGTGCTGAGGTTAACAACGGTGGAAGCCTTTACATTCCACTCCTCCAAGGGCCTTCATGGCCTGTACGGAGGTGACTTTGCTTTGCTTTGCTTATTGCTTCAAAACTTAAGAATATTATTTTTCTGTCCAGTTTCACATGGACACCCCTATGCGAACATACAGGAAACTTTTGTTTCTAGTACCTGATCATTGAGATTTACAGCAGATAGTGCGTTACAATTACTTAATATTAGTTTTATACTGTACTTACACCACCATCACATAGTTAGACAAGGTAGTACGAGGGATATTTGAAATGACGGAGTGAACTGATGTATTCATATTGTTTTGTCGGCGGTGAATAAAATGTGGAATATGTCTAGATATATTCTGCTGTGAAGGAAGATTAGTGAGATTATAGTAGAGGTTAGTGGATGGATGTTTGGAGCATTCCACACAACTTCGACTGCGTTAAGTTATGTTAACGGTGTTACCTTAAAGAAACCGATTGAATTACACGGCAAACTTCAATTCATCCACTATCTCTTTCGGTACACGTCTAGTGAGATTTTTTCTTCAAGAATTAAGCTCATTCTAAAGTAAAAAAATAAATACCTCATTTAGTTGTAATCCGAATGTTGTAGATACACCGTCTTCGGTTTTCAAGAATTTCATTGGTTTTTTTTTGTTTTTTGCTAGGGGCTTTACGTCGCACCGACACAGATAGGTCTTATGGCGACGATGGGATGGGAAAGGCCTAGGAGTTGGAAGGAAGCGGCCGTGGCCTTAATTAAGGTACAGCCCCAGCATTTGCCCGGTGTGAAAATGGGAAACCACGGAAAACCATTTTCAGGGCTGCCGATAGTGGGATTCGAACCTACTATCTCCCGGATGCAAGCTCACAGCCGCACGCCTCTACGCGCACGGCCAACTCGCCCGGTCAAGAATTTTTATCTTCAGAGAAAAATGCCTATGTGGTTCCATGATTAATACTTGCTTGTTGGGTGATAATTGTGGTAATTGTTGTGTGATCATTTACAATAAGCTACAAAAGTTGAAAAGTAGAAAAGCGGCTGGAATTGATAAGATTTCTGGGGATATACTAAAGAGAATGGGTTAGGATATAGTACCATATCTGAAGTACTTAGTTGATTATTGTTTGGGTGAAGGAGCTATACCAGATGAATGGAGGGTTGCTATAGTAGTCCATGTGTACAAAGGAAAGAGTGATAGACATAAAGCTGAAAATTACAGGCAAGTAAGTTTGACATGCGTTGCATGTAAGCTTTGGGAAGGCATTCTTTCTGATTATATTAGACATGTTTGCGAAATTAATAATTCGTTCGATAGAGGGTAGTTTGGTTTTAGGAAAGGTTATTCCACTGTGAAGCTCAACTTGTAGGATTCCAGCAAGATATAGCAGATATCCTGGATTCAGGAGGTCAAAAGGACTGTATCGCGATTGACCTATCTAAAGCGTTTGATAGGGTGGATCATGGAAGTCTACTGGCAAAAATGAGTGGAATTGCACTAGGCAAAAGGGTGACTGAATGGGTTGCTATATTTCTAGAAAATAGATAATAAGTTACAAGATTGCGAGGAACTGCAACGTGACCTCAATAATGTTGTGAGATGGACAGTAGGCAATGGTATGTTGATAAACGGGGTTAAAATTCAGGTTGTGAGTTTCACAAATAGGAAAAGTACCTTCAGTTTTAATTACTGCGTTGATGGGGTGAAAGTTCCTTTTGGAGATCTTTTTTTTTTTGCTAGGGGCTTTACGTCACACCGACACAGATAGGTCTTATGGCGACGATGGGATAGGAAAGGCCTAGGAGTTGGAAGGAATCGGCCGTGGCCTTAATTAAGGTTCAGCCCCAGCATTTGCCTGGTGTGAAAATGGGAAACCACGGAAAACCATCTTCAGGGCTGCCGATAGTGGGATACGAACCTACTGTCTCCCGGATGCAAGCTCACAGCCGCGCGCCTCTACGCGCACGGCCAACTCGCCCGGTTGGAGATCATTGTAAGTATCTAGGTGTTAATATAAGGAAAGATCTTCATTGGGGTAATCACATAAATGGGATTGTAAGTAAAGGGTACAGATCTCTGCACATGGTTATGAGGATGTTTAGGGATTGTAGTAAGGATGTAAAGGAGAGGGCATATAAATCTCTGGTATGACCCCAACTAGAGTATGGTTCCAGTGTATGGGACCCTCGCCAGGATTACCTGATTCAAGAACTGGAAAATATCCGAAGAAAAGCAGCTCGATTTGTTCTGGGTGATTTCCGACAAAAGAGTAGCATTACAAAAATGTTGCAAAGTTTGGGCTGGGAAGAAATGGGAGAAAGAAGACGGGCTGCTCGGCTAAGTGGTATGTTCCGAGCTGTCACCGGAGAGATGGCGTGGAATGACATTAGTAGACGAATAAGTTTGAGCGGTGTCTTTAAAAGTAGGAAAGATCACAATATGAAGATAAAGTTGGAATTCAAGAGGACAAACTGGGGCAAATATTCATTTATAGGAAGGGAAGTTAGGGACTGGAATAACTTACCAAGGGAGATGTTCAATTAATTTCCAATTTCTTTGAAATCATTTAAGAAAAGGCTAGGAAAACAACAGATAGGGATTCTGCCACCTGGGCGACTGCCCTAAATGCAGATCTGTATTGATTGAATGTTGGCGATGAAAATGGAATAAAGAAGACGAGTTTGGTAGGAATCTGGGAGCAACTACAGAAACAAGCATTTCCAGTTCCATAATATACAGGCACGACTCATCCGTCAAGGGAAAAACTGCTCAATTAGCATGATTCAGAAACCTGAGACACTCATCTCATCAGTCACTCCTCGAAGAACTGCTTCATTAACATGCCCAAAGACCTGCGACATGTATCCTATTACACTCTTTAACGACTCTCCGTTTTGGTGGTCCGTACACCTGCGACATAAATCCTATTGGTTACCCCTCACAAAAATTGTTCCATTAGCGTGGTTCAGCGTCGTGCAACATGCATTCCATTGAGAGATCCGCACAAATCTATTCCATTAACAAGGGCAAGAGAACTACAACATAATCCCATTCAACAACGTAAATGCTGGTCTAGCGAACTGTAACGTAAATACCATTGAAGACTGCTCCATTATCGCGATCCACAGAACTGCATCATAAACCCCATTGAAAACTTATGAAATTAATCCCATTGAACGCTCCTCACAAAACAAAACTGTTCCATTTGCATGGGGCATAGAACTGTGACATGTATTCAGTTAACCTTTGTTCTCAAACTTGCTCTATTAGCAATCTCCCAGAGAACTTTGATATGTATCCCATTTTCTTCTACCATTTAAACTCCCAGATGAATACGCTGCATAAAGTATCGAGTTCTGTAAGGTTACGTGGCACATACGAATTAAGAAAAGACCGTCCGTACCCAGAGCATTAGGTACTTTCTTTGCACTGACCTGAATTTAAAGTGGGAATAACTGGAAAACAATTTCTGAAGAAGTGTGTACTACCAGTAATGCTTTGTGGATGCCAAACCTTGTCATTAACTTCGAAGTAGAGAAGAACGCTGCTGCAGATAGGCCAACGCAGGATGGAACGTAAGATCCTCAACATCATGCCGAAAGACAGAATAAAGAACGAGGAGATACGCAGAATAACCAGTATAAGAGACGCATTCAAAGAAGCCGACAGACTGAAGCGGAAATGGGGAGGTCACATAGCAAGAATGGAACACAGATGTGGACGCACAGACTAAAGTTGTGGGACCCCATAATCGGCAGAAGGAGAAGAGGAAGACAGAGGACCCGATTGGCTGATTCGTTCAAAAAAATAGCTGGATGACAGTGGACAATAAGAGCTAAAGGCAGAGAAGAGTGGAAGACCCTAGAGAAACTATTTTTTTAATGTAGTGTGCGGGTGTAGGCTATAAGAAATGAGCATATCAGTTAAATTTAGTAAATTCACAAATAAAAGCGCAAAGAATAAATAGGGAACAATTAAGTAAAATTAACTAAATTTGCAAATAAAAATCAAATAATAAATATCGATGGCTTACTTCTAAAACCTCGTATCTCCCAATGCTTTTCCTATCCATTATTTCCCTTAAGACTGGTCACGTCTCCCAGCCACATATGGATATGCATCCCGTCAGAACAATTTTCGTTCGGTTCATTTTCCTGTGCTGGTGTGTAAAGGAAAATGAACCTTGAATGCATTATACTGTAGGAGTGCGTGAATTTGCCATCAAACATCATTCTTCAATACAGTATGGTAAGGTCCATTTTCCTTTGAACGTTAGCATTGGAAAATAAACACAACGAAAATTATTCTCATGGACTGTATATACTGTAAATGTGTGGCTGGGAGGCGTGACCAGTCTTAAGGAATATAATGGGCAGGAAGAGCATTGGGACGTACGAGGTTTTAGAAGTAAGCCTTCGATATGATTAATAGGAGATCATTTGCAGACGGAAAAGGAAGGTCGTACAAATACTCTTCTCCAAAATGAAGTGCGTAAGTTTGTAAGTGGTTGGATATAAGAACAAGAGTACATCACACAGAGGATAAATAGGTTATAAAAGCGTGGATCACTAATTACAAGTACATCTACAAGAACAGGGTTTACTAACAGGCAAGAAAACTTCACGACAAAAGTGCTTTCATACTCCTTAGGATTGCTCACCTAACGAGTATAACCGAGAAAACTCCCTGTATAAGCAAGAAGCCATTGCCCTTAAGTTTTTTATAGGCTATATTTTGATTAGATTTAGAACTTCTAATATTGTCGAGAAAGGTATTTTAACGCACGTCCTCTCTTGGTTGTTCTATCAAAGCTGAATATATACTGTTCCAGACAGTCAAACCGCTCTTTTGTTACATCCTCGAATCAAACCCAAGTCAATCGGATGAGAAATTGTTATGCTAATCCTTAACTTATGGTGGAAACCTGGCTTACAGGTCTAACTATTTGTGCATTAAGTTTATTTTAATCTCTGGTTTAAATTGGCATTAGACTGCAACTTCAAAAGATTTACCAGCAGCATTTTTACACAGATTATGAACATTCCATCATCTTCAGTAGTTTACTGGCTGTCTTCTTTCAGTCAGTTGTTTGATTGGGTTTCCTTGTCTGATGCTATCGAGGAAAGCTGCTCTGGGACTTCCTCTGGATATTTTGCCTTTCAGTTTTATCAGATGGTCAATAACTTAAGTTTTCCTTTTCTCAATGATGTAAATGAGGCTTATTATTGCATCAGAAGGGGAACTTCTCGATTCCTTTCCGTTATCTGTCCACGATATTCGCAACGTACCTCGTCAGTACCACATCCCAGTCCGGCTCTTTGGGTGAATGCTGGACGTAGTCGCCTTCGGTTCAGAGGACCCCGGGTTCAATTTCCGGCCGGGTAGGGAATTTTAATATTAAATGGTTAATTCCCTTGGTTCAGGGACTGAATATGCATGCTGTCTTCAATATCCCTGTAACCCGTTCGCCACGCACGCCATGCTCCTCCTCAACAACACTCAGTTTCCTGTACGCAGCAGATACCGCCCACCCTCTTCGGAGGATCTGCTTAAAACGGGTGCACGAGGCCAGCTATAACCACAATAATAATAATAATAATAATAATGCATTCAATGCATTCAACAGGGATTCAATTGATATTTTTATTCTTTCCGATGAGGCCTGCTAAGGACCACGTACCAATTTCAAGTCAGTTCTTCATACTTTGTTGTTTTCTCTTCCGCTCCTTCCAATATTCTTTCACTATGCTGCTTCCTTCTGTCCTCGGACCACTTCGCACCAGGCTTCTTGTTCAATCTTCCTTGGAATCCTCTTTCTAAAAATTTCTCTGACCATAATTTCTTCTTCTCTTATATTATTTCTTTCTAAATCTTTCTTTACTTCGTGAATCCAGCTAGTTGTTGCCTTTTTGTCCCAAAGGTACTTGAAAATCCTTTTTGTTAATCTGGAATCATCCATTCTGTAATTATGTCCGAAAAAATGCAATCTCCTTTTTCTTATGGTTTCTGTTATGTTTTCTATGTTCTTGTATATTTCATCATTACATCTTAATTTCCATATTTCTGTTGCTTTTACAGGGCCTAAGATTTTTCTCATGATTCTCCTTTCTAGTACCTCAAGTTTATCTAATCTATAGTTTAGTACCAGGCATTCGCCGCTGTAGTGCAGTGCCTTATTTTAAGATTTTTAGATAGACACTTTTTGTTATAAAAATTCTTTGTGATACCATATGCTCTTTCCATCTTGTGTACCCTTTATTCTACTGCAGATTTGTCTAAAACATTTTCTTGAATTAGTTCTGTCAGATATTTGAATTTCGTTACTCTTTCCACTGGACCAATATCTGTTGCCGAAAATTTTGGAGCATTCTTGATGTTTGTAAAAAATTTTGTTTTTTCTGCAGTGATTCTCAAACCTGTCTTTCAAGAGATTGTTCATTTTGTTGCATTTGTTAGGTTTTGTGACAATATAGCGATATCGTCTGCAAATGCTAGGCAATTTATTTCAATGCCATTATTTTTTCTCCCCAAAGTTATCGGCAAAATGTTATGCTCTTTAAGCTTTACGTTCCGAATTCTTACAATTTTCTCTGGAACACAGTTGAATAGAAAGTGTGACAGACCGTCACTTTGCCGAACCCTTGTATTTATTATTATTATTATTATTATTATTATTATTATTATTATTATTATTATTATTATTATTATTATTATTATTATTACACCACATCCCAAATGCTCTTAGTCTTTCTGAGAGTGTGTGTTTTCGAGGCGAATGTAGTGACCCTCCACACGCTTGATCTCATAAAAGCTTACCATGTTGTTAAACGTCTAGATAGGTGTTTTTAAAATAATTTATCAGTGTTCATAAGGCTAAAAATTGCAAATCGTAGCTCTTTCTCGGTGCTAAATTTGTATTTGTACGTTTGTGTGCCCTCTTTGAGGTCTTGGGAAACGAATGCCAGTTAGAATCTGAAGGAGATAATATCTATGGGTGACGAAGTATGGGTTATCAGCAGTCACAATTGTTCCACTTTCAATTAGTTGATGTCTTCATTTTCTTGGTCAATTATGTTTTGACGTAACACGAAAAGTTCAAAGGTTCATCATGTTGAGATAATGGCGAGGCACTTTATTGGGTCATGGAAATAATGTGTCTTCCAATTCCCTCTCTCTCAGCAAAGTAAACGTTTTCCTAACTGTTGCACCCGTAATTGATGAGCTAGTTTTTGTACAATTCCAACACTAAAGTGATCTAGCGGAGATGAGGGGCAATATAAGAGATAGAGCACACTTCAATTAATGACAATCAGTCCGCATCTATTATGCTATTGTTGGTCAGTTGTTGGAGGTTGCATGCCACCTCTGTTTTTGTTTCAATTCGGCAATATCAGAGTATCTGAGTCCTAGACAGCCATCGTCTCCCAGTCTCCCTCCCCACACTTATTTATGATTAATCTTCTCATTCTTAGAGAGTTTGTTCCTTCACAGGTTTCTTATCATTTCTACAGTCATCTTCATTATTTTCCTTCCGCCTGGTGGCCATGATCGCTAAGGTGTCAGGTCTTTAAGGTCTGACACAGTAGTTAACTGGTTCTATTCCCGCTGGTGGAAAAAAACGCCATCAGAATGATGGTCGGCAGGTGGTGATATGCACAATTTTTTATCACTAGATTGTGTACCAAAAACCTCTCCGCTGTGTTCATATGGAGTGAAGGCATATTACTCTGTCGATGATGATTTGTTCGTCGGACGGAGGCGTTAAGCGTTGAGTAGACTCCTTGGTTTTATTCGATAGGAGTAGGCTATAAGGCAGCACAAAGTTTCAACCTCCCCTTACCTCTTTCTCCTCCTCCTCTTCATGATCATCATAATCACACCCAGACGCGTTGGCCGTTAAATAGACAGACCTGTATCAGGCCTCTCCGGAAGCCAAACACAATCAATCAATCAATCAATCAATCAATCAATCAATCAATCAATCAATCAATCAATCAATCAATCAATCAATCAATCAATCAATCAATCAATCAATCAATCAATCAATCAATCAATCAATCAATCAATCAATCAATCAATCAACCTGTCTATCTATCTATCTATCTATCTATCTATCTATCTATCTATCTATCTATATATCTATCTATCTATCTATCTATCTATCTATCTATCTATCTATCTATCTATCTATCTATACTAATATAATGAAGAGAGTGCGAATTTTGTGAGTTTGTGTATATCTGGAGGGTAATCTCAGAAACTACTGGACCGATCCTAAAAATTATTTTACTAATGTAAATATTAATTATCCCTGAGAGACATGGGCCGTATTTTATTTTCAAAACAATTCGAGGGGGCTGGGCGACGAGGGAGATACAAAAATACTAGGCTAATATGGACGAAATATCGACTTTGTCGTACAAGGACGAGACAAAGCACATTTTAAGCCCCTTGACGCAAAGAGCAAAACTCGGTAAGCCCTAGGGGCCCAAGAACCATGATTTAAGGCCCTAAAACCAACCGTTATGCAGATATTGGCACCACACTATCCCTGCTCTAGGAATCGGATAAAGAATTGAACTGCCGTAACCATAGCAACGTCAGCTCCAAAATTCTACAGCAGCGAGATTATGCATGTACGTTTGGGCATAGCTGCCAACCAAAATTGGTACACAAATGACCTACCATCTGGAAATAACAAACTGCTGTGTAAGACATTCGTAGGACTCCTTTGGACGGGGATGGATAGAGAGTGAAGTATAAAAATAATAGAAAACCACCTATATTAATGCAGAATCCATAGCTTTTGGGGTCGCTGAGGTGATTAGTCACATTCCAGATATAATTTAAGTCCAAGATAAGTCCGATTGGCACGGTGGTGAGAAGGAGCGGAAAAGAATATGTCCAAAATGATAGAGATTATGGATGAAAGTATGTATGTTCCAGCATAGTTCTCAACCAAACTTGGTACACATACGACTTACTATCTGAAGCAAAAAAGACTGTAGGGGCAGGGAACTCCCTAGCACCCAAATATTAATGTCGAATCCGTAGATTTCAAAGTCCCCCGAGAAGAACTGTGACAATCTGAATGCCATTTAAGTCATAGTTCAGCCTCAGTCGGAATGTCCAACTTGACTAAGATTATGGATGTATGCGTATATGCTCAAGCATACGTTTTTCATCAAGTCGTAGCAGTTGTAAGACCAGAATTGTGGAATCAGCAGTGCGGTAACGTAGTGAGTGCTTCAAAACTTAGCCAGATAGGTTAAGAGGGGAGGACTTGGGGCTGGGGATATGAAAATCCGTAGTTCGCCGTATTTTCCGACCTGTGATTGAGTGTCCGTGAATATTTGACCGATGCTTGGATTGGTGCGGTATGATGTTCTTATGGAAATTATAACTCTTGTTTGTTTGAACGCACAAGACATGCATAATACACCGGGGTAGTTACGGTTAAATGGTACTTGATACCAATGATACTACATCAAACATTGTATGCAACGAAGCTTAGTAAGTCAGAAATAAATTCACCCTTTTATACGGATGTAGGAAGAAAGTGCGGGTGGAAGTGGGGAAGCGGCTTTCCACATGCGAGAGTTCTCGCACTGGTACGCTGGTCCTTACAAAGACGATCATTACTACTCGTACAACCAACACTATCTCCATGACGACACAAAAATATTGTCAGCGAAGCTCGCCGTTGATGAACTTGGCAATAAAAGATTGAAACGTGAATATTTCAGTCAGCAGTCAGAGTTGTTCCACTTTCAATTAGTTGATGTCTTCATTTTCTTGGTCAATTACATTTTGAAGTAGCATGGAAAGTTCAATGGTTCATCACGTTGAGATAACGGTGAGGCACTTTCTTGGGTCATGTACATAATGTGTCTTCCAATTCTCTGCTCTTTCAGCAAAGGATATGATATGCTAAAAAACAATTTAAAGTTTTGTTTAAAAACATTCCAAATAAGTTTGAGTGTTGTTTTTAGAAGTAGAAAAGGTCACAATATGAAGCTAAATTTGGAATTCAATAGGACAAATTTGGGCACATATTCACTTATAGTGTAAATGTTCCTAACTCCTTTACTAACTTTTAAAACATGCTAATCTGAATTTAAATGATAAATATAAAAATTAATATTCATTAAATAAGTTACTCAATCGTCGGACTTTGTAGTCACACTTAGTTCTTACCTGATTACTTACACATACGTTATTTGAAGGGCGCCAGCTACCACTCAGTGCAGCAATAAGAGAATGAGATTCTTGAATATCTCTAGGGTGTGGGGTAATAAGCTTACTTGTGACAACATACCATATAAGTTCTGGGAAAAGGAGATTGGCGTTCGGTTTCCCCATTCAATTTGAGGTTAAGTAATTCTACTCTAGAAATAAAACGATAAATTAATTTGATAGAACAAAATATATTCTTTAAATTGTATAAAACAGATGAGAATATGAAATTATGACATTGCAACTGAAAGAAACTAGGCATGAATTTGAATTCTTCTTGACCGGACATTTAACAATTATACACGAAATGTATCCCTCACTGATTCACTTGATTCTACCTTCAGCACTTTGAGTGTAATTACAACGTATTCCTTTGAATTGGTATTTGCTGCAGATGTATCAAACCTATTTTGGTGATGTATCCTTTTTGTTTCACTGACGACTAAATATCCATGTGACTGCTTCTTCTCCATCCAGATGACTTCTTGGTACGTCTATCCTTCCAACTGCACAGACAGACCAACTGTGGCCTCTCCTTCCAATTGACTTCCTGACTGTTCACTTATCCATTTGACTTCTTCATTGTTCACCTTCCGTTTGACTAATGACTAATGACCGACTGAGGCCTCTCCATCCCGCTGACTGAAGCTATAAGACGCTGGTCCTAGTATTTATAACCATTGGTTGACACACCTACGCAATCTCCAGAAATAACTATGATCTACTCCCACCCTGCTCAAACTGTTTCACACTATGGCGAAATTGCCTGCGGCACCCTGGGTTTCTCAAACAAAGTAAGCTCACCGCTAAATAAGCACGATGACAGAGCGATGACTCGGCAGTTACTCCAGCAGTATTTCGCAATATTACAATGTCACAAGTTATTGCACACACTACATCCACATCTGATATACAACAACTCTTACTGTTCATGTTTTTAGTGTTAATCTATACACACGTATATATACATACATTCAACTACAATCACGCAAGCGATCATCATTGCATAAGTGAATTGAACAATAATAATAGTTACAATAATAGTAATCTCACAAATAAAATAATAATAATAATAATAATAATAATAATAATAATAATAATAATAATAATACAGATATCATCTTGTAACGGGATTTGAACCGTTACAATAGGAAGAGAAATTAGAGATCTTCGATAAATTTCCAAGTACTTCAAAATTATTAAAGAAAAGACTTGGTAAATAACTGATAGGGAATCTGCGACCTAGGCGACTGTCCTGAATGGAGATCCGCGGTGTTTGACTGATAAGTGATTTTCACTATAATACACATGCAATATATAAATAAGCCCCTGTAGTTGGGAACATACAATATATCCACGGTATTCTCTGCCTGTCTTAAGAGGTGACTGAAGTATGCCACTCCACGGGGAATCTGAACTTGGGAGCATGCGCTGGCAACCATGGGGTGCCTATGTGAGTGTCTGACTCCTCACTTTCATGTTTATATCAAAGCTCCCTTCGCTCGCTCTTGTTCTCTTCCGACCTTGACCGTATTAGATTTGAGAGGCCTAGGAATTCTCATTTTCATACCCTTCGTAGCCATTTCGTGACTGGTACCTTTACTCGTCGTAGGACTCTTCTTTTATGACTTCTGATTAAGGTGTAGTAATTCCTCTTAAAACAATAATCACCACCTCCACCACCGGATGGAAAATTTTATTTCTTAAAATTGTCTTCCGTGCTTGATCAAGTAACCATTTAATATCCTCCATACTTCACGAATGATAAGTTATTCTACTACCCGAATAGCAATATTCATCCACTTTTCGTACCTGAATTCCTAATTCCTATTCAGTTACTTTCTATGTCACTTAACTTCATTCGATTCTATGACATGACTTTTGTTTTAATTTATTTTTCACCTTGTATTCCTTTTCCTATACCATTAAGCAATTTCTCCAGATCATCTGCAGGTTCAGATAAAATATCATCCACAAGGCCAACTAAGAGTTTCCAATTTCTCTCTTTCAGTCGTGATTAATTTTCATATTTTACTGCCTAATCTAATAACATTAAAAATGAGACGGGAAAAATTGCTCACTCCTTTTTACTAAATGCAGTTACTCCTTTTTCATATTCTGCTATTCTTACGTGGATTACTGCAGTTTAAATTTTCTATCGGTTTTTTTTTTTTTTTGCTAGTTGCTTTACGTCACACCGACATAGATAGGTCTTATGGCGACGATGGGACAGGAAAGGGCTAGGAGTGGAAAGGAAGCGGCCGTGGCCTTAATTAAGGTCCAGCCCCAGCATTTGCCTGGTGTGAAAATGGGAAACCACGGAAAACCATTTTTGGGTTGCCGACAGTGGGGTTCGAACCTGCTATCTCCCGAATACTGGATACTGGCTGCACTTAAGCAATTGCAGCTATCGAGCTCGGTCTATCGGTTCTGGATTAATGTTCTTTCTCTCTACTTGCTTCCTATCAGCTACATAATTCTAATAATAATAATCAAGAGAAGAATATATTTCCGTAGATTCGTATAATTTGTGATCTATTCTATAATATGCTATAGGTCTTTCTAAAACAGAATTCATAGTTGTAAGAAGTATGTTTGCCCTGCGATATCAACTTTTGTTTCTTACAGGGCTGTTCACCAATTACGCCCTGAAGTCGTACTCCTGCAGACAAGTGGCTCTGGTAGGATCTCTGCTGTTCTTTGTTGGTAACCTCGCGACTTCCTTCGCTACGAACATCTTCCACATGATCATCACATTTGGCATACTCCCAGGTAAGTGAACAAAGCGATATCAACGAGAATGCGTCTTCTCATATAAGAAGGTCACATTCAAATTTATTTAACACCATACTAGAGTAAAGTGGTGCTTTTCGGCAACGGAAGGAAAGTAGAAGTCTAGAACTAGGAACCACAGCCTCTCTTCAGGTACTATACCCGCAGTTATCTGGTGTGAAAATAGAGGAGCTTGACATCTCTAACAACACAATTATAACTTAATATAAATAATGACAGACTGAGTAAAAGGGCACCAATTATAAATTTACACTTTCTTGCTAAATATATCATTGTCATTGAGAATGGCTTCATCTAAACGTTTTTAGTGAGAAGTTCAGTGTACAGAAATTAAAAAGAAGATCTGATTGTTTTGTCTATATTCTATCTCCAATACAGTTTCAGATATTAGGGCGAGTTCAATGTTCACCAAAGAGATACATAGTGCAGACGCAAAATATCATGGCGACATCTGAAATCGAACAAAACACCTATTCCTTTCGGAGCATTGTCTCTGATCCGTTCCCCCTGTGGGTGGGGGCAGTAGAATAACACCCACGGTATCCCCTGCCTGTCGTAAGAGGCGACTAAAAGGGGCCTCAGGGGCTCTGAACTTTGGAGCGTGGGTTGGCGACCACGGGGCCCTCAGCTGAGTCCTGGCATTGCTTCCACTTACTTGTGCCAGGCTCCTCACTTTTATCTATCCTATCCGACCTCTCTTGGTCAACTCTTGTTCTTTTCCGACCCCGACGCTATTAGGCTTGCGAGGGCTAGGGAGTCTTTCATTTTCACGCCCTTCGTGGCCCTTGTCTTCCTTTGGCCGATAACTTCATTTTTCGAAGTGTCGGACCCCTTCCATTTTTTCTCTCTGATTAGTGTTATATAGAGGATGGTTGCCTAGTTGTACTTCCTCTTAAAACAATAATCACCACCACCACCATCTCTGATCCGTTGCCTACGCTATAACACAAGGCCTTGAAATGCACTCGTGGAAACGGGTTGCTTCCTAGTTCACCATTCAGCCGCTAGGATCGCGGACTTGCCCCCTTGTATTCGCATGGCCGTATAGCCTATGTCAATAAGTAAAGTATATCCTAAATAAAAAGAACTGAATGTTTTTGCGAGTATTGACAATACTTTATTTATAGAGCGGTGCTGCATTGGCTTGGATATGTCATTGAAGTTTCAAAACTTTCTCTCTTCTACTTGAGTGGTTCAAAGCAATGTTGTCTAACAGAGGTCTCAGAAATTGTCATAGTAGAAAAATAGGTGGTTTGTCACCTTTACACTTTCCACACTTAATTTCGCTGTTGAACATGTCTTTCGAAAAAATAAACGTACACCTTTTAGTAACTCTCTTCGGGACAAGTACTGCGTAGCGGAAGTGACAAATTTCGTCGTTCACTGCAGAAGTGCCACAGACGATTTTCGGTATCTGAGGGCTCCTCGATCTTGAAACGAATAAGACACAATGTTGAACTTTGAGTAGCTGGAGAACAGATATGTTCTAAACAGCCTTTACAGTCTGTTTTTTTCTTTTGCCACACGAACCATAATGTCATTGTATTCCGCTTGGCGTCTTAGGTAGCTGAAGAAGAGCTCGATGTCATAGCTCTTTAGGTTCCTCATCAATGCATAATGCAAATGTATACTTATGAGTTACCGGTATTTTACGCTGGCCACAGTGGACTGGGTAGTCAAGATCTATGCCTGATACATTTCTCTCATGATTCTTTTTTACTTTCTCTGAATGCATTTTAAGTTTCTTAATATATGACAGGAAATCATTAATTAACCAACTGAGGAGTTCATCTTCAGTACTAAAAGTTGCTTTTTTTTTTGCTAGTGACTTTACATCGCACCGACACAGATAGGTATTATGGCGACGATGGGATAGGAAAGGCCTAGGAGTTGGAAGGAAGCGGCCGTGGCCTTAATTAAGGTACAGCCCCAGCATTTGCCTGGTGTCAAAATGGGAAACCACAGAAAACCATCTTCAGGGCTGCCGACAGTGGGATTCGAACCCACTATCTCCCGGATGCAAGCTCACAGCCGCGCGCCCCTAACCGTACGACCAACTCGCCCGGTTAAAAGATGATCGTTTGTTCTCGTTCCTGAATATGTCCCATGTGAGGTGTTTCAGACGTTATGCGCATTGAACAATTTAATAAAATGCTTCATAAAACAAATGGCTTATTTTAAACTGTATTTTATGCTCTCGGGACATAACCACCTCCATACTTTACAAACCAGAGATTGTTTCAGGGGAAAATACAATATTTTTAGCTCTTGCTACATTCATTTTCATGAAATTTGTTGGGCAAATTATTTTCCTCGCTGGTTTACTAATTTAAGATTTCTGAGTTTAAAGATGCCTCTCAAATGATTGCCGGTCACGGTAGCATAGTTTAAAAAAAGTCCAGTGACAAATTTTGGGATCGCCCGATTCTTATGACGTAACTCGGATCAAAACTTAGGAACATTCACTGGAAACTTGTCAAACGAAATTCCACTACCTTTAATTTCTCGTGAATAAACCATGACTGGAACTGCGAATGCTTAACATCAGACAAATACATAATACATTCACAACCAACTCAGTTAATGAACACGTTTAAAGGCGCGAGCCTGGTCGACAGGGGGCAAGATAGCGATCCTAGCGGCCCGGCATTGAACTTCAGTGTAACCACTTCCATAGCGTTTTACGGGCTCTATTTCCAGGCCTTGTATTATAACGTAGGCAACGCTCTGATCATTCAGTTTCCATACTGATTTGTGGGTGAAGGTAATTGCAATGCAGCTCACGGTGTGGTCAACATAGCCGGCCCGGTTCTTCTGGCTGGGTAGCAGTCGCTTAGGTGAACAAAGATCCTCTGCTAGAGATTTTACCGAATGTAGATATTCACTGACGCGTTGAAACACTTCTTCTGGAGGAAACATTTCGGAAATATAGGTAATTTCCAAATCTATAGGTAGAACTCTACTGATTACTTTGTCATTTGTTCTACGTCGTCCGACACAGACAGGCTTACGGAGGCGCTGGGAATGGGCAGAACTAGAACTGAGAAAATGCGACTGCGTTATTAATTAAGGTACATCCCCAGCATTTGCCTTGTGTGAAAATAAGAAACCATGGAAAATCATCTTCAGGACTTCCCATAGTGGGGTTTGAACTCATTATCTCCTGAAAGCAAGGTAGTAGCGAAGTGATTCGAAACGCGTGAACAACTTCCTAAGTATTGACGGGAGGTTAAGAACGCCCCTCTCTCTCGCTCTTTCTTACGGTTCTTTCAATTCAGATGAGGCTGTTGTACAAGTCCATCTTCTGTAGCCCTCAGCCAGACGCTCTGCACCACTTAAGTCCAGTTACATTCCTGATGATGTTGGACCTACGGATGAGAAATCGCCCATACCCTCTCTGATCCGGAACATTTTTCAGGAATGGTCAGTTTTCAAATTAATCTGTTCCATGTCGTATCAATAATAATTTTTTTTCTAGTTGCTTTACGTCGCACCGACACAGTGGCGACGATGGGACAGGAAAGGGCTAGGAGTGGGAAGGAAGCGGCCATATTTTAATGCAAAAACTTTATACTTATTTACCTCTTGAAGGCGAGTAGTTATGTGATATTAAAGCAGAATATTTTAAACGTTTTATCAAATATTTCTAGGATTTTTAGCACATATAGAATTAAATTTTTTCATTTCTTTAGCACATAAAAATCCGATCCCTAATAAAAAATGCTAAATTATGTGTTCAAAACCTAAAAGCACTTAATTTAATCTATTTCCGGCTCCATGGCTAAATGGTTAGCGTGCTAGCCTTTGGTCACAGGGGTCCCGGGTTCGATTCCCGGCAGGGTCGGGAATTTGAACCATAATTGATTAATTTCTCTGGCACGAGGGCTGGGTGTATATGTCGTCTTCATCATCATTTTATCCTCATCACGACGCGCAGGTCGCCTACGGGAGTCAAATCGAAAGACCTGCACCTGGCGAGCCGAACATGTCCTCGGACACTCCTGGCACTAAAAGCCATGCGCCATTTCATTTTTTATTTAATCTATAAGGAAACACTTTACTGTGCTTATCTAATTAATTGCATATTAACCGTATAGGCCTATTGTTATTTATTTCTAGGTGTGGGTCTAGGACTGATGATTCCAGCGTCCTTCCACTGTTTCAATGATTACTTCATCCGACGCCGGGTGTTCGTGATGGGCATAGCGCAGACCACCTTGTCGGCCGGAAGCATGCTTTATCCCATCATTGTGGAGCATCTGGTGGAGAAGTTCGGCTTCAGAGGGGCTCAGGCTATCGTGGCTGCCATGACACTGGGCGCAACGCTTGGCGCGCTCTCCTTCATCCCTGCTGTAAGAAAATCAAAGAAACTCAACACCATCGTCTCCAACAAAGTCACTCAAAAGGTCAACGGTGACTTTGTACCGAAAAATCTCTCTTGTGGGGAGAAAGTGGGTTCCGCTCAGTCTATCCCCAAGGACGGAGAGAAGCCTATATCAGAGCAGGACGCCAAGTATAACAGGGAGTCTGTGAAGTTGATGTGCACCCTGGAGCCAGACTATGACCACGAGAGTGATCACACGGAAGACAAGCAGCAGATAGAGAAGAAAACTGAAAACGCACTGACTGTTGACTGGAAGCCAAGGGAGGATCAGACGAGTCCGCTAATAATGGAGAACGGTCGGAAGGTACGTTTAAATCTAACTAGCTGTAATACCTGCCGTTGATGGGACAATCATTTCGATGGCCTACTTAGAATACTCGTTATCTCCCAAAATTCTTCCTATCCATTATTTCCCTTAAGACTGGTCACGCCTTCCGGCCACATTTCAGTATGCAGTCCATCAGAACAATGTTCGTTGGGTTCATTTTCTTATGCTTACGAGTAAAGGAAAATGAACCTTATAAAAATTATACTCCAGGAGTTAGTACATACATGACTCAAATATACATTCTTTATAGCACGGTAAGGTAAGGTTCATTTTCCTTCACACATCGGCATAGGAAAAAATAACACAACGAACATTGTTCTGATGGACTGCATATCGTCGGCTTACTTCTAAAACCTCGTATGTTACAATGTTCTTCCTACCCATTACATTCCCTAAGACTGATCACGCCTCCCAGCCACATATTTATATGCAATCCATCAGAACCTTTTTTGTAGTGTTCATTTTCCTATGCTATTATGTAAAGGAAAATGGACCTTACCACACCATATTGTAGGGATGTTGTTTTCAAGACGAATTTAAGCACTCCTACATTTTAGTGTATGTATGGTTCATTTTCCTTTCACTCTCCCACAGGAAAATGAACACAACGAAAATTGTTCTGATGGACTGTACATCCATATGTGGCTGGGAGGCGTGACCAGTCTTAAGGAAGAAAATGGATAGGAAGTGCATTGAGAGATACGAGGTTTTAGAAGTAAGCCGTCGATATAAATGTGTGTCTTAAGGGAAATAATGGATAGCAAGAGCTTTGGGAGATACGAGATATTCTAACTAGGTCATCAATATCATCTAGTTAAGTATATTGGTATATTGGACTACTTTCATGGTATTAGGGTGAGGAAATTATTGAAAAATGAGAAAATGGTACATTATGCAACAATCCTATCATGACAATAATTAAGACACGATTATATTTATAAAACGAGCGAAGCGAGTTTCATCATTTCCATACGAGTGTCTTAATTACCATTATAGGCGAGTTGTGTACGTCTGTTTATGATCGATGATAATTATAACTCTATTTTTTTAATATTCATAAAATTCTCAGAGCGCATGCGCTGGGTTATTGATTTTCCGTGCGTGGATCAGAGACCTTGACAATGTCATATGTTTTCAAAGCTTTGATATAAGGTTATCATAACCTATCTTTATTTCAAATACAAATTGTTTATTGTACAGTTAGTGAAGTGAATTTGCTGGAATGTGCCGTGTGGTTGTGGAATATTGGAAGTAGAAGGTGAATTGATGTTAATATGTGTGTCCGACATGTTTGATTTTGGAAACAAGTGCGAAGCTAGTGCACTGAGCGTAGGTGCAATGCTATCCTTACCTAATTGGTCAAACAGTTGTATCATAATGAAAATCTGAACTACCGAGCTCGATAGCTGCAGTCGCTTAAGTGCGGTCAGTGTCCAGTATTCGGGAGATAGTAGTTTCGAACACCACTGTCGGCAGCCCTGAAGATGGTTTTCCGTGGTTTCCCATTTTCACACCAGGCAAATGCTGGGGCTGTACCTTAAGTAAGGCCACGGCCGCTTCCTTCCCACTCCTAGCCCTTTCCTGTCCCATCGTCGCCATAAGACCTATCTGTGTCGGTGCGACGTAAAGCAACTAGCAAAAAAAAAAAAAAAAGAAAATCTGAACTCTGATTGGTGGAGAACTCGTATCATAATGAAAACCTGAACTCTGATTGGTGAACATCCTGTATCATAATGAAACTTGAACTATAATGAGCGTCATTAAGATTCAGTTTTCTGGCATATATCATTTATGTTTCGGCATCGTAGCGCATAAAGAATATTTCAAACTGTACATGTGACGAAATATGACTCAAAAACGTTTTCTTTATGTAAAACTGAAAAACTGGCGAAAATGACCATAAATTGAATATCCAGCCCGTTTCTATACGGGGTCGGGTATGGAGGGCGGTGCATCCATGACCGGATGCACTTCCTGACCTCAACCTCATCAGAGGAGTTAATGAGATGAAATGAATAATCAGATTTAGCGAATGGCTTTACAGATACAATACATGCGCACATGATTTTGGAAAGCAAACTATATATTTACGTCCATGTTGTTTATGTAACTAATTGTCTCTGGAAACGCACAAGTAAATTCACTGGTGTCGCTACTGTACTTTCGTTTTCGACACTCGACTAGACATATTTCTCTCCTGGTCAAGATACAGTAATGAGATATGTGATAGTAGGAAGGGAGAGAGTGAAACCCGGTGCCGGCACATAGACCAAGGGGTTTGCTGGAAGCTTTACGTCCCCATCCGACGGACGAATCACCATCAACAGTGTCATATCCCCTTACTCCATATAAGGTCCGGCTCCATGGATAAACTTGTCCTCGGACACTCCCGCCTCTAAAAGTCATACGCCATTTCATTTCATTTTACTCCATATGAGCACTGAGGAGGGGTTTGGAATTGAATCCAGGCTTTTGGCATTCGATCTAGTGATTAGAAATTGAATACCACCACCTCTCCTACCCTGACGGCCAACATTCTGATGGTGAAGATGTTTTCAACTAAAGGATTCCAACCGGCTAACCACGGTGTTGATCCCTTAACGATGATGGCCATCAGGTGGGCTAATAATAATAATAATTTCGTGTGGCTATCTCTAGCCGGGTGCAGCCCTTGTAAAGCAGACCCTCCGTTGAGGGTGGGCGGCATCTGCCATATGTAGGTAACTGCGTGTTATTGTGGTGGAGGATAGTGTTATGTGCGGTGTGTGAGTAGTAGGAATGTTGGGGACAGCACAAACATCCAGCCCCCGAGCCATTGGAATTAATCAATGAAGGTTCAAATCCCCGACCCGGCCGGGAATCGAACCCGGGACCCTATGAACCGAAGGCCAGTACGCTGACCATTCAGCCAACGAGTCGGACAAGGTGGGCTACAATTACCATACACTGATCCATAAAAATATAAATTCTGTAACCAGCACCGTGTATCCGAAAGTTAAGGGATATCGATAGGAATGAAGGCAAGAATGATGGCATTTCACCAAAATCTGGACCCTGGTAATAAGTAGATATATAGTTTCGTGTTTTGCTATTTTCTATAATCTATTTTACTTCTACAGCATTCCCAGGTCAGAAATGGAAGCTTGGTCGGCGACGATTCAGTTCAGCAGCTTGATTTGCCCAATGGGATGCGGCACTTGTCACCACGTCTATCTATCATAAGTACTGGGAGCCTCGTGGTGGCTGGCGCTGACAGCCTGGCGCTCAGTTCGAGACGCTTGCGAGGAAGCAGAAGGTAAGCATTTAATTTGCAGTATGTTTAACGTGGCGCATTCAGCTAACTTTATCCCTAAGTGGTTACACTCCACTTCTGACCCACTGAGCCCAGCAGTTTTGAAGGAATTCCATGGTGTTGAAATTTACTTACACATCTGTTCTTTAACATCCTGAAAAATAGCGAGATGGAGTTTCTGCATGAAAACATCCTAAAATGCTACTGACTACCGGCAGAATCGAACCCACTACTTTAGAATAAAATTACCATACCTACTTGACTTCACCAATGAGATCACGTAAAACTATCCTATATCAGTTTTGAGGGATTCATGGCTTTCATTAGTTTCGTAAAAGGAAGATACAACTACTTTATCGGATTGTATGTTTGTCTTTTCAGAAATATCTGGTCTACTATCGTGGACTTCCTGGACCTGGGCTTACTCAAGGACCCGGTGTACACCAACCTAGCTCTGGGAGTGTCTTGCGCCTACTATTCAGACTTCACGTTCATCACACTCTTCCCACTCTTCATGTTCTCGCTAGGCTTCACCATGTCCGAGACCGCACTCTGCATAGCGGTTGGCGCAGCCTGCGACCTGGCGGGAAGAATCGTCTTCTCCATGCTCGGAGCCTGGACCAGTATCCGCAGTCGGACTGTCTTCCTGATAGGTGCAATCTGCATGGTTCTCGGAAGAGTAGGTAGGTCTTCATTCCAGTCAGAAATAGCAATCATTCAAGTAATAAAATTAAGAAAATACCTAGTTGATTTTGGAAAACAAAGCTTGGGAATCTTCCCTGTGTTTACGTTTCCCTGACAAAGCCATCCAACTCTCAGGTACAAATATCAAGAAACTGAAGGCACATAACCTACATCTTTCTAAATAAGATGCCGGGCTGAGTGGCTCAGACGGTTGAGGCGCTGGCCTCCTGACCCCAACTTGGCAGGTTCGATCCTGGCTGATGCCGGTGGTATGTGAAGGTGCTCAAATACGTCAGCCTCGTGTCGGTAGATTTACTGGCACGTAAAAGAACTCCTGCGGGACTAAATTCCGGCACCTAGGCGTCTCCGAAAACCGTAAAAGAGTAGTTAGTGGGACGTAAAACAAATAACATTATTATTATTATTATTATTATTATTATTATTATCTAAATAAAATGTAATCATAATTAGAATAACAACAACAACAACAAGATAATAATAATAATAATAATAATAATAATAATAATAATAATAATAATAATAATAATAATAATAATAATAATAATAATAATGTCCTCAGTCCTCATCCTGAAGGCTGGTTGAATCCTCAACAGCTCCACCATTAGCTGTCATAGATGGCCTAAGCATCACTAAAGAGGCATATTTTTAGCTAGCTAGTTGTTTTACGTTGCACCGACACAGATAGGTCTTATGGCGACGACGGGATAGGAAAGGCCTAGGAGTTGGAAGGAAGCGGCCGTGGCCTTAATTAAGGTACAGCCCCAGCATTTGCCTGGTGTGAAAATGGGAAACCACGGAAAACCATCTTCAGGGGTGCCGACAGTGGGATTCGAACCCACTCTCTCCCGGATGCAAGCTCACAGCCGTGTGCCCTGACCGTACGGCCAACTCGCCCGGTAAGAGGCATATTAGAGAAATGAGGAGTGAGATAGTTTCCCGTTGCTTACTTCAGAGCCAAAAGTTGTTATTACATATCAGTCTGCCAACCCCACCGAAACGCATGCACCAACCGACACTATGAGCAACATTTTCACGCCATTCATAACAGGGACTGGCTGCATAAGGAATGGCATTACTAGCATCGCTCATAACCTCAATCACTTTGATATTGTCAAAGCCAAGGATGAGACCGAGACAGATCAATGAACGTAACAAAATTACTCTAGCCCATACCAGAAGTCATAATAATAATAATAATAATAATAATAATAATAATAATAATAATAATAATAATAATAATAATAATAATAATAATAATAATAATAATAATAATAATAATAATAATAACATATTATTATATCTGTGTCGGTGCGACGTTAGCTAAAAATAACATATTATTATTATTATTATTATTATTATTATTATTATTATTATTATTATTATTATTATTATTATTCTTGCGTTCCGGCCTTCTAAGGACCACGTTACAATTTCAATTGTTCCTCCTTAGTTGTTCTTTCCTTTTCTTCCAGTATTCTTTCATTGTTTCACTGTGTTTCTTTTTCCTGTCTTCAGTCCACTTTGTGCCTGTTTTCTTTTCCTTCCTCCCTTGGAATCCTTCCATTTGTAAGACTTTCTTCGTAAAAATCTTTCTTTCCAATAATTCTTCTTCTCGTATGTTGTTCCTTTCCAGGTCTTTCTTGACTTCTTGAATCCAGGTGGTAGTTGATTTCTTTTCCCAAAGGTACTTGAAGATTCGTTTAGTTAGTCTATTGTCATCCATTCTGTAAATGTGTCCAAGAAATAGCAGTCTCCTTTTTCTTATTGTTTCTGATATATTTTCTACGTTCTGGTAAATTTCATTGTTACTTCTTAATTTCCAAAACTCTGCAATTCTTGGAGGACCTAATATTTTCCTTATAATTCTTCTTTCTAATATTTCTAATTTATCAAGCTTGTAGTTCAGTGCTAGACATTCGCTGGCATAAAGGCATTCTGGTTTCACTACTGTGTTGTAGTGCTTTATTTTAAGTTTCCTTGATTATTATTATTATTATTATTATTATACTTGGTCCCAATCTCAAAGATGGTATTTTACGGACTTAGGAGCAACGTAGAAATATACACCCACACCGGAAACATATCAAGCGTAATCCGAAAAGGAAGTATAACTTTTTACCCTCACCACTTCAGATTGCCAACTGAAGGAATCTGTAAACGTTTGTTATTCTACTTCAGCAGTATCGCAACGATTCCTCCCTGGTTGGTGGAGATCGATAAGGATATTTTGAAGGATGAATTCACAGAAACAGACATTCAACTCCGAGAACCACTCAAAACACAAACTTAGACAGGTTCATCAAGAAGAAGTCCCAACTCGACTTAAATATTTCCATTCTGATGCATGGAAGAAAGCACACTCCGAAGGGATGAAAACCTGGTGAGCCCTCAAGAAGGCTAACAGTTGAGATCTCGCGGTCCTTAGAGCTCCTAACGATGAATAATAATAATAATAATAATAATAATAATAATAATAATAATAATAATAATAATAATAATAATAATAATAATAATAATAATAATAATAATAATGTCGCAACCATAACCTCTTGGAAAGAATCGCCAGCCAGACAGGACTGAGGATCTCAGCAGAAAAGACCAAATTCATGACGAACATCAAAGATGGACCAAAATTCCTGGAAACAGAGATAGGACGGATAGAAAGGGTCAAAAAGTTCAAGTACCTTGGTGAGACGATACAGGAGAATGGACTAGAAAAAGCTGCAGTGGAAGATCGGATATCAAAAATGGAGAGAGCATATGGATTGACAAAAAACATCTACAATAAGAAGTGCTTATCTTGGAATTCCAAATTAAAACATTACAACACTGTGGTCAAAACAGAATGCCTGTATGCCAGTGAATGTCTGTCCATGAACTACAAGCTGGAGAAGCTAGAGGTCCTAGAAAGAAGAATCCTCAGAAAAATTATGGGAGCTGTCCAAACTGAAAGCGGATAGAAACTTCGGAGCAACAAAGAAGTTTACCAGAAGGTAGAAAGAATATCAGAGACCATGAAGAAAAGGAGGCTAGCGTTTCTTGGACACCTATACAGAATGAACGCAAACAGACTTACCAAACAGATATTTGATTACTTCTGGAGAAAAAAGACCACTACAGCATGGATTAAGGAAACGAAGAAGGATATTTACTGGTTAAGCATCTTGGAAGACCAGCCGTTAGAAAGGAATACGTTTAGGAACACACTGAAGAATTTGGAAGGTGTTCAAGGCGCAGAAGGGAACTAAGAAGACCGGAAGATCCTGGACAGATGAACAACGGAAGCAGGCCAGCGAAAGCATGAAGGAGTATTGGACACAGAGAAAACTCCGCACGAAGAGAAAGAAATGGAGTTGTAGCGTGATCCTTAGTGGTCCATTCGATTGTAAAAAAAAAAAAAAAAAAAAAAAATTATAATAATTTAGTAAGCCGTGAGGCTTTGTTTAGTTCCGCACCTCTTAAACACAAATCGTTAAAATTGAATCTAACCATCATCGGTTTTGGTCTTCCTGTGTCACACTTACCTCTCTAGGACCAAGTCCCTTATTGTCCTAAGTAACCTGCCCTACTATATTCGTCTCACGTAACCCTATCACTGAAGCTATTTCATACACACACCTTCAACTATTGAGTTCATTCCTAACTTGGACAGTATCTGCTCTTTGTGAGAGTTCTCCCGATGCAAAGGTTATTTCATCTTAGAGCACACTTCTTCATCACAGAACACCGTAACAAACAGACAAGAATTCTCTGTAATTATTTGCTCCATTATTTCAGTTGTATTTGATCTCGAAACCATACGATATTCTCAATCACATTTTGTTTCAGCTAGTGTCCAATATATTATTGAGATTGTGCGTATTGAATCATATGCAATGTTTGGTTAAGCTGTAAATGAGAGAAAGGGGAATAAGAATAATAAATTGTGAATGAATAACCCTTGAAATAGCATGTCTCTCGGATTGCTGTTTTGACTTTGCCAATGAACATGTCGTAAACACATAAAGAAACCACCATATGCGTGTGTACAGTTAATCATTAACTGGTCTGTCTCAAACGCATTACTCAACTCCAAACTTGTTCTTACAAGAACATTTATTTGTTGTTGATGATGCTTGTGCAAGAAGATTCGAACATCTGATGACGAATAAACACTGTTGAGATGAAGGTGGAGAATCCAGACATACTGCAAGGAATTTATTAATCTCAGTAATGCATCATAAATATTGTTGGTTGTCACTAGACATAGGATTTATATTTTGCTGTATAAATCACCAATATATCGATGGCTTACTTCTAAAACCTCGTGTGTCTCAATGCTCTTCCTGCCCGTTATATTCCTTAAGACTGGTCACGCCCCCCAGATACACATCTATATGCAGTCCATGAGAATAATTTTCGTTGTATTTATTTTCCTATGCTGGCGTTCAAAGGAAAATGGACCTTATCATACCGTATTGTAAGGATGATGGTTGCTCGCGAATTTACGCACTCCTACAGTATAATGCATTCAAGGTTCATTTTCCTTTACACACTATCACAGGAAAGTGAACCGAACGAAAATTGTTCTGATGGGATGCATATCCATATGTGCCTGGAAGGCATGACCAGTCTTTAGGAAAATAATGGATGGGAAGAGCATTGGGTTATACCCTACGTGGTTTTAGAAGTAAGCCATCGATATGCATGCAACTAGCTTCAGAAAGTGGTGAAATATGAGCTTAAGTATGCACTTATTGTCATGCTATTAAACACTTTTGTGAAATGAAAACGTAACATTCCTATACTAGACATATTTCACGCGATTCACCCACACCAACATAAAAATCATGATCGTGAATAAGCATCTGAATGACAAACAAAATATCACACTCTACTTAGAGTTGTGGCTGTTCCACTAGGGCACAGTGCATAGTTTGCGAGACGTATTAATCTAACAGTGTTCATTGTGTACACGTCTCCTAGATAAGACACGGTGTGTTAATCAATACACATGATAAATCACAATTAGTAAGGCTGAAAGAAAACTGTCTAAAAAAAACGTGAAGAAATACACTTAAATACACATTCCTCTTATATTTTACACTACACGCCCTACTTTCCCTGTACGTAATTTGAGACATAAAAACTTTCCATTCTTTCAAACGCACAAAATTAACACTATAAACATACCTGTAAAAATAAACACTATTATACAAAGAACGACCTGTTTCCTCCTACAAGAACATCGTCAAATTCTATCAAATCACTTAAATAATGCGTATATATATCCAGTATTGTTTACGTTGCGTAAACTTGTGAATGATAGAGAATTAGGTGATAATATGAACAAGTATTAACAAATAATGATTATTTTATAACGAAGATTTTATTAGAACTCAACCATCACCGTATTAACATAATGAAAAAAATGTACTTACCTGGATTACCGAAGCTTAGTTCGTTGTCTCCAAACACTATTTCAGGACTGCCATAATTTGCTTTGCAGTAATTTACACTACAACAATTTTCTCCAAGTTTTCTAGCATAAATCTGTGACGTTAGTCTGTTAAAATGAACATGAACGCAGAGAATGAATGGTCTCTACATCTACGATGTGACATGAATTCGAGAGCGAGTGTAGGTGTTAAACACTCTGTTAGTTCCACATTATCAGTACCAGCTAAATATTCGTGATATCGTAGCTCGGATTTATTTTGAGGACATCACGATAATTTGTTTGCAGAGCGAGTCCGAGGTTTCCTGTGATACCTTCCAGTTCACATTTCACTTTCACCATAATCTCCAGCGAACCACAGAGGCGCAACCCACAAGTTTCTAGATTCTTGATTTTTCCTTGAAAACTTACCACAGCTGTGAAGTTCATTTATAATTCACGGCATTAATGAATTTATATTTTGTTGAAGACTGCTTGCAAAACATGTTAAAATATGCATCATAAAGGTCGAAAACCTGCACAATAAATCGTAAATTTGAAATGTATGCATTAATCGCAAAAATATGCAAATATATATATATATGCACTATTAAACAAAATCATTTGTCCAGTTTCACCTTCAAACGCACTTACCTGTCGGGTTAGGAGGTCTACATAACGGCAAACAAAATATGCATTTGTATACAAATCCCATGTCTATTAATCGCCTAAGAAGTCTACAAGGAGGTCTCGCCAGCCAGCACAATCCAACAACTGCCCGATGGCTTGAACGTCATTCCTTAATCCATCACTTCCATGAATCAAACTAAATACTATCATTAACATATATTATAGTTTTGTAAAACCATACAGAAATGTGCCCTACAACGATGTTCTCCTGGGAAACTTTTCATAATTATGTGCGTACTCTTTTTGGCAGCGAGGAGATAAGTTATGCAAACATTTATTTTCTTTTCCGTTTGATGACTGCTTTGTGCAAGAAGCTCACTGGAGAAAAGGATATTTTCTGACACAAAAAATGATGGGCTGAAAACACCGAAGTCCCTGAGAAGGAATATATTAGAAGAGAGATTACTTGGATCAAACGCACTATTTGGAACGAACAAGGCCAGCCTCAATTAATTAAGCGATATAGATCGTATTAAGAAAATTAGGAGTTTTAAATCAGTATATCATCATCCATAAGCTAAATTCCTTTATGATCTGAAAAAAGTACTGTATAATTGCTCTTGTTTTTCCAGTGATGATCTACGCACACGGATACCTAATCCTCGTCATTGCAAACGGCTTCCACGGCTTCTTCCGTGCTTGGATCCATGCTAACTTCGCGCTGGTGTTCGCCGAACATTGCCACCGGGATCGCTTCCCTTCAGCCTACGGTCTCTTCATGGCCATCAGTGGAGTTATCGGGATTTCCACTGGACCACTTGTGGGTAAGTTGACTTTTAGTATACAGTTGGTAGGAGTTTGCCAAGGCGAATCATGGTGGCATCCCAGGCACTCAACTGTTATTATAATTTCTCTATGTTATCCACTGAATCAAGTCAAGATCAGGAAAATGTTCAATTCATCACGCTTTTTATTCAAAGATGAGACATGTTGTGTAAGCATAGCCTTGAAAATTAGTTCATTGGGACTCTGCAAGGGAGACAATATGTGTCTGCGCAGTGTATGAACGTCCATTGGAGGTGTGCATTCAAAAAATATTAAAGAGTGATGATAAAATTAAGAGTTACACTCCTAAAAATATCCATCTATATATTAAAAAATGTATGAAAACTAAAGTCAGTCAGTCCGGCCATTCTATCCAGTCAGTTTCCTTCACATCTTTAACTGAAAGGTATTCATGCACAGATTTGTCATCAGGTACTACAAATCATTTAACTTCCGCCTTCTTCAAATTATTTGATTTTAATTTTTTTTGTCTCTTTGAAGCAATCATATCGTCGATTCTAATTGAGGTACGCAGTTCGTTTTGGTCTAAGAACACTCAGTGGATCAAGCTCTTTCATTTCAGTTCTTAACTATTCAAATTGGTTGATTCTGAGGAATGTTATGAGTGCACATTCCATTTGAAGTCTCATTTCTTCAACATTTTTTCTTATTGAAGCAAACATATCTTTCGTTCTAATTGAGGTACGCAGTTAGTTTTGGTCTAAAACACTCAGTGGATTAAGTGGATTAAGCGCTTTCTTTTGAGGTAATAACTACTTAAATAGGTAGATTCTGAGAAATTTGTCTCCATGACGAAGATTTTGAAGGACTTCTTAACAGTTCGGCGCGTTGTGTTGTTCCAAGGAACGTTTAATTCAATTTCTTTGTGTGATGTATTTTCAAGTGTTTTGTTGACATAATATTACATTCTATTACCACAGCAGATCATGTGCTTTATTTCATTAACTCGAAACTTTGCAAATACATCCGTGAGGATAGTAACGAACAACACCATACTTTGTACATTGCGGGCGGAGCCAGCGGGAAACTGCTAGTTGGATTCTTGAAGATTTTTCTGTCAAAAAATCAATTATGCGTCATCGAGACACAATGTCTTACTAACTGCTGTCATACCATCTACCAAAACATTCTACACAGTAGTACATAAGTTATAGGATTGTGAGTGGACCTGAGCAATGTTGTGAGATGGACAGTAGACAATAGTATGATGGTAAACGGGATAATAATAATAATAATAATAATAATAATAATAATAATAATAATTTTATGGCCTCAGCTGCTGGCCAGACATTTTAATTTGACGCCATCTGGCTGTCTGCTCGTCAATTTCGACGTTTCGTTTTACTCTAGGCCCACTAGATGGCAGACAGAGTAAACCGAATCTCTCTCGGGCGTCTGCGGCTGAGATTTAATTAATTTTGTCGGGTAAATACCAAATGTGTCACAGGAGATATTTTACATGCCGACATCGGACGACATGGAATGTCGAATGGACTTGTTTTCGCCCTTTAAAAATTCCGGCTACCTCTGCCGGGTTTGTGCCCGCAATCTTGGGATCTGGAGATCGACACTCTACCACTGATCCAAAGAAGCAGCTTGCTAAACGAGATGAAAAGTCAGGTTACAAGGTTCACAAAGAGGAAACATCCTTTCAGTTTTAATTACTGTATTTTTGGGGTGATAGTAGGCGTACCTCATGGGGATCACTGGTAAGTACCTTAACCATTAACGAGATTGTAAAGAAAGGATAGAGATTTTCTCACATGGCTATGTGGGTAATTAAGGGTTGTAGTAAGGATGTAATGGAGAGGGCGTATTAAGTCTCTGGTAAGACCCCAGTTAGAGTATTCTTCCAGTGTATGGGACCCACGCCAGGATTACTTGTTACGAGAAGTGGTAAAGATTCAAAGGAAAGCAGCATGATTTGTTCTTGCTGATTTCCAACAAAAGAATAGTGTTGCGAACATTTTGTAAACTTTGGGCTGCGAAGACTTGGAAGTGAGGAGACGAGCAGCTAAACAGTATGTTCCAAGTTGTCAGTGGAGAGATGGCGTGGAATTACTACTACTAAAATATTTTCATTCCTCCCCTGAAGGGTGAGGCGGGCCTCTTAGACGGTGACGCCGTCTCTCAGGCCGGGAGTTTTGTTCGGTGAAGGAGATTTTCGGAGAAGGTGAGGGGCTGGCGGCCGTGGCCTATACTAGGAACTGTCCCAGCATTCGCCTTAGTACAGGAGTATGGAAAACCACGGAAAGCCATTCTCAGGACAGCCGACGGTTGGGGCCAGCCATGAGGTCCAGCCCGGTCCCGTCTCCCGAATGTAGAGGAGTAGAGGCACGGTAAGCCGTGCACACCCTTCCTCTGCTCGGTTGGCCGGTCAGAGTGCAGAGCTGTTCGACCACGACCAGCCAGGGCAGAGACTCACTCTGCATCTACCGACCTGGCGTGGAATGGTATTAGTAGATTTTTTTTTTTTTTTGCTAGGGGCTTTACGTCCCACCGACACAGATAGGCCTTATGGCGACGATGGGATAGGAAAGGCCTAGGAGTTGGAAGGAAGCGGCCGTGGCCTTAATTAAGGTACAGCCCCAGCATTTGCCTGGTGTGAAAATGGGAAACCACGGAAAACCATCTTCAGGGCTGCCGATAGTGGGATTCGAACCTACTATCTCCCGGATGCAAGCTAACAGCCGCGCGCCTCTACGCGCACGGCCAACTCGCCCGGTGTATTAGTAGATTGGTAGCTTGAGTGATTGTTTAAAAGTAGGAAGTAAGAAAGATCATAATATGAAGACAAAGTTGGAATCAAGAGAATAAATTGTGGAAAATATTAATTTACAGGAAGAAAAACAAGGGATCGGAATACAGTAATTTATCGTGGGAAATGTTCGATAAATGTCCAAGTTTTTTTGGAAACATTTAAGCGGAGGCTGGGTAAACAACTGGCATGGAATCTGCCACCTGGGTGACAGCCGTAAATGCAGATCCCTGATGAGTGAATTAAATTGACGTTCAGTTTCGAAAGTATAGACCAATTCTACCTCCAAACGTATTACTAATACTACTAAACATTTTCATTCCTCTCCTGAAGCGGGAGGCGGGCCTCTTAGACGGTGACGCCGTCTCTCAGGCCGGGAGATTTGTTACGGTGAAGGAGATGTGCGCAGAAGGTGGGAGGGTGGGCGGCCGTGGCCTATACTACGAACTGTCCCGGCATTCGCCTTTGTGCAGGAGAATGGAAAACCACGGAAAACCATTCTCAGGACAGGCCAGCCATGAGGTCCAGCCCGGTCCCGTCTCCCAAATGCAGAGGCGTAGAACCACGGTAGAGCCGTGGCCAACTTTCCTCTGCTCGGTTGGCCGGTCAGAGTACAGAGCATATGGTACAACAACCCACTCTGCATCTACCGACGTCAGAACTTATTCTGCGTTAACAATCTTGTATGCAGAACGTTCGAAAATTGCATGTTCTGTACACACATTTCAGTACTTGCTATATAAATAGCTGTTTCGCGCACTTATATTCAAACAGTTTGAAACGTGTAAAAGAAATGCCAAACGCGAATTGAATTCGCAAGAAACGGATAAATTTGGAATTTAATACTTATAGATGCTCATTTTTAATTTCAGGTGTTATCCGGGACGTCACCAACAGCTACCCCATCTGTATTCACTCCCTGAACGTTCAGATGATGCTGTGTATCGTACCCTGGATTCTGGAGCTCACTTACACTCGTTTCTGCCGGAGAAAGGAGAACGACAATGCTGCACCTTGAGAGGGAGGCACTTCCAAGAAACAATTATCCTCAAATTGACGCAACTCCTGAGTTGCCATATTACTTGGAGTTCCAGACGTGATATATACTCTTTGTCACATCAGAACGTGTGTCCAGACATTACCTAATCTCAAGGTGTTCTGCAATTACTCATCCTATTCTAGCAGGATACAATTCCGCTACAGAGTGTATATATTATTAATTCACGTACCTGATAATATTTATGTACTATAGTTAGATTAGAGTAATGAGCTTCGGTGATCGTAGTGATAGACCAAGCCAAGAACTCCACGTAAAATAAAAGGCAAGTTGACGGAACTGATGTGAAGAATCGTAGTAGTATTTAAATTACAGCGACAGTTGAATTTGACAGTCGAACCATATACACAAGTATCTTAAGCAGAAATCTTATTCATTTTAGGTTGGTACAACTCTGATTTTACAGAAATAGTGACTAAATCCGTATTTTTGGTATCAAACACATTTGCAGTTTATGCAACTAGTAATATTGCCTTCACAATGTTTGACACTATGGTCTAACATACATTCCAAACCAGAGGGAAATCAATTTCAACTTCAAAAGATCTGTTGCGAGACTAGTGGCGATATCGCTAAGATATGTCGCACCTATATTTTTAGGAATTCTCAGAGACATATACTATATATTGTTACAAATTGAAGGTCTCACTAACATCTTAATGTTCTCTGTGGTGATAGGAAAGGAGAGAGAGTCAGATTTATATTGTCCGTGATCTTAGTTAAGCTGCAAGCAGTTCAATAGACTTCTACTATTATATTTATTTGGTCATCGGGTCCACTTTTACTGGGGAAGGTCAATACTAAGAATCCGTGAACCTGTGACACATACCCTAGTATAATTGTAATTAGTTTAATTTTCAGTAAATCATCATCATCATCATCATCTGTTTACCCTCCAGGGTCGGCTTTTCCCTCGGACACAGCGAGGGATCCCACCTCTACCGCCTCAAGGGCAGTGTCCTGGAGCTTCAGACACTTGGTCGGGGCTACAACTGGGGAGAATGACCAGTACCTCGCCCAGGCGGCCTCACCTGCCATGCTGACCAGGGGCCTTGTGGAGGGATGGGAAGATTGGAAGGGATAGGCAAGGAAGGGGGAAGGAAGCGACCGTGGCCTTGTATTAGGTACCATCCCGGCATTCGCCTGGAGGAGAAGTGGGAAACCACGGAAAACCACTTCCAGGATGGCTGAGGTGGGAATCGAACCCATCTCTTCTCAGTTGACCTCCCGAGGCTGAGTGGACCCCGTTCCAGCCCTCATACCACTTTTCAAATTTCGTGGCAGAGCCGGGAATCGAACCCGGGCCTCCGGGGGTGGCAGCTAATCTCGCTAACCACTACACCACAGAGCCGGACAATTTTCAGTAAATAGAGTACTAAATGGATTAAAAGAAGAGGGGCTGTGAGAAAATACGGTTAATACGTTGTTCTGTTATAGATGCTACCTAAATGGTGGATCTGAAGGTAAGCGAAACTACAATGCATTCAGATAGTCCCTTCCCAGCAGGGTCACGCTATTAACAAGGGACGTGTTTGGACTGGACTTCATCGATTGGAGTGAAACTTGTTAATTTAAAAGCGTATGGCCTCCGGAGAGGTCTTTCGAGCTGACGTCCTATAGGCGACCTGCGCTTCTGCGAGGATAAGGCCCTAGCTAAGATGAACTCTAATGCCGAAGACGGGACAAATACACAGTGTCCGAAACTAGAGATATTAATCAAATGAAAGTTAAAATCCCCGCCCTGGTGTGGAGTCGAACCCGGCACCCTTTGCACCAAAGGCTAGCGTGATAATCATTTAGCCATAGAGCCGGAGATCATAATGATGACAGTAATTCTGCTGTAAAGCAATAGGTATTTGCTTACTGAAGCAAATAGTAACGTGTTGCTACAGTTTGAAAAGGAGCATGGTGTATGGAAGGCATCGATTTCAATGAGGCGTATAAGATGGTTATCAAGACATGAAGAAATAAAGCGACAACAGCATAACAATCCTAATTATCAGCAAGAATACGGCAGTTTCCTAATTTGTGCTAATAAACGAAGATATTAATAGCGTGCTCGGATATATTGTATATGACGAAAATTTCATACTGCTTAATATTGTAGCTCCCATTATAAGCGACACAGAGGTTTGAAAACTGTAATATTTTGATATATTCGAATACCGTGAGAACAAAAATCCACAGTCTGTTTCTAGTCATTCGACCGAGTCAAGAATGGAATTAATGAATACCCCATCTAGCGGCGAGGATAGGAATTGTGCCGGCTGCCGAAGCCCCTCGCACTGCTCTGGGGCAACGACTGATGACTGACAGATGAAATAAAATGATATTAGAGAATGTTGCTGGAATGAGAGATGACAGGAAAATCCGGAGTACCCGGAGAAAAACCTGTCTCTCCTCCGCTTTGTCCAGCAAATATCTCACATGACGTAACCAGGATTTGAACCACGAAACCCAGCGGTGAAAAGCCGGTGCACTGCCACTTGAGGCACCGAGGTACTTCGTATACCGCAAGTTTGAGAAAAGTAGATTCTGTTTGTGTTGTCAAAATTTCGTTTTTGGAATAACGTGTCTTTATGTAACTTTAACATACAAGCGACTGCTCCTGGTCTCACAGCTAATGTTCAGAAATAATTATAACACTATCGTTGATTTCACAGCAAAGTTATTCTTACTATTAAATTTAGGATATGTATTGATCATTCACGCAAGTTTCACTCCAGTTTGTTTGGCCCAATCCCAGACAGTTTGCTTGTAAGTCATGTTGGCTGAAAACATTGTACCATTATCGTTAATGCTAGCTGTACCTGTCCCCATCTCCCCGCCTGCGTACGATAAAGAGGGTCCTAGGGTGATTTAACACGATAGACGAATGTGAAACTTATTAATCGATCGCTGTTAGGAAATACCTGAAGGCACTATGGAAAGAGTTTATTGAAAATATACGTAATAAATGTGAAGGTTTTATTTCACCTATGTATCCGACATAATATTTATGTCAAGGTTTATATCAATGCTCCTCACTTACTGAAACAAAGGCAAGAAATTACCAACTTCGAACAGAGATCCATTTCTTTGGGCCGTATTCTACGTAAACAGATATTATTATGAATTATGCAAGATGTGTAATTCTGGAGAAGGAAAATCCTACTGAGGATTATTGGTTCAATTGTCATTTATATATTACTTCTATTTGTGAAAATAAATCTTAGGAACAAAGTATTGTATGCTACTAATCTAAGTATAGTGCATATTCATGACGCTTTATACGTATTGTACTGTTCTAATAATGAACATTTTTATACAAAATAAATACATAAAAATTCTCACGATTTGTGCTTTTCTTTACAATTCACCCTTCTATATTTATTAAAATTACCCCATTTACATTATTTTCCATTATTTAAGGTGGATGTATAATTTTTCCTAATGAGAATGTAATGTGACATCCTTGTCGCTGGTTATTCCGCAACCTCTTCATTATGGATTATTCCTCTTTGCTGACAAATTGCTCGTTTACTCTCAAGATGGTTGTACAGAGTCCCAACACAAATAGTGTGTGAGAGTGATTAAGTGTGAGGGACCCGTTGTAGTACATTTACATACATTTTAAAGGTGTGAAAGTTCTGTATCTCTTACGACTATCAGCAGTAAATTATGACTTGGAAACAATACTATTATTATTATTATTATTATTATTATTATTATTATTATTATTATTATTATTATTATTATTATTATATAATTCGCTGGGGCCATCAAGGACCACGTTAAGTCTTGTTGCATTTGACACTGAACTTGGCCTTCTTTAGAGCCCAAATTTCCCTCATTCTTTGTGAGTGGGCATGCTTACGCTCCTCTGTCCAAGGGGCACCGTGTCTTCTCTTCGGTTGCTCGTCTCAGTTTAGCCCGTTCGTCAATATTTTCTTGCGGAAGAGATCTCTGTTAAGGGCGTCTTCAGCTGAGATATGTAGCATTTGTAGGCCTTCTTTGGTATTTCTAAACCAGAGAATTGTGGTTTTGGAGTTTGAATCAAAAAAGTGAAATATTTCTTTAGTTAACTTTCTTCCGTCCATTCTTTTCAGTTGACCGTAAAATCGTGCCCGTCTTTTTCTGATTGTGTCGGTAATTTTCTCTATTTTGCTGTAGACTTCCTTGTTGGATCTCTTTTGATGGATTCCATTTCTGTAGTTTGATCCCAAGATTCCTCTCACAATTTTGCGTTCTCTTTTCTCCAGTTCTTCAAGGAGTCCTTTGTTGGCATTTAGAGACAGGGTTTCGGCTGCATATAGAACTACTATTATTATTATTATTATTATTATTATTATTGTTCCGTGGTATCTGTGGAACGGCAGAGGTGAAAGAATGTGCTGGGTGGAATAGGTCTCAACTTACGAAATTAAAGTTAATTTAAAACTTTAACAAAGGTTATATTTTCTTTTCAAGATAAATAAATAACAAAATATAACAGGTACCAAGTAGCAGATCAACAAATTAAGAAAGTACGATTTTAGTTCATTACAAAATTTGGGCTTCGAGCCCGACACTCACGAACCTTGAGCTGTAAGCCCAACTTTACCTATATACCAAGTTCAAACAAAGGGGCAGAAAACCCCAATCATGCCAAGGAGCACTGGCTCCTGATTACCATATTAAGCCTCCTCGAGGCACACAGAAACCAAATTTAAGAAAGAGCAAACCCGCTCTCAAGATTCAAGCCCATCAAAGGCCACAACAAACTATACTTCAAATTGCCCTCAAGGCATACCAAGAACAGGGGTAATAAATACCCAACCTACTGGGCCTATTCAGTAAATAAGCAGGTTAGTTACATGGCCCAAAATACCAACTTGACTGGAGGCGTAACTTGCACTTCTAATACACTTTTAAAACCTACTTGGCACTAGGCCGCATACACAAGGGCTAATCCCATACTAAAGAGGTGACTTGTATAAGAAGACTTTATTACATTAAGAAAGGAAGAAACGGTTGTGAAAACAAAGTCACCTCAAAACAATAGGAGTGGGAGCTCGAGAGGGATTACCACTCTCTATCCCAATTTATAGTTAAAGAGACGAAGTTTTACCAAGTGTCTATTACATTTTAAAGATAGGTTACATGAGAAAAGTTTCGAACCTGCCCCGAGGGTTAAACTGCTGAGCTAGCGAGAAATTAAGTTATTAAATGGCCATTACCTTATGGATGAACTGCTGCCCGAAGAAAGAAGCGCATCCCGCCCCCTGCTACATAATCACACTAGGAGAGATGTTACTGAAGTGGCACCGAGACAAGAAAATCAGCAGTTTATATACCCTCGTGGAACATTCGAGACCTTTCATGAATGATAAGACACACCCACAGCAGTTTATTGGTTACAGAACACAGTTACAGAGCAGGTTGGGGAAGAAAGCTCCGATTGGCCGAAAATTAATTTAAGAAATTCGGGATTGGCTAATTTCAAAACTGGCGGAAAGAAAGGATTAACATTGCCAACTCTCAAACCACAGAACAAAATTTAGCAAAAACAAAACTTATGAATGTTAAATTTCTTCAGGACAGTTCATTCCTTTACACCAGAGTGCGTTATTATAGTTTTTGTAGAGACATATGTTAGAGAACGTCCAAATTTCTTGATCCGGAGGAAACAAACACAAGTCGAAACAGACACCGTTCAGACACTTCAAAATTACCAAATTTACTGTGGTGACATCTTTCGAGAAACCATCGGATTAATATAGTTTGTTAAAGTTCAGGCGTTCTCCTGTAAAGGAGTTTAAACTGGCGCAATATTTGAATTTGCATTGTGGAGGTGTACCGCCCGGTACAATTATTATTATTATTATTATTATTATTATTATTATTATTATTATTATTATTATTATTATTATTATTATTATTATTATTATTATTATTATTATTATTATCTGAATGAAATGGCGACAGTTCCGTGGAGTCCTTTATTATCAGCGGATGCGCAACAGGTTCAAGGCAGAAGCTTACGACTCCGCGTCAAACACAGGAATTACAAAAAGGGACACATTTGACACACACAGAAATAACAGTAGGAATACAAACACGGCCGGATCTTTCATACTCAATTGTACTATACAATACTGCTTCACAGAAACGGTTCATGGTTTTGCCTATATAACCTATTCGTTCGAAATATTATAAACATTCTCATTATCATGTGACATTCATTCCGTTGGAGCACCACCCTATGAGGGGAATACTTTGCCGCAGTATCCATAGAAGGTGGATTACCTTGGCCTCTTCGACATTTTTTATATGTTAAGATATTTACGAAGGATGTTAAATTATGGCTGTACGTTTTGCGGGAATGAATCTTGTTTTCGGAACACGAGGGGCGCTTTTCATCCAAACAGGCCAATTATTTAGAAAGTTGGTACGTCATAAATAGTTACATACATTCACAACAAAACATTATTCACTCATAGATACATATATTTCTTCATCATTTATGCTTAAAGCTTTCAGTGCACAGTCTGCAAATCTCTATCAAACTGAAGTGGAATACATCCTTAAATACGAGAGTCAATACTAGGTGAGACCAGGATTTTTCTTCCTCCAAGGAACTCTTATGGTATAAATTAGATATAGGCATGATTGAAAAGCCCCTCTAACGTTGACGCTCGTGAGCAGTTAGGAGATCTTTTTCTCCCTTAATTTTCTTGCCTGTTAATAGCATTTTCGTAACATAATTCTTTGTGCATTACATATCATGGAGTTTTACATTATTAATGTTAATTGATTTTTTTACTGAACTGATTTTTTATGAACATGGTGTTGTATGCCTCTCACGGTAGTAAATATGCCTTGAAGTAACTTAAAAATTGTATGACATAATGTTCTTTGTATTTAAGAAATAACTAGAAACACATTTTCAACAACAATATATATTACATAAACAGAACATTGCCCAAGTTGTGGAATGACTTGCTGTACGAACACAAATGTTACATCTGGTCCTAAACCTCATCTATGTATTGTTCTGGATAGTCTCCTTTGTTTGTATTAACCGTATGTTCTAAATTTGTACAAAACTCATAGCAAACTAGAGGGGCATAGTGCAACGGGGTAACAGGGCAACAGGGCAACAGTGGAATTTCTACTAGTGAGACATTTGAGAGTTGTTTCAAATCTGCTGGAAATTCAACGTCGGAACCTAACAAAGTCTACCTCTTGGTTCTCACCATCAAAATAAGTTTATAAATACACAGTTCCCATGCTTTCTTGTTGCACTTGTTAAACTCGCCGTTTGTCAATATCCCTCTTCCTACGAACAGCAGGAGGGTTTGATATACAGTAAGGTGAAACGTTTAACCCTATCAGTCACGCTTTTGTTCTAATCAACCAAAAATTCTAAAATTTGGTACACTTGCTAAATAAAACCTTATGATTCATTATATCTTAACTTATCCGCCTCTGTGGTGTAGTGGTTAGTGTGATTAGCTACCACCCCCAGAGGTCCGGGTTCGATTCCCGGCTCTGCCACGAAATTTGAAAAGTGGTACGAGGGCTGGAACGGGGTCCACACAGCCTCGGGAGGTCAACTGAGTAGAGGTAGGTTCGATTCCCACCTCAGCCATCCTAGAAGTGGTTTTCCGTGGTTTCCCACTTCTCCTCCAGGCAAATGCCTGGATGGTACCTAACTTAAACCCACGGCCACTTCCTTCCCTCTTCCTTGTCTATCCCTTCCAATCTTCCCATCCCCCGCAAGGCCCCTGTTCAACATTGCAGGTGAGGCCCCCTGGGCGAGGTACTGATCATCCTCCCCAGTTGTATCCCCAGACGCAGAGTCTGAAGCTCCAGGACACTGCCCTTGAGGCGGTAGAGGTGAGATCCTTCGCTGAGTCCGAGGGAAAAGCCAACCCTGGAGGGTAAACGGATTAAGAAGGAAAGAATATCTGAACTTGGAACGGCTAGGTCTAGCAATTTTAGAGATTTTTAATATCGATTGTGAGTCGAAAGTTGCAGAATGTAAAACGCAATTAATATTATTTATACTATTTTGTTCAATACATGTATCTACGTATTTACAAGTAAATAGTTCGTAAATAAATCATACAATAAGTTTCAAACCAATATATCAAAGATTTTAAATAGGAATATACAAAAAGAATATTAAATTTTTTTATCATCCGACAGGATTTCCAGTTCAGATGTATTTCCAGGTTCAGTAAGGGACAAAATATCATCTGCTCCTAAAGCCTTCACTCCTCTTAGGCATATCTTTATGTAATCTCAGCCGTAAACAATTAACTTAAGACCGGGCGAGTTGGCCGTGCGTGTAGAGGCGCGCGGCTGTGAGCTTGCATCCGGGAGATAGTAGGTTCGAATCCCACTATCGGCAGCCCTGAAGATGGTTTTCCGTGGTTTCCCATTTTCACACCAGGCAAATGCTGGGGCTGTACCTTAATTAAGGCCACAGCCGCTTCCTTCCAACTCCTAGGCCTTTCCTATCCCATCGTCGCCATAAGACCTATCTGTGTCGGTGTGACGTAAAGCCCGTAGTTAAAAAAAAAATAACTTAAGATAAATGAATTACTCGACGATATGTATGAAACATAACGAATAGTATAACGTTTGGTTATGTAACTTTTGAGGCACAATGTCCATTAGAGTGTACATCCCACTTACATAAATCTCAGAGTCCAGTAAACTGATTTTCTGCAGAATACTACCAAAAATGTAACATTCCGACTCGTTGGCTGAATCGTGAGCGTACTGGCCTTCGGTCCAGAGGTTCCGGTTTCGATTCCCGGCCGGGTCGGAGATTTTAATCGCTTCTGATTAATTCTTCTGGATACGGGGACTGGATGTATGTGTCCCTCCCAACACTTTCCTCTTGATATTCAGACAACATATTCTACACTACCAATCACCACAGAAACACGCAATAGTGTTCATCTCAATGTACACTTAACTCGATGGTCACACTACATCAAATATTTCCTGAATGGATACTGTAATAACGATGTTCATTATAATTTAATGCCTTTGCTGGCGAGATGTAGTGTTTACAGTGCACTATGTCTTCTGGTATGGGCTATATCAAATTTGTTACTTTCATTGATCTGTCTCAGTCTCATCCTCATCCATATAGGATATTTTGTCAGAAAGGGCATTCACCCGTAAAACAGGGCCAAATTCACATGTACGACGCCGTTCGCACCCGCGAACCCACAAGTGTGGGAAAAAGCGCTAGTAAAAGAAGAAAAAGAAGATTACCAAAAATGTTCCACTAAAGAAAATATTCTGAAAGCAAGAAGCATATTTATCCATTTTATTTATGACTAATGTTGTATGTACTTCAGTACTGGCGTATTATAGTAGAAATTTGTCTTCAGATAGCACACTGTTTATAACGTCCATAACCGCAACTACACTGCAGAGCAATTCCTAGTATTTCCCCGGTGACACCGCCAGATGGCAGGCCAAGTCACTCATTTGCCACACGCAAGATGTTCATCTCAATGTACACTTAACTCGATGGTCACACTACATCAAATATTTCCTGAATGAATACTGTAATAACGATGTTCATTATAATTTAATGCCTTTGCTGGCGAGATGTAGTGTTTACAGTGCACTATGTCTTCGGGTATGGGCTATATCAAATTTGTTACTTTCATTGATCTGTCTCAGTCTCATCCTTAACTTTGACAATATGAAAGTGACTGAGGTATGACTGATGCTAGTAATACCATTCTTTATACAGGCAGTCCCTGTTATGAATGGTGTGAAAATATCGCTCATAGGGTCAGTTGGTGCATATTTCAGTGGGCTTGGCAGACTGACATGTAATAGCAACGGCTGTCTCGGTGAGGAAAGCAACGGGAAACTACCTCACTCCTCATTTTCCTAGTACGCCTCTTCAGTGATGCCTAGGCTATTTATGACAGCTGTTGGCGGACCTGCAGAGGATCAAATCAGCCATCGGGCTGAATACCCAACATACATTATAATTTACATGGTGAGCGAAAGAGTTAAAGTCTTGAAGTTCCATATTTTGATCAGTGTATATGCTGGAAGTTTTATTACCAGTTTTTGCCAGTCCCAGAGTTAAAATGCTTATATTATTCAATCTCTTCCTTTTCCTTTCTACCAAGGTACGAACACTGTCAGCCTCCGTATGGGCATGGCCTTTTCATGAAAGCTTCTGAATTATGATCTGTTGAAATACCAATGCGTAATAATTTAGGTTATGTTTGCAACCATAGTAAATATTCACTAATATGAAGACGGTAGAAAACAATAGCTGACCTACTGAGGTAGTGAGAGTTTGGATTTATTTTTCTCAACTCCTACCATACACTTCTTCATCTGTTTACCCTCCAGGATCGACTTTTCCCTCGGACTCAGCGAAGGATTCCACCTCTACCGCCTCAAGGGCAGTGTCCTGGAGCTTCAGACTTTGGATCGTGGGATACAACTGGGGAGGATGACCAGTACCTCGCCCAGGCGGCCTCACCTGCTATGCTGAACAGGGGCCTTGCGGGGGGATGGGAAGATTGGAAGGGATAGACAAGGAAGAGGGAAGGAAGCAGCCGTGGCCTTAAGTTAGGTACCATCCCGGTATTTGCCTGGAGGAGAAGTGGGAAACCACGGAAAACCACTTCCATAATGGCTGAGTTGAGAATCGAACCCACCTCTACTCAGTTGGCCTCCCGATGTTTAGTGAACCCCGTTCCAGCCCTCGTGCCACTTTTCAAAACTCGTGCCAGAGCCGGGAATCGAACCTGGGCCTCCGGGGGTGGCAGCTAATCACACTAACCACTACACCACAGAGGTAGACCCTACCATACACACATTGGAGACAAGACGTAAAATCACATGCAAGACTGACTGGACTGCAAATATGTTTCCTTGTTTCAAGGAAAATCCGCCACACTGCGTGAGAGTATGCAACACTATGTCCAGAAGTTGTATTCCTCTAAGTAAAAGTGGACTTAGTATTCGTTTAAAAGCATGCTACTCCCCTAATTCTTGATGTAGGACATAGTGTTGTATACCTGTGCGTAAGGGACAAGAAACCCATGTGGATGTGCCAGTAATTCAATTTTGTTTAAAATAGTCATACAGTATATTCTTTACTGATATCTATACAGAATAAAATCATTATCCTTCGATCATTCCAATTATTCACAAGAGGTCCTTCCCCAATAAATAGAAAGTTATCCTCTGGTCTTCAATCCTGTCATCGATAGTGACAGGTCCATATCAACAGCCGTACCAACGCTGAAGTCCTATGAGACATGTATCTAAATTTCTTTATGAATCCCTATTTCCTAGGTACAATATTTTAATGTTTATTTGGAATCCATACTCCTGATGTCCAGGCAATCGTACTAGCTTCCCTGTGTAGCATCTTACCTACCTCACGAGGTTTACACCTGTAATATGGAACACATTTGGTGCATGGCACATCTCGAATTGGTCATTATCTCCAGGTACTAGTTCGGTTAAGGACACCCTAAATAGTTATAAAATGTATGGCCGTGTGTGGATCTGTCAGAAATTGTTTTTAGAAAAACTGCCCCAAGCGGAAACTGAACTAAACCAAACAATTCTAAAATATTCTGCCGTGACTTTAGAAAATGTAATGTAGATAATTTAGAAAATTAAATGCACTTTCGTTCACCCGGCGAAAATTAACTAAACCGAAGTGATCATCCAGTAGTCTTGCAGTTTGCCGCTAGATCGTACTACAATCCAAAGTTTGAAATACGGTGTACAGATAAACAGAATGCATGCGTTCTTTTAAGTTCATTCAACCTTTGTCATAAAAATTCCAGAACTGGCATAACAAGAAATGAATTATTCACCTTACGAGCCAATTTTCTTTTTTCCCATCCACATAGTCATCCTTCGCAACCGACACATTGCTGTCAACATTCCGAATATATTTGATATAATAGCGGAGAAACCTGCTTTGCGTAATTTTCGTAGCTTCCAGTATCAACACGTGTCCACACTTTTTTCGGCTGGGTGGCCCTCTTCTCTGCGCATACCCAGTCGGCCCAGGAATAATTAAACAGGCTAGTTGGCTGTCGCTTTCCCCACTCCACGATGTTTTACACCTGTCTTATTCAGGATGTGGACACCACTCTCCCCGACCTGTTTACTCGCCGTGAAATCGGCCAGGCTGGTTACCCCATCTACAATGTCCAGCGGCTCCGGGACGACTTCAATGGTCAACTTTCGACGGAGGTTCTGGCCTTCTTCCTCCATTCAGACACCCCAGCAGCCCTGATCTCCAACGGCGCAACCATCAACGGAAGTGATGAAGTGGTCTCTACTCCGGAGGAACTCATCGAGGCGCGGCGCCACCATCCTCATCCCATTTCCACTGTTCATGTCCGTCAGCCTCACACATCCCCACCGTCTCCAGCGCCCCCTCCGTCACAACGACCACTCTCATCACTACTACTACTACCCCTACCACTACCATCACCACTTCTGCCCATACCACCCCGTCTACTTCTTCATACAACAACTAGCCACCTCACTCCTATCATGTCCACTCTCACCACCTCCCTCTCTACCACACTATCCAGTCCACACCCGCCTCCTGTCACCTACACGGATGCCGCCCTTACAGTTCAGCAAATCTCCCGCGCCGAAGCAACCACAGCAATGCCCACTCACCAGCAGTCTCCATCTCCGAGCTGTGTAATCCGTGGCATTGACCCCGCCATCGCCGACCGGGACATCCTGGAGGAACTACAACTGGCAGGCGTCCCCGCCCGTCGGGCGTTTCGTATCTTCAACGCCAATGGCCCGACCTTCATGGTGCGCATCCAACTCTCATCTGCAGCCGCCGTAGACCATCTGCTTACCACCGGCGTCCGTTTTCGCGGGCGGACTTATCGAGTGGAGACCTCTCGCTCCCTACCCCGCCCCGACGGCTCCCCTTCTCGTAGCCCGCCGCCCGCCCCGCCATTCACCCCACCCCCGCCCCGCCACTCACCCCACCCCCGCAAGCTGTCCAACTACCCGCTCCACAACCGAACTTCCTCATATCGCCCTTCCCGACTCTAGACCTCCTTCGCCTACTAGCCACTTCCATTACCAACATAACCACGACCCTTTACTATCTTCTCTCACAATCCTACTCTCCTCCTTACTCCAACTTTCTCCCAGCACAATTTATGTAATTCTCTGTAAATACTGTCACTTTCTGTAACGCGCGCCCGAGATACATCGGTATTAAATAAATCAATTGTCTCCTCTTCCCCGGTATTTGCGGGGGTTTGCCTATGCGGGGTGCTTTGTGGGTCTTCCCTGGGTCCCGGTTTCTTGTGACGGTGCCTTTACGCCAGATTCATTAACTATTTTCCCCCTCTGGTGTGTACAACACACACCCCTACATTTTCTCTTTTCCATTAATTCTTCCCTTTACACGGCCGAAGAGCTCCTTAGTTGAGCTGATGGCCCGCCCCTCCTCGAATGAGGAGAGGGAGTGAAATAACCTGTTTTCGTTTTCCAGTATCCATCCATGGGTCTCGGCCCATAACGTGGCCACGGCTGCTCCGTGGTTCAACAGCTCTGCACTTTGACCGGCCAACCGAGCAGAGAAGGGGTGACGATGGCTCAGCATTCGGGAGGCGGGACAGAGTTGGACCTCATGGCTGGCCCGAACCTTCGGCTGTCCTGAGAATGGTTTTCCGTGGTTTTCCATTCTCCTGCACTAAGGCGAAAGCCGCGACAGTTCCTAGTTCAGGCCATGGCCGCCAACCCCCTCACCTTCTCCGAGTATCTCCTTCACCGTAACAGATCTCTCGGTCTGAGAGACGGCGTCAACGTCTAATAAGCCCGCCTCCCCCTTCAGGGGAGGAATGAAAGCATTTTAGTAGTAGTTCCAGTTTCCTCAAGTCACCTTTCACTTATCGGTCTTCTCAACTAGGGAAAATGGAATAACTGGGACAATGATATATCAGGAAAATATAGTGAATTTAAAATAACTGCCCGGATGTGGAATTCCTGGCCCAGAAGAGCAGAATGAGTCCGTGGATTAACATGCAATAAGAGCCACTAACAGACGCCTAGATATCTCTCACATCAAGTATACTCAGGGATATGCAATACAGGGGCTGCCTGGTGGAGGCGGTAAAGGCGTGCTCGGTTCGCCTGGAAGGACGTGGTTTCGAAACCCCGTCAGGAAGTCGTAAAATTTAAGAAACAAGATTTCCACTTCCGGAGGAGCACATGGCCCTGAAGTTCAATCAGTCTACACCAAAAATGAGTACCAGGTTAATTCCTGGGGGCGAAGGCGGCCGGGCCTAGAGCTAACCACTTTACCCCGTCAAATGCCGAGGTTCCGGACAGTGGAAGCCTTTACCTTCCAACCCTCCAGGGGCCTTCATGGCCTGTACTGAGATGACTTTGCTTGACTTTAATATGTAATACACACCTTAATAACACCTATGATTAAATGTTTATGAAATATAGACTCAGATTTAGAATATTACTGAGAAAGATTCTAATTTAAGACGTCGGTACAATCCTAGGGTGGGTGGGTGGGTGACGGTGAGTACATCTGGAGGTTCGGTGCTTGGTGCATCCTTGTTGTAGTTTACGAGATTACTGATAGGAGCGTCCTTACGCACCACCAGCTGTTAGTGGAAGCTGCGAATGTATGTTTATTGTGGTTGAGAATGTTTTACTGTTTTTCATTGTTGGTTTGCGCACGTCCTGGGATGTTTAACAGAAATCCTCTCGAAGGCAGTGAGCTTGCACTTTCGTTTCGTGTCAGCCATTGGCCCACATTTTCTTTCTTTCGTTCTTTCTTAATCCGTTTACCCTCCAGGGTTGGTTTTTTTTCCCCCTCGAAATCAATCAGCGAGGGGTCCTCTACCGCTTCAAGGGCAGTTTCGTGGAGCGTCAGACTCTAGGTCGGGGGATTACAAATGGAAAGAAGATTCGCAGCTTATATATAGTGGTCCAGGCGGCTTCACCTGCTATGCTGAACAGGGGCCTTGTGGGGGGTGGGTGGAAGATCGGAAGGGATAGACAAGTAGGAGCGAAGGAAAGGGTCGTGGCCTTAACTTAGGTACCATTCCGGCATTTGTCTGGAGGAGAAGTGGGAAACAACGGGAAACCACTTCGAGGATGGCTGAGGTGGGAATCGAACCCACCTCTACTCAGTTGACCTCCCGGGGCTGAGTGAACCGCGTTCCAGCCCTCGTACCACTTTTCAAATTTCGTGTCATAGCTGGGGACCGAACCCGGGCCTCTGGGGGTGGCAGCAAATTACACTAACCACTACAGCACAGAGGCGGACTGGCCCATATTTCAGGTTATAAATCTTTTGTTAGAACCAATGAACTAGATACTTTAGAGTGGCTACCTTGTCTGCTACAGCTCTCTGGGGATGTCAAGGTGAAATAGTTCAAGCGTCATCCATACAGTTTCATCCGCGTATAGGGAGTTAATCTTAGTAGAATAAATTAACTGCATGAATTATGCCGCTTGTGTGTGCATCATGCAATTGCACAAACCGTAGAAAAAACACAAAGGTTATTATTACAATTTGCTTGACGTCGCTCCGATAGAGACAAGTCTTATGGCGTCGATGGGACAGGAAAGGGCTAGGAGTGAGAAGAAGTGGGAAGGAAGCGGCAGTGGCCTTAATTAATGTACATCCCAGCTTTTGCCTTGTATGAAAATGGGAACCCACGGAAAACCATCTACAGAGCTGCCGACAGTGGGATTCAAACCCACTATCTCCCGAATGCAAGCTCAGAGCTGCGCGCCCGTAACAGCACGGCCAACTCGCTCGGTGAAACACAAACTATTAATCATATTTCAAATAAAGTTTATAAGAAAGTCCACAGTTTTTGGTGATTAGCAAAATGATATTGCCTCTGCCTGTTACACAATCTAGCATGTAAACAACTTATCTGACGAAACAGTGAAACGCGATAAACGGTATCCTGCCTGGCTGAGAGACTCAGACTGCAGAGCGCTGGTTTCTGAGACCAAGTTCGCAGTTTCAATCCTGACTCGAGGTCAGTGGTATTTGGAGGTGCTCAAATAGTTGGCCTTGTGCCCGTAGATTTACCGACCCGTAAAGTAACTCCTGAGGGACAAAATTCCGGCACCTAATAAGCATCTCCCAAAACTGTAAAAGGCAGTTGGTGGGACGAAAAACCAATGACATTATTTGCTATTAAACTGGTATCCTACAGAGCACAGTTCTCCAACACTTTGAAAATAACAACGATGATAGAAGACGCTTGCTATCCAAAGCCCACACCTATAATGCTTTGTATTTCCTAGTCACCTCATCCCCTCTGCCAACGATGCGGAGTAATATGAGGACTTTCTGTCCTACATCACCACTACTAATCGAGTGTGTTGGCTACATGGTTCGAGTCATATAGATCTTACTTTATATATTCCGAATATAGTGAGTCCGAGTTGCACGGTCGACAGCCCTGAAGATGGTTTTGCGTGGTTATCCATTTGAACACCAGAAAAATGCTCGGGCTCTACCTTAATTGAGGCCAAGGCCGCTACCTTTCCAATCCTAGCCGTTTTCCATTCTTGTATCACCGAAAACCTTCTATTTGTTCATGCTATGTTAAACCACTAGCAAAAACTAAATAAAAATATCATAATTATATGTTTTACGGAAATGAATCTTGTTTTTAGAACACAAGAGGCGCCTTTTGTAGAATAGGCTGAAACTGTACATCATGACATGTGATACATATACAAAATATCTTACACTTATTCCTTCCATGTATTTGTAAGTTATATTAAAAATTGGTACGTTATTCATAGCTGATATTAATACATATATTCACAATAAAACATTATTCACTAATAGATATATTAAAAATTAAACATTTATGCTTAGGCCTTATAGCTTTTCTGAAAATTTCTATCAAATTGAAGTCCGAGGTCCGAGAATCAATGCCAATAAGGGTTTTCTTCCTATTTTCGCTATTCTGAACTCTCATGGCATAAATTGTACGTGGGCATTATTGAAAATCCCCTGTTAGGCGCATGTGAATATATCAGTACACAATAAGAATATTTTCCTTTGATCGTTCTAATAACTCGAAAGCTCTCGCCTGGCCTTCAATCTTATCATCACTAATGACAATTCAATATCAACAGGATGTAACAAAGCTGAAGGTCTATGGGACAAGTATCTAAATTTCTTCATAAATCTCTCTTTCGTAAGTACAATATTTGTATGTTTTTGCGGAATGTAAACTCCTGATGTCCAGGCAATCATACTAACTTACCCGTGCTGCATCTTGCCTACCTCACGAAGGTTATACCGGTAATGTGGAACACATTTTGGTGCATGGCACATCTTTGATTGGTCATTATCTCCAGGTACTAGTGTGAATAAAGACAATATAAATAGTTCCAAATTGTGAGACGGATGACCGATGTGGTGCTGTCAGAATTTGTTCTCAGAAAACTGCCCCAAACGGGAACTAAACTAAAAAAATTCTAGAATATTATCGCCTTGAAAAACATAGGTAAAACGTAGCTCTTCCTTTACTTCTTTGGCTAGGAATTTCAGTTTATTTCTTCAAGGACGAGAAAGAATTTTGACACTTCATATCGCAAACAGTGGGATGTTAAAGACACTTTCGTTCCCCGACAAAAAACTAACTCCAGTTTGCCAATAGATGGTACCACAATACGAAGTTTGAAATGGATGCACAGATCGACTGAATACATGCGTTCTCGTATGTTCATACAATACTTGTTACAAATATTTCAGAGCAGGCATAATAAAAAACTAAATTTTCACCTTACCAATTGATGGTTTTTTGCTCTCAATATTTCTTATCTATGTTATATTAGAGGAGAGAAAGTTACTTACGGTACGTGGTCTGTCTGTATTACGGTATTTTTCACAACTATTTGGTAGTCCCAGCTTCCAGGAGTCACTTTTCTTTTATCGGTCGTCTCCAGTGTTGCCCACGTGGTGTATTTTCTGCTGTATCAGGCGGATTGTAATTCCTAGCGGCAGAACACTGCATTTAGAAGCTAAAGGAATTTTGATACGTCAGTGGATTTTCTAGTGATTTTGTTAAATGTTATGTCACACATTTATTGTATAAACTAGCTGATGTATCCGTGCTTCGCTACGCTATTCTCAGAAAGACTGACTTGGTGGTTTTCCTAACTGAATTCAACATAGGTCATTACAAAAACGTCAGTAGGAATGTAGTGATTGAAAGCAATGTTATAATATAAAATACTCGATCAAATGAAAAACCGCACACTTTCGAACTTTCAACGAACAGTACTACGGTGCCAATCTAAGAGTCCAAAGTTCCAGAGCTGGAATAACCAGGTCGCAGACTGCCGTGAACAGTCCTACTCATTTCAATCAGTGCCTCAGGCTAGGGATTGTATAGCTCGAATACTATGATGAACCAGTGTGTTAGGTACCGGATATATCAGAAAATATATGAACCAGATGAATGGCATGCTAAAGAAGAAAATTATCTTACACCCCAGCTACATCCCACCAATATGCAGGCAGGCTGTTACAGTCGGTACGACCAAGCGACTTGGCCGTGTGGTTAGGGGCGCGCAGCTGTGAGATTGCATCCGTAAGATAGTGGATTCGAACCCCACTGCCGGCAACCCTGAATATGGTATTCGGGAGATGGTGGGTTCGAGCCCCACTGTCGGCAGCCCTGACGATGGTTCTCCGTGGTTTCCCATTTTCACACCAGGCAAATGCCGGGACTGTACCTTAATTAAAGCCACCGCCGCTTCCTTCCACTTTCTAGACCTTTCCTATCCCATCGTCGCATAAGACATATCTGTGTCGGTGTGACGTTAAGCAAAAAGAAAATGGTATTCCGTGGTTTCCCATTTTCACACTAGTCACACCAGGCTGTAATTTAAAGCCAAGGCCGCTTCCTTCACACCACTATTCATTTCCTATCCCATCGTCGCCATAAGACCTACCTGTGTCGGTGCGACGTCAAGCAAATTTAAAAAAACCTCGGTCGCTGCAATAATCCTATGTATCGGGGATGACAGGAAAGAGAAGACAAAAAGCACATCACAACAAACAATGGTCAATGTAGTGTTATTGTTGATAAAGTTTATGAGGTTTCTATATTGCAGGCCTTCACATTAGTTGTCTTTCGACTCTGTGATATTAGGGTGTCTTACAAATTATTTATATCGTAGACTGTAGTTCCTTATTCTCAGACTTTACATACCGATTTTCACTAAATTCTGTTTACCCATTTTCTCGTGACTCGGCGCTGATATGGTCTTAGTAACAAAAATCAAAATTCATGAATATCTCCGATTATATGCGGTACGGTAACAATGTATAAGACATACTGTAAGTGATCGGAAATTTAATAACTTCTTACATAACCACTACTAACTTACGACATAACTAATGTTAGGTTAGTTATGTAGTATTTATCGATACGACCACTAATAACATCAATAACTTATTTGAGAATTACATTTCAGACCTTCCCCTAAACTACCATTTCACTCAGCGTGAATAAAATAATTTGTAGCCTAGATTGCAGTGGTTCATCACCCGTCATTACATACCGATTTTCATTAAATTCTCTTCAGCCGTTTTATTGTGATGCGTGTACATACATACATACATACATACATACATACATACATACATACATACATACATACATACATACATACAGACTGACAGAAATTACGGAAAAGTAAAAAATGCATTTCGTTGTCACTGTGGACATTACCGACACAGAAATACCATTCTTTTCATATTCTGAGTAAAGTACAGACAAAACTCTTATATTATATATATATATATATATATATATATATATATCGATACGACGACTAATAACATAAATAACTTATTTGAGAATTACATTTGAGGCCTTGCCCTAAACTACCATTTCACTCAGCGTGAATAAAATAATTTATAGCCGAGCTTGTAGTGGTTCATCACCCGACATTACATACCGATTTTCATTAAATTCTCTTCAGCCGTTTCCTATTGATGCGTGTACAATCAGACAGACAGACAGACAGACAGACAGACAGACAGACAGACAGACAGACAGACAGACAGACAGACAGACAGACAGACAGACAGACAGACAGACAGACAGACAGACAGACAGACAGACAGACAGACAGACAGACAGACAGACAGACAGACATTATGGAAAATTAAAAAAATGCATTTCTTTGTTACTGTGGACATGACAGATACAGAAATACCATTCATTTCAAATTCTGAGCAATGTACAGGCAAAACACTTATTTTATATATAGATTACATTTTAGGACTTCCCCTAAAGTACCATTTTCTCAGCGTGTATAGCCTATATTGTAGCGACTTATTTTCCATCTTTGTCTAGCGATTTTCATCAAGACACGACCACTAATAACATAAATATTTGTGAATTAAATTTCAGGCCTTTCCCTAAACTACCATTTCACTCAGCGTGATTAAAATAATTTATAGCCTAGATTGTAGCGGTTCATCACCCGACTTTACATTCCGATTTTCATAAAATTCTCTTCAGCCATTTTCTCGTGATGCGTGTACAGACAGACAGACAGACAGACAGACAGACAGACAGACAGACAGACAGACAGACAGACAGACATTACGGAAAAGTAAAAAATGCATTTTCTTGTTACTGTGGACATGACCGATACAGAAATACCATTCTTTTCAAATTCTGAGCAATGTACAGACAAAACTCTTATTTTATATATATAGATATCCCTGAATCAAGATAGTGGGGAAAATTAGACTGTACCTAGTTCCCGGTGGAAGTACCACTACCGTTGTTCCTCAATTGTGTCAGACCGAGGCTGTAAATCCACTTAATGTAATTGGGAGGTACCCCCTTTATTTTTTCTTGACGAGCTTCCTTTTTCCTTTCTGAGTGTGTTTCTTCAAGTCGTCACTGGTGTCTGTGCGGGACTGACTCATTCTACCGCAGCACTTCCGGGGTCATTACTTTAGTGACTTTCATCAGTGCGTTGTGCTTGCATTCTGTGTTTCTAATGTATAAACTATTTAATTTATTAATTTACGATACATATGTCTTAAGTGAAACATTGACTAATTGTACTCTCTATGTGCGTATGTTTGAATATCAGTTTTATTAAGTTTTATAAAAATGCCAAAACCGTAATATACCTCAAAATTTAGGAGTGAATGGTTATAGAATAAACTGTTCGAAGACTCTCCTGGATGTAGATATGATTGAAAAGCCCCTGTAAGTTAGACGCATGTGAATATATCAGTATAGAATAAGAATATTTTTCTTTGAACATTCTAATTATTCACAAAGTTCCTTTCCCAATAACTCGAAAGTTCTCGTCTGGTCTTCAATCCTACCAGCGTTAATGACAGTTCCATATCAATAGATGTAACAAGCTGAAGTACTGTGGGACAAGTATATTAATTTCTTCATAAATCTCTCTTTCGTAAGTACGTTATTTGTATGTTTTTGTGGAATCTAAACTCCTGATGTCAAGGCAATCCTAATAGCTTCCCCGTGCTGCATCTTGCCTACCTCACGGAGTTTATACCAGTAATAAGGAACACATTTGGTGCATGGTACATCTTTGATAGGTCATTAACTCCAGGTACATTTTTTTTTCTAGTTGCTTCACGTCTCACCGACACAGATAGGTCTAATGGTGACGATGGGACAGGAAAGGTCTAGAATTTGGAAGGAAGCAGCCGTGACCTTAATTAAGGTACAGCCCCAGCATTTGCCCGGTGTGAAAATGGGAAACAACGGAAAACCATCTTGAGGGCTGCCGACAGTGGGGTTCAAACCTACTCCTGGTACTAGTGTGAATAAAGACAATATAAATGGTTACATATTGTGAGATGGATTACCGTTGTGTAGCTGTCAGAATTTGTTCTCAGAAATCTGGATATGAAGGAGCTATTTACGTGGAGTATAAATTGTGTAGACTATCCGTAGTATTGGGGTTGCGATATAGTGACTTAAAAATCAAAGTAAAAGTGAAAGGCTTATTGAAGCGGTGAACATATTGTCTCCAGCGCGATGACAAGTTATAACATTTCCGACATTACGCACAGTTATTAAATCAAAATCTGCCAAGTACAATGAAGCCTTATTTATTACGGAACACTGCGGTTTATTAACCACTGATCACTTTGGAAAAGTTAGCAAGACAATGGTTACAGACTCGGTTTTTAATAAAGATTTTCAGTCGCATAAAACGAAGTGTACTGCTATAATTAAAAACACATTTGGCCCTTATGTTATAACTGAGTTCTAAAAGTATATAGGTGACAGCCCATACAAGTACCATCATTGACGAATCGACAGATGCTGGGATCTTAACATTCCTCGGAACATTTTACGCTGTAATAGCTTCCTAATTCATGGTCATTGTAATATCGTATTTATTTCGCATTGATTAAGAGGTTAGAGCTTGTCAGTAAGCGGTTAAGCAGTAGGTTACTTCAAATTTAATAAATAAAAACTGTATTTTAACTGGGGTTGTGCTACTGCCACCATTCCTAATTCTATGCCCTGTTAAGTTTCTTTCCAACTTGGGAAAATAATATGCAAGATTACACATTTTATTTATGAATTTATTTATTATTAAATTCAGTTTTTAGAATGTTAAAAGATCTCAATGAGCGTATTTCACTCTTAAAGAGTTGGGAACATTGGTCTTCTCAGCTAGGGATAAAGGAAGGGCTTTGGCAATGACATATCAGGAAAATATGGAGAATGTACAAAAGCTGCCAAGATGTGAAATTCCTGAATCAGAAGATCAGCGCATGTGCGTGCATTAACATGCAATAAAAGGCACTAACAGATGCTTAGATGTCACTTACGTTAATTATACTGAATGATACGTAATACTCCACTTAACAACATCAATGTTTAAATTGTTTACGAAATATAGATGCAGTTTTGGAATATTAATGAGAAAGATTGTACCAACTTTAAAAGGCCGGTACAATCCTTCGACGGGTGGCACCAGAGAGTACAGATGGAAGTCCGGGGCTGGGTGATGCTCCTTTGTTGCTGGTTTACGAGAGTGCCGATAGGAGCGTCCTTACAAGCTACTAACTATCTATTAACGGAGGCTGGAAATGTATGTTTCTTACGGGCTCGAATGTTTTACAGTGTTTCTTTATTGGTTTGCGCACGTCCTATCTAAAGACAAAAGGCGTTGTTGTAACACTTCAGGAGTGTTTAGCAGGAATCCTCTCGATGGGAGGGAGCCCCCGCTTCTGTTTCGGGTCAGCCACTGGCCCAGATTTTAGATTTAAAATCATGTGTTATTACCAGGGCCTGGATTTTGTTCATCTAAAATGCTAAATAAAAGACCTATAAAATGACCCCCAAATTCTCAAATAATGTTCCAAATACTAAAAAAAAGTTACCTAAAACGTAAACTGTTCATTGTAAAATAAATGTACATTTTATGTGTGCACAATATTCATAAATTAAATTTTTTGAAATATTTTACATTACAATATTTCAGTTCTTTGTTTTGGAATCTTGGTTTTCCTTTGAAATGAAATGTGAAAATATCTGTACGTCTTAATTGTATTGATACAATATATTCCAAAAAGAGAAATAATCTGAAAAGAAAAATAACTTCCCTGTAAAGATAATCGCACTCTAAAATTCCGATGATTAACAATCACATTAACTTTCAAGTACGTAATTATGTGGATAAATACTTACAAATTTACCAGTAAGAAAGAACAAACAATTAAGAATGACAAAATAATGGCACAAGAAGTTAAAGCATCACCTAAAATCAAATACTTATAAAGGCCGACTTATTTGGCTGAATAGTTATCATTGAAGCCTTCAGTTCATATGGTACCGGATTCGATTCCTGAGCGGGTCAAGGATTTTAATCGCGTCTGATTGATTCTTCTGGCTCCGGGACTGTGTGTTCGTGTTTTATCCAACACTCCCCTCGTCATATTAAACAACACAACACACCACACTACCAGTTACCACAGAAACACGTAATAGTGAATATATTCCTCCACATAGGATTGTCGTCAGGAAGGGCATCAGCCATAAAACAGGGACAGATCCAGATGTGCGACAAAGTTCTTATATGCTACCCCACATGTGTAGGAAAAACAGCAGCAGTAGTAGAAAAAGAAGAAGGAAGTACTTACAAAGAAGGCAAAAAATGTGATTAATAAATATGCATTTCTGTAATTTGGAACCCAGGAACAGGATTTGTACATAAACTAGCAATATCTATTATGCACATATTAAAATATGATATGTCATAAAAATCCGGGCGCTGGATAGGGCTGTTAGCAAGCAAAAGTTTTTTTAGAGTTGCCTTTCCGTCGCACCGACGCAGATAAGTCTTCTGGCGACGGTGGGATAGGAAAGGCCTAGGAGTGGAAAGGAAGCGTCCGTGGCCTTAATAAAGGTACAGCCCTGCATTTGCCTGGTGTGAAAATGGGAAAATTCTGAAAGCCATCTTCAGGGCTGCCAACAGTGGGGCTCGAACCCACTATCTTCCGGATGCAAGCTCACAGCTGCACACCCGTAACAGCACGGAAGCCGAAGTTCGTAATTACGTTTAACTGCCTTGAATTATGGGAGTGACCATAAATTCATCCGATGCTAGTCATTGTTGAGTGGAGGGTTGTGGATAATGGCGGAAGATTTCTCCGTGTTTGGTTATAAAATAAATTTTTTAGCTTTGGCTATGAAAACACCTCTCGTTCGCAAGCATTTTAAGGTAATATTCATATACAGTATGGTAGTTAGTCTCCCCGCATAATGTATTACATGATGGCGTCCCAGCTCATGGGGCGCTACCAAAAAGTCTTTGAAACACAGACTAAGATATTTGTTAAACAGTGTAGCTGAAGTCTGAAAAACTTTGCAATATCATTTCTTGGAGCTTGTAACCAAGTGCAGTAAGCATCATATGGATGGCTTACTTCTAAAACTTTGAATCACCAAATGCTCTTCCTATCCATTATTTCCCTTTAAGATTGGCCACGCCTCCCAGCCACATTTCGATATGCATCCCATCAGAAGAATGTTCGTTGGATTCATTTTCCTGTGCTACTGTGTAAAGTAAAATGATCCCTAAATTCATTACACTGTTGGAGTGCTTAAATTCGCCAGTAGACATCATCCTTACAATACGGTATGGTAAGTTCCATTTTCCTTTGAATGTTAGCATAGGAAAATGAACACAACGAAAATGATTATGAAGGACTGCATATAAATTTGTGGCTGGGAGGCGTGACCAGTCTTAAGGAATATAATGGGTAGGAAGAGCATTAGGACATACGATGTTTTAGTGTAAGCCATCATTATCAAAATTAGTATTTTCGAGACATGTAAACGATATCAGTGAGCGAGAAACATTGGAGGACTGAATATCAGATTCGGAATAAAAACGTAGAGCAGAGAGATTTTTTCAAGTACATAGAAATATTTTCGTTTTTTTTTTTTGCTACTTGCTTAACGTCGCACTAATAGTTCGAAGGTTTACGGCGACGGAGAGATTTCAAAGGATTAGAACGGGAAAGTAGCGCCCGTGGCCTTAATTAAGATACAGCCCTAGCCCCAGCACTTGCCAGGTGCGAAAAGCGGAAACCACGGAAGAAACATCTTCAGGGCTCTCAAAATTCGTATTCGAACCACTATCTCCAGAATGCAAGCTCACAGCTGCGGCCAACTCGCTTCATTGTGCGAGGGTGGCGGTATAATAGGTTAAATTAAATCAAGATATAGACAAGTCAATACAGTGGCATCACGCTTGCGATCAGCTGTAAATGCTGTGATGATTTCCTGGTACCTAAAGGAGAGCACACGCACGATGGGAAGATAAACGTCAAGTTAGGAACAAACTTGATAGATGCATCTGTTCATATGAATAATGACGGAGTATGAGGTAAGTAAAAGAGGAAAATAAAGGATAAAGTGTAGTAAATAAGTTTCAGGATCTTGAGCGTCCGACTCGTTGGCTGAATGGTCAGCGTACTGGCCTTCGGTTCAGAGGGTTCCGGGTTCGATTCCCGACCGGGTCGGGGATTTTAACCTTCATTGGTTAATTCCAGTGGCCCGGGGGCTGGGTGTTTGTGCTGTCCCCAACATCCCTGCAACTCACACATCACACATAACACTATCCTCCACCACAATAACACGCAGTTACCTACAAATGGCCGATGCCGCCCACCCTCATCGGAGGGTCTGGATTACAAGGGCTGCACTCGGCTAGAAATAGCCACACGAAAAAAAAAAGGATCTTGAGCGACTACAAAATAACCTAGACAACGTTTTGAGATGGTTAGCGGGATGAAAAATCATGTTGTAAGCGTCACTACGAGGAAAAGTCCTCTCAGTTTTAATTACTGTGTTGTTGGGATGATAGCACCTTGTGGAGATCACTGTAAGTACCTAGGTGTTAGGTATTAGGTATTTAGCGAGGTTGTTAAGAAACGTTACAGTTCGCTTAACATGGTTATGAGTAGAACCCGGATTTCCATGCAAATGCATGTTTTTAAATAAGCTTCTTACACTTTTCAAACTTTGGAAATATTAGTTTTATGGTTTATCGATTCTAAATAACCTTTCTTCTCTGCTGCATGTTTGCATGTTTTGGCCTTTTTGGGAGAAAATTCATGCATAATGCATATTTTGAAGATTTTGGATTTAATAGCGAATATCTGGACTTTAATTATTGCATAATGCGACTTTTCTTCTGACTTTGGCGCTAACTTGCATGATAGTGTCTTTTATGAATGTTGGTGTGCAGAAATAGGGACCATTTTTCCACGTTACACAGTATGTCTATTATCGAAGGACGGAGAGAATGTATTCCAGGCATCCTATGTTAGAACCAAAGTTAGTAAATTCGGTAGAGGTCCTATAATCCAATCCAATTAACCAAGCATATTGCTTGAGTAAACATTGACGTAAGCCGCAAGTCTCCACTTCGTTCCCTGTAATTCTTAGGGATAATTCCTATTGCTATAAATTGAACCTTAAGTTGTGCATTACTCTCATTAACGGATCATTTGTTCGCCTATGTTTGACGAAAGCTTTGTTCGTAGTACGGTCAGAAACTATTGTCAACTATCAGACGCATGCGCACAGTCAAATTCGCGTTCGTAGTAGCCATCATCAGAGTTGCTGACTACTAATGTGTTGTTCGTACAAGGTTTTCAAACTGTTGGAAACCATCAGCAGACCGTTGGAACAGTTTCTGATCCTGGACGAAAACTCTTTCAGTCAGCGAGTTAGAATATGCGCGCGCACACCCACTGCCATCTATCTTCGTTTCATAACTGACCTGAGAATTACTTCACGGCCGTGATTAGTTGCTCAAGTAACCTACAAAATAAGTAAAATTTGCCAAATATATAACCTCAGTTCTGTATTTATGCCTAAGTATATATATATTTCAGACCTTCAGTTTTCAATTTTTAAACTTGAAGTTACGAATAAAATCCTAATTATTTTCCGAAGCTCATAGAGTACACAACACGTTGGTTCAAAACAGCTGGCCTTTTGAACCACACCTGTTCGTGGTGAAAATCAGCTCGTCATGTTTCAAACTAGTTGCCAACCGCGCGTGCGCATATGGACGACAAAGAGAACTATCACAGATTCGTTCTGCGAACAAACCTAATGACAACAAAACTTGCATCACACTTCTGTGACGCCACGTTAATGAGATAGCAGCTTACAAACCTTGGTCTCTTCTGTTGTTATCCTGGAATTTCCTACTCGGAACTCTCACTCGCCACTCGTCTTCGTTATTCCAGCAGTCAATCGTTACCAGTTATTGAGGACATTCAAAAGCATCTGCAATCATCGCACGGAGAAGTAGCTGCGGCAGCTAGAGATACAGTAGTTCGAACAAAGTGATCCGTTCAAATCCTGACTTCGAATTCGTCAAGCTTATATAAGACGCATTGTGGTGAAAATGCAAAAGACTTACAATTTGATCTCACCTTGTCCTAAATGTCTTCATTTAAATATGAACCTGTCACTTCTTGTAACGTAGAAATATCATTCTCTGTGTCTAAAGATATGCTGACAGATAAACGGATGAGCTTAAATGAAAACAGTTTGGAGAAATTACGGTAGTTGATCTACAATGTTTCAAAAGGAACTGAATTTTGATAGTGCATATTTTCCACTTTATTGTGCATGTTTTGCCATTTGATAGTGCATGAATGCATGCATATTTTGAGATTTTATAGTACATGGAAATCCGGGATCTAGTTATGAGACTATGCAGGGGTTTTAGTAAGGATGTAAGGGAGAGGGTATATAAGATCCCAATTAGAGTATGGTTCCAGTGTATGGGACCCACAAGAAGACTACTTCATACGAGGACTGGACGAGAGTCAAAGGAAAGGAGCGAGATTTGTTCTTGGTGATTTTCGACAAAAGAGCAGTGTTAAGAAAATGATGCAAATCTTGGGCTGGGAAAAAGTTGGAGTTAGGTGACGAGCTGCTCACTAAGTGGTACGTTCCAAGCTGCCAATGGAAAGATGGAGTACAATGATACATGATATCAGTAGACAAATAAGCTTGAGTGGAGATTTTAAAAGTAGGAACGATCATAATATGAAAATAAAGTTGGAATTAAAGAGGAAAAATTGGGGGTGATACGGGGATACCCGTAGAGCAGAAAGAGGTTAAAGAAGGTGCGGGCTTGAATGGGTCTAACTACAGTCTTAAAATTAATTTGAAACTTTAACAAAGGTTATATTTCTTCAGAATTTCAAAAATTAACAAAAAGCAATATAATAGGTACAATTAGCAATTTTGGAACAAGTCAAGGAAAATACAATATTAGTGAATTCGACAGATCCTGGGCTTCAAGCCCATCACTTTACAATTCTTGAGCTCCCAGATCAAATTTACAATTCAAAAAAGGACAACTTCAGTAAAGGGCAGAAATCCCCTAATTCAAAGAGCACTTCCTCTTAAATTTGCAATATCTAGCCTCCCAGAGGCACACTTTACAATTACAAAATTGGAGAAAGAGCTAACCGGCTCTCCGTTTCCTTTCTGCCTACTCAAGGCAACCTTACATCAATTTCTGGTCTCTCAAACCACCATTTACAAATTGAACTTACAGGGGTATTCCCAACCTACCGGGCCTTCATGGAAAGGAACAGGTTAAATAACTGGCCCAAACACAAGGTGAATGGAAACACACGGCGTTCCAATATAGTGAACACTTAGAAACCTAAAGAGCTCTAGGCCGATGAAACAGGGGCTATTCCCAGACTACTGAGGTGACTCGTATAGGATTAAATGAATTCATTATAGAAAGGAAGAAAAACAGTTACAAAACGTAGTCACCTCAAATCAAGATGAAGGGGAGCTCGAGAGGGTACATCGCCCTCTATCCCCGATTTACAGTCAAAGATTTTATGAAACCTTTTACATTAACCGGAAGAAGTTACATTTTAGAAAGGTAGGTTACATAGTTAAAGATTCGGACCTTTCACTCGGGTTAAACTGCGGAGGTAGCAAGAAGAAATAAATTATGTGGCCATTACCTTGTAGATGTTCTGTTGACCGATGAACAAGGCCGCCCGCCTCCTGCTTTGACACACACACTCAGTAAGATGACGATCAATTGGCCAAGAAACGAGAAAAGCCGCAGTTTATAAACCTTCAGGGAAGGTTCGAGATCATTCAAGATTAAACTAGCCACACCCTCTCTATTTTATTGGATAAATTCAAAATCGAATTCAGAATAGAACAAGAAGCCTGTGATAGGCTGAAAATTAAATACAGAAATTAGGGATTGGCTAGATTCAAAACTGGCGGAAAGAAACAGGAAATAATGCCAACCCGAAAATAAATTAACATCATTCAATTACAAAAACCTAGAAATACAAAACTTATTTAAATTATAAGTTCTTTCCCTTTGAACCAGGGTGCATGATCATAGTTTTTTAGTGTTGTCATCTGTGGAAAAATGTCCAAACTTCTTAATGAATGACAAGCAAAACAAGGATAAATTCACTCAGTTTAGGCAACTGCACAATAACAAAATTACATCATATTTCTGTGGTGACATCTTCTGAGTAAAGTTCTAAGTTGGTGTAGATTCGCTTTCACTGTTTTACCAATAGAGGAGTTCTTTTAGGCGCTGAATTTGAATGCGCGGCTTTGAGGTGTACCTCCCGGTACAGGGGGAATATTCATTTATAGGACGAGGAGTATGGGATTGGAATAAGTTGTGAAATGAAATGTTCGATGAATTTCCAAGTTCTTTGAAAACATTTAAGAAAAATCTTGATAGGGATGTGTCATCTGGGCGATAGTCCTAAATGCAGAGCATTGATTGATTGATTGATTGATTGATTGATTGATTGATTGATTGATTGATTGATTGATTGATTGATTGATTGATTGATTGATTGATTGATTGATTGATTGATTGATACGTAATTTTACGTCCCGTTTGCGACTTATTTTATTTTCGGACAAAAAGCATAATATTTCATAAATAAATTGCATATATGCAGTCTATGATGTTTATTTATTAGCTCGTATTCAGGGACGTGATAGCGTAGTGGCATTGAATCTGGATTCTCATCAATGCGTCTGCAGTTCAAATTCCGAACAATGCGTGTGGTATTTTTGAAATGTCATACAGTCTTTTTTTGTTTTGGAATACACACAAAGCTGGAAGTCCTGATATTAAGCCTTTCTCTTTCGAGAACCTACTTTCAAAGTTAAGAAATGTTGTTTTGTGGTAAGAGGAGTTAGGATATTACCATCATTGTTAGTTCACCAAATATGTTTGTTAGTGTTGTAGCGTCGTACTAATAACTCTTCGACGACGACGGTATAAATGGAGCCGGAATTGGGAGAAGCGCATATGACTTTAATAAAGGTGCCGCCTCAGCCTTTGTCTGGTATGAAAGTGGGAAAGTACGAAAAAAACGTTCTCAGAGCTTCAGATATTGAGGTTCAAACCTACTATCTCCCGAATGCTAACTTACAGCTATACTGTATAGGCCGAACTACAAGGAGATACTCGCTCGATAGTTCGTCTAATATTTCTAGCTCCTGCGATGTATGTACTGATATACGAGCCTGCAATTGATCGAGGCGAGAGTTGGAAAGAAGTGGCCGGGCTTGTACTCTGGATAATATTCTATCCTTTATCACGTGCTAAGAAGAGAAACCACGGTGTGATATTAGTTTGCGATAAAACTACAGGTTATGGACGATCGTTAGTGCACTTAGTACGAAGACTCACTATATTATAGATCTCTAAATTATCATTGTAGTTCCTAATCCTTGCTTATGGAAAAGAAACTGCTGTCTTTATTATGGCGTTGGCTCATAGAAAGCTAAAGAAAGAAACCCTTGATTAAAAATAACCTCGTCCTCCAGATTGTTAGTTGATGCTGTGGGGCAGATCCTCAAACACTGAAAAAAATACACTGTTAAAAGAACTAAACTATGCCTAGGAAGGATAGATGTGACAAAAATAACGAATGGAAAGCGGATGACTATGCTTGGTTTTGGGGATGTAAAAAACTTACCTATCGAAACAGGTGTTGTACCTAGGGAAATTGACGCTTCTTAAGTAGATGTTATCGTACTTTCAGAAACCAAGAGTAAGGGAAACGGAGAACGAGGACTGGATAACTTTGTATTCATAGAGAACGGGTTCTAGAAGAGACTGTTATCTAACGTAGGCATTTCGATTATGGTAAGAAAACTGTGGAAAAGGAACTGGTGATTCGTAAATAAACGCATTATCTTAGTAATAACAATGTTCTCTACGAGAACTGGTATTCGTTTGACTATATATCCCCATAAATAATACCTATGATCGAATTAAAGATGAATTTTGTGCAACACTGCGTGAAACTATTGAAAAAGTTTCCCCGCCGGGAGGACATAATTATCATGCGAGACATGAATGCAAGGATAGAAATCAAAAACATAATTACAGTGGTCGGAAGGTTTGGTGAAAAAGAAACCAAAATGACAATGGAGACAGTGGTCGGGATGCTTGGTGAAAGAAAACTAAATAACAATGGAGAGAAGACGATCGAAATATGTGAACAAAGTGCTTTAAATATTGTAATCACATTTTGTCAGCATAAAGGCATGCATAAGCAAAAGGCAAATTTCAAAACTACTTTAACAGATAGTGTTTGGATGTAGGCAAGAATTCCCGCCATTATAAACAGATTTACCCATCTGAAATGTGACTGGCATTAGGCATAGTGGTCGGCTATTATAATGGAAACTCACCAACTCGGTGTGATTTGCAGTAAGCTGATTGGCTTTAGGAAAAGGGGATTATCATTATAATGATAACAGAACAATTCAATTTTGACTGGCAGTAGGGAAGGTGCCTGGCATTATAATAAAACTCTTTTACTGTAATCTGTCTGGAAGTGGGAAAGGGAACCTGCCATTTTAACGAAAACTCCCCAAATCGATTGTGACCGCACATTAGGTAAGGGAGCCTGCTGTTATAATGAAAACTTCCCAACTCGATTTTGAATGGCAGTAGGCAAGTGATCCTGCTGTTATCATCACAACTCCGCAACTCGCACTTTACGTTGGAAACAACGTGTGGGGACCTCCCTATGCTGTTTCTCGGATAACGCTAAGAGACATGCAATTTTAAAAAGCCTTATTCACTGCATGTACAGTAATTTACTTCGATATCCGTATACAAAGTACAATAGCGAAGAGAAGCACGGGTATATTTGCTAATTAGAAATAATAAGTCAAGAGTTGAACAAGGATTAAAGAAGGGGAAGAACGGTAAAGCACCTGGACCAGGAGATGATGAAATATGGAGGAGAAAATCAGAGAAAGGTCGTCATGAAATTCTTTAATAGAATATTCTGCAGTGAGCAAAAACCTGAAGAAATTACATTAGCACATATCATCACAATGTTTAAGATAGTGGACCGTCATCATTTCTCAAATTATCGTGGAATTTTCTTCATTAATTTGTTAATTATTTTAGTAAAATTATCGATAGGAAATTAGAAAGTTGTATCATGATATGGAAGCACAATGTGGATTTAAACTGGAAAACGGTGCATCGATCATATTTTGACGTTGAGCCATATACTAGAGAAATGTAGAGATAAATTTAGGCAGCTTGGTTTGGTCTTCATGAATCATTTCTAGGAAGATGCTATGGAAAGCACTACACATGGTAAATATCGATCACTCACTTATTATAGTAGTCCAAAAAATGTAGAGGGCGGTCGGAAGCAACGTAAGCTGGACATATGAGTGTTTGAGGGTTGGTCATACTGATAAATAATTTGAAAAACTAATTCGTTATCTCGCGTCGTTATCATTTTACCAGCTGCTGAAGTTAGTCAATCAGATCGCTTCGTGGGCGAATTCCAATGGGTTTTGCAAGACGGTGTAGCTAATTCTTCAGTTGGCTTACGACGATCTTGAGAGCACCAACTGAAGAAAAGACTACACCAGAAGAGGGATATCAACACGAACCTCCGAGCTGTCAGGATTGCGCCATAGCAGGTATTCTACGGTGACACTGACTGAAATCCACGGTGTATTTGTGTTTGATGCCGACTTCTCGGCATCGGCAGCTGCTAAGCGATTGACCATTTACGAAAATATACCTTAAGCAGCCCTGCAACCTGTGTACAGTGGAACTGGACTGAAACTAGAACGTAAGAGTAGTCGAACTCGACATCGCCGTCCAGGATTGGCGCCGATTCTTCGACTGATGCACTCACGCCGGTCTTAAGTCATGTTCAGGTTTAGCAACACCGCCTCACAAAGCCCACTTGAATACGCCCGTGAAGCGAGCTGATTGCCTAACTCCAGCAGCTGATAAATTTACATCGGCGTGAGATATCTTTTTTTTTTAAATCATTTATCAGTACGACAAACCCTCTAAGGCTCATATACCCAGTTCACTTTGTTTCCGATCACCCTGAATAAGGACGAGATGTGCCAGATTAAAAATTGGTTTATCGTTCTCATCAGTATTTCCCACCAGCAATGGTTTATTACAGGGCTATCGTATATCACAAACACTTTTCAAAATATATATACTGTACATGCATCCAAGATTGAGAATGTGGTTCCGAAAATGTAAAACAATGAGTTAACATTTTTCAGACAGATATACTTACGTCACTTGCTTTTTGCTGTTGACCATGTCATAGTTAATTACAACGAGAAGGATGTAACTTAAATGTGCATTCAGCCAAAATCCGAATACTGGAAGTAGGATTTGGAGATAAAGAAAAAACACAGTATCTGTCAAATGACTCCGATAATTTTTGTACATATGATGAAAAATTACACATGTTGAAACTACTGTTACCTAGGTTTTATTTTACCAGCCGATAGAATTTCTTTTTTTGCTAATGGCTTTACGTCGCACCGACACAGATAGGTCTTATGGTGACGATGGGATAGGAAAGGGCTAGGAGTTGGAAGGAAGCGGTCGTGGCCTCAATTAAGGTACAGCCCCAGCATTTGCTTGGTGTGAAAATGGGTAACCACGGAAAACCATCTTCAGGACTGCCGACAGTGGGATTCGAACCCACTATCTTCCGGAAGCAAGTTAACAGCTGCGCGCTCCTAACCGCACGGCCAACTCGCCCAGTGATAGAATTTCTAACACAGAGATTTCGAAAAGGATCATCAATAGCTAAGTTTTAACTGCAGAGTATTATTATTATTATATGGTACCGAAGTGTGGACAATGAACAATAGACACAGGGACAGACTACAGCAGTTGAAATGGATTTTTGGAGAAGATCCGGAATGTCAAGGTGAGAAAGGTTAAGGAACACGGATATACGAAGCTGGTTCCACACTGAGACACCAATGCTGGGTGAGATTGATCGGGGAATGTTACGTTGGTATGGACACGTGCAGAGAAAGGACGACAACACCCGTACACCTAAGATCATAAACGAGTGGGATCCAAGGGGAGGATGAAAATAGTTTAACAACTTATTGAGTTCCATGAAAAAGAGTTATTTGGTAACGAATGATGCTGAAGATCGCAAGATGTGCAAACCTCCGTTTCAAACGTAACGGAGTTTTCTTGTGTAATTCGATTTACTTTCATCGTGGTTTTGTTTTGACGATGGCGTTCTCTGTTGATGACTGCGCGGAGTACGGAGTACAGATGCCTTTACGGATAATTCCCGGACAGTCCATGGATGGTCTACGGAAACGAGGCCACTCACGCTGTCGATCTGATCTTGAGGAATGGACGGCCAACCTGTGCAGTTCAAATTCACAGTCTCATTCCTTGACCCACCGTGTAAACATCATATACGGTAATGCATTCTCGTCACAAGTTTCACGTGACCCTCGATAACATTCTGATGCATTTCTGCTACAGACAAACTCGATTTTAATCCACGAATGTTCATCACCTTTTGAAAACATCTTTAGAGCGGCAGAATCGACGCTCTTCACTTCAACGCCACACAACAACAACACTCTCAACTGGATGCCAGTCGTATACACACTACACATCTACAACAGCGCCAAATGACTGCTCCCAAATCCTATTTGCGCATGTCCGATCTCCTGCGAGTGTCTGGACTACGTTTTCAATACTTTATGTTCAGCCCTCGTAGATAAGCAGATACATGCGGAAATTCAACGTAGTATGAGATATTAGTCTATACATTACAAGGGCAAAATGGTCGACGTATTATTTTCGTATGCAAACTATTACTTTCCGGCCTTGTAATTCAAGTAACCACATCATGAAGCAGCATCAGTACCAAAACACCGACCTCGATAGCTGCAATTGTTTAAGTGCGGCCAGTATTCAGTATTCGGAAGTTAGTGTGTTCGAACCTCACTGTCGGCACCCTGAAGATAGTTTTCCGTGGTTTCCAATTTTCACACCAAGCAAATGCTGGGGCTGTACCTTAATTAAGGCCACGGTAGCTTCCGTCTTACTCCTAGCCCTTTCCTATCCCATCGTTGCCATAAGGCCTATCTGTGTCGGTGCGACGTAAAGCAACTTGTTGTTGTAGTAACAAAACAAAATACATCTTGTTATCATAAAGGTTTCACAGCATATTTACACCAAATTATTACTAGTACAAAATTACTTTATTCGTCTTCAGATTCAGCTTATTAACATTTTCGTAGGCATTGTATTACAAAGAAATTCCATACAAGTTATACACAAGATTTAGTACACTATTTACAAGACACCACGTACTGCAGAATGGATTCATTTCCTTCGTTCAGTTCATGTAGTTTTTGCACAATATGTCTTTAATGAATGAAGGAACAATCATCAGATGTTTTGAAATGTTAATATGTGAAGCTGGTTTATACAGCTTAACTGTGCCGTTATAAATACTAGTTTTTTTTTATTCCACCGAGCTCGATAGCTGCAGTCACTTAAGTGCGGCCAGTATCCAGTATTCGGGAGATAGTAGGTTCGAACCCCACTGTCGGCAGCCCTGAAAATGGTTTTCCGTGGTTTCCCATTTTCACACCAGGCAAATGCTGGGGCTGTACCTTAATTAAGGCCACGGCCGCTTCCTTCCCATTCCTAGCCCTTCCCTGTCCTATCGTCGCCATAAGACCTGTCTGGGTCGGTGCGACATAAAGCAACTAGCAAAAAGGTTTTATTCCATAAACGTGTAACACAGGCTAGGCAATGAATGAAGAACTTATAATACAAGAGCATACATTATAGGATATCATGATTGTCTGTACTTGGCTCCTATTGTAAAAACGTGTGTTTCATAAATCCTTTCCTGTTTACAATTAGAGTATCTGACGGTCATATACGTATAACTGGGTCCGATTTCCAAATCTACTTTGTATATCTTCTTTGTAAAAGTGTTTGAAACGTTATCAACTCTACATCACACTGAGAAAAATTTAAAATTCATTAAACACGACAGGTTGTAATACTGGCATTAACTATTTGAGATTCGTTCCTTTAACCACATGACACATCGCACTGTCCCAAAGTGCGAGACAACGGTGTGTAGGCCCTGGTTCAAGAGAAATATAGCTCGTTTTCATTAATATTTCCTTAGTGTACAGAAAGATGCATTGTAATAGCATGCATTTTAAGCTTTGTCATTGAAAATTTCAACCAGAAATTACAAACATCTGCTTATTTAAGAAGGCTATGATTTCATATTAGAACGATAGCGATGGAAAATATTTTGAAATGCTAACTCGGTCGGATCTTCAGTGAACAGGATTACATGATTGCGTTGTGGACATGTTTAGCATTCTCTAAAACCAATGAGAGTTTAAGGCATCGAAACATTTCACTATTTCGGATTTGGCAACAAACCTTGATCACAATTAAGACACTCCACTTGAACACTGAAACTCATTCTTAGATTCGAGTTGGTTATTAAGAAATTCTTACACATAAATTAGTCACATTTCTACCTGTGCTAGTCAAACTCAAACTTCAACATAGAATACTTTATGGTCAGTGGTTTTATACAGTGGTAAAGAAATGAGAGAAGGGTGAAAATGGTAATGTTATGAAGTCGAAAATTTCAGTCAAATCTACTTCCTAAACGATAGTAAGGATATCCTCCTGGCCATCACTGCGTTCCCCTTTCTACTCTTGTAGCAGCTTTTATAGATCTGTACGCCACATGTTCTATCACTTATTCCACGGATAATTGTTTTGATGCACACAACATGACTCTAGTCATCATTACTTTCTTCTGTTCGTTATTACTCCTGCAGGTACGTATAATTTCACTTCTATATCTCAAACTTCTTAAGTTGTTATATATATTATATACCTAAGTATTTTTATTGTTGAATCGTCAGAGTGAGAATTGTCGGATTCTGCACGGTTTTTACCATCAGTTATCACAAAACCCTCAGGCGTCGCTGAGAAGCAATAACATAAGGAAAATGAGAAATAAAAGTAACAATTTCTCAGTTCATCACACCCCACTGGAAAATACATCTCGATTGACCCTACAGTCGGCATCTTCACACTATTTATCACAGGAACTGGCTTTATAGAGAAAGGCGTTTCTAGTGTTTTTGATACGTCGGTCACTCACATTCTGCCAAAGCCAGGGACGAGACTGAGACAGGTTGATGAATGTAACAAAGTTAATATAGGCCTAGTCTATGATAGCCCGCGTAGCGCACTCTATTCACCATCATTTTATATTAGTTGGACAACAATGAAGTTAAGTTCTTACGAATTAAATAGGGTTCGCATGTAATTTTTAAGTTCATTGAACCATTTCATTGTGTTATATTTCATATACGTAAAAAAGTAAGTCCTCATATTTGCTACCTTCAAGACACGAAGGAAACTTCACCCAGACTTGCAACCAGATTTTGTCTATCGTAGTTGTGGACGAAAAGTCCGTTTTCTGGTGAAATATCTGTCACAAATCAGCTGTTGTGAAAGCTCGTCTTTATTACTATTGCGATGATATAAAACCAGTATCGTAAAAGCATAGGCACTGCTAAATAGTGTCACACTACCCATCACAGGTTCTGGCTCTGTAGAGAATGCTATTTCTAACGTCGTTGATACGGACCACTATGTAACGTCGAAAGTGGCTATGCCATCCATCGGATCACTTAACTTTCGGAAATATGTTACAGAAAGATCACACTCATTGCCTTGTCACGGCAAAGTACTTTTTCTCGAAACCATATTTGCGACAAAATCCATATCATTGGATATGTGGAGGTTTTAAAAATCACCGAGGACAGAAGACAGTTTTCAACGTGTGTGTGATAGACGTGTTCCGCTCACGATGCCACTCTACACAGTACTCCACAGTCCACGTGAAGGCGCACAGCAGAAGGCCGGCTGATAGCACGTGGATGCAGGCTGGAAAGCTCCCGGTACTGTCACGGAGCACACCTGGAAAGAGAACAAGATTGTTACATATTGAGAAAATGAAACATACTTCCAGTCTGCCAACCCAATTTGTACAAACTAAAAACCCTAACCCAAACCCTCTCCAGCCGATTGATTCCAATTGGAATCACTTTCATGTTTTCTGTGAATTTGCTAAGTAACTCCCTCATATTCACCAATGATTCCATTTGGAATTTTGGACAGAAATTGCATTCATACTTATTTGAATGGGATTTTCAAAAATTTTATTTTTCATGTGTCAAATAAATTTGGGCTAAAGAGGGCTAACTCCTATATAAATGCCCAGCACCTCACTCTATAGACGATATTTAAATTTTTGAGCCATTTCCTGTGTCTAGTTGACGCACCGAGCGTTGTGTTTGCATCTAAAAGCACTGGAGTATCCGCCAATATCATAGCCACGTCACCCTCCATAGAATATTCACTGAAGTCCAGAACTGATCACAAGATCTGAAGTGCTCCAAGGATCCGAAGAAGCCAATCATATCAATAAATGGAGTGTTAAACTGAATATCCCAAACATGGAAGTTAAGGAAGAGTTAGCTCTACAGGTGATCCGATCTCCCTTACACCACCAATAGAACTCTGAAAAGACTTAGAACTGGCGTTTCGATTTGCAAGATGAACCTTCACAAGTGATGCTCCTTCCAGCAGAAAGAAATAAGGATTGCGAATGCGGATACAGAATACTCTGCACACATCAGAATCCTTGGAAACAAATGTAAAGACTGTCTGAATTTTGGAGATATTGCATTTAACCTGGACTTGGAAAGCATCATATAGTGTTCTATCTATTGGAAGGTCTCTGTCATCACGACTCTCTCCATCTCCTGCGGTCACAGTCCCGTTCTTTAGCCGGCTGATTTTCTCCACTCTTTATTCACCCTTGTTTTGTTCAATAAATTTCCAATTTCCTTGAAATAATTAAAAAAGGCTAGTAAAACAACAGATAGGGAATCTGCCACCTGAGCGACTGTCCTAAATGCATATCAGTATTGATTGATTGATTGATTGATTGATTGATTGATTGATTGATTGATTGATTGATTGATTGATTGATTGATTGATTGATTGATTGATTGATTGATTGATTGATTGATTGATTGATTGATTGATTGATTGATTGATTGATTGATTGATTGATTGATTGATTGATTGATTGATTGATTGATTGATTGATTGATTGATTGAATGCCCAACTTCGAAAATATTCAGTCGTAATAAAGAACAAAATTCGAATTTAATCAAAGTACATTTTTTTCCCGCTTCAACTTCTGCTCGCACGAGCAACATTAATTCCACACCCAAAAGCAAAGTGCGTAAATATCAAGACGATTATCTGATATTAGGCTTTACCAGCATTCTTTTGAATAATGGACAGAAGTAAATACTATAGATCTCGTGATCCTTTTCTGTACGAAGTAGCCTATGAGAAGTGCTAAGAAAGGAAAGAAGAATGGGTGGGGGTGGGGGATAGATATTTCATATTTGGGGGCTGCGACCGAAAGAGTTTGAGAACTTGATTATTTTATGTTCAAAATCTTCTTCCACTTGGAGGCTGCCTAAAGCAAATAATACACTAAAACAACTTCACTAAGAAATTAAAAGTAAATTATAAGTCTCAGTCTGGCGAATACAAGTGGTGTCTGAGTACGAAAAGAGAACTCCTGAGCGCTTTCAATTCCCAGTCGATGAACTCCTTGGAACTGATGCTGAAGGTCTCCATCAGTTCTGTGGGTTTCTTATGGACTTTCCCTTTCGCTCTGATCATGAAAACCCTCACTTCTTAAGAGAGCCACACGAGGATATGTCAAATTTCTCCTCTGATACTATCTCTCCTTCAATTGACTAACATAATTTTGAATGAGTCCAAGTATTTAAATATCTGGGTACCGTTCCCCGACGTCCCCTGCATACTGCGGTAACTTTTCGCTGCCTCGCCTGATATAACTACACATTCTTTGCATGTAAATTCGTCTTCAAAAGTAGACAGCAGCTGTTTAGTTCCTGCAGTTATACAAATAGCACTTTCTTTTTTTTTTTTGCTAGGGGCTTTACGTCGCACCGACACAGATAGGTCTTATGGCGACGATAGGATAGGAAAGGCCTAGGAGTTGGAAGGAAGCAGCCGTGGCCTTAATTAAGGTACAGCCCCAGCATTTGCCTGGTGTGAAAATGGGAAACCACGGAAAACCATTTTCAGAGCTGCCGATAGTGGGATTCGAACCTACTATCTCCCGGATGCAAGCTCACAGCCGCGCGCCTCTATGCGCACGGAATAGCACTTTCTTCTCTCCATTCCTTTTGACCCGTCCTTCTCCTTCGGTAAGGATTGGAGTTAAAATTAAACTACGACTTCTCTATTTCTATTCCCCGTACTCTAACTTTGTGAACACCAAGTGAACTTTACTTATGAATGCTTCTTACCAACTAGAGGTCCCAGAGTCACGGTGAGCATGCCGTTGATCACCATGTAGAGACTATAAGCCGCCGCGAATCTTTCCAGGCTACAATACTGGGCTATGGTGAGCGAGAGATTCACAACCATGGCACCCTTCAAGAAGCCAACCACTCCAGACATCACGGCCATTGGAATGAAACCTCCCTCCAAGGAGGCAAACACTGAAACATAAACATTAAACAAAGATAATAATTTACTAGATGTGTAAATGAGGCAAGTAGTATCAAAATACGCCAAATCAATTTTTGAAAAATGGAGTTACACATCGCTCGCTACTGATAGTTTTTTTCCCCGAGGAATACGATTCAACTATGATTTTGGATGAAAAACAGACATATCCGTTTAGATTCGTAGTCATATAGGAGGCTGAGTTTCAATAACCGCCAAATCCAGCACCAGCAGTGACATTTGTAGTGTCAAAGTCTGACAATTCCCTGTCAGCCAAACAGCTCCTCCCGTGACTTCTACATGTCACACACTGTTGAAGCTTTTATATTCTGTTCGATGAAGTGTAAAAATTACTATCAAAACATTTTGGAGAAGAATGGAGGAATAAAGAGCTGGTTCTGTTTTGTTCTGCGTTAGAAAAATAAAAATATCTATGACTTCAGACTGAAAAAATGAAGAATACGTTGCAATTTATGAGAAAGAAATAGACAGAGATGTAGCCTAAACACAAGAAAAGTGCAAGAAAAATTTCTCTTCAATAATCCTTCTTGAATTGTGTTGTAACCAATAAACACCTTCCTTTGTAAGTTGACCGAGCTCGATAGCTGCAGTCGCTTAAGTGCGGCCAGTATCCAGTATTCGGGAGATAGTAGGTTCGAACCCCACTGTCGGCAGCCCTGAAAATGGTTTTCCGTTGTTTCCCATTTTCACACCAGGCAAATGCTGAGGCTGTACCTCAATTAAGGCCACGGCCGCTTACTTCCCACTCCTAGCCCTTCCCTGTCCCATCGTCGCCATAAGACCTATCTGTGTCGGTGCGACGTACAGCAACTAGGAAAAAAAAATGTAAGTTGATAATAAAACTCGGTTTACAGAGAGCTGAATTACTGTAATTTAAACTAGCAACCATGAATTATTAAAAGTTATTGTTGTATTACACAGGTAATAGAACATTCCTTCAGCGTACCGGGCGAGTTGGCCGTGCGCGTAGAGGCGCGCGGCTGTGAGCTTGCATCCGGGAGATAGTAGGTTCGAATCCCACTATCGGCAGCCCTGAAGATGGTTTTCCGTGGTTTCCTATTTTCACACCAGGCAAATGCTGGGGCTGTACCTTAATTAAGGCCACGGCCGCTTCCTTCCAACTCCTAGGCCTTTCCTATCCCATCGTCGCCATAAGACCTATCTGTGTCGGTGCGACGTAAAGCCCCTAGCAAAAAAAAAAAAATTCCTTCAGCGTTACCCGTAATTTAATATTTTTCATTTCTTTATATCAGAACTAGCAAGATACCCGTGCTTCGCTACGGTAATATACTGAAATTTATAATTGAATGCTTATCGTTTTATATACAACCCGCCGATATTCGTGATCTGACTCGTTTACTGAGAGATTACGGCAACGTTCCTCCCATTTTTCAATCTTTCTTTCCAGCATTCGATTTCATATTTCCTGCGCTAGGTCCAGGTATTCCACCCGTCAGTTGGGTTCCTAAATCTTAGCCATGCTTTCCTATAAGCATTTTTAATGTGGATCAAATCCTTGAGGAGATCCGGCGTGGTGTCCTCTTAGGTGCCTTGGCGGTACTAAACCGGCGGCCGGACTGCAATCGTAGTCATTACCCGTCCAGGACCCGTTTCCAGCACGGTCCGCACATTTTGACAACGGTCCAGAACATTATTATTATTATTATTATTATTATTATTATTATTATTATTATTATTATGATTATTATTATTATTATTATTATTATTGTTCTGGACCCCACAGCAAGATGCAAGACTTCTACTTGGCGGTAAATTACATCTGCTGCCATTGTCATTGCTAACAATGTGACCAGCACCATTGTTGCGCGTAGACAAGTGTGCGGAATTTCTGGCGATACGAATGACATACCTCCGTGTATTATTGACCTTATTATAGAGGTGAACAATTTGACGGCCAATCTCATTCCAATCGTTTATTTCAAATGTGTTTAAATTTTTATTTATATGCCAGGAGAATCTACTCTAATCTAAGAACGTTCTCCGAAGGAAAATATGGCTGTTGAAAAAGAACCCAGGAAAGATTAAAAATGATCGGTTTATGATCAGAATAAGTACATCGTAAGTCTACAGCCTGTTTCCTATCATTCGACAGGATCAGGGATGGAATGAATAAAGCCCCATCTAGCGGCGACAATAGGAATTTTGCCGGCTGCCGAAGCTCCCCTCTGGTGCAATGATCGATGAGTGACAAATGAAATGAAATATTGGACAGTGTTGCTGGAATGAATGATGACAGGGAAAGCCGGAATATCCGGAGAAAAACCTGTCCCGCCTCCATTTTGTCCAGCACGAATGTCACATGGAGTGACCGGGATTTGAAACACGGAACCCAGCTGTGAGAGGCCGGCGCGCTGCCGACTGAGCAACGGAGGCTCCTTATAAGTACATTACGAACAGTAAAATCAATTGGTCTCACCTCCTTTTACACCCCACCGCCGTTAAGTTTATTTACCCCCACCCTCCAAGAAATTAAAAGAAGGCGTGTTTCTTTATGTTTAAAGGAGATTCCAAATACCAATGTTCACGTTTATTACCTTCAGTTTTGAGATATAAGTATCCCCTTAAAAATAATTCACGTTTTTAACTTCCTTCCACACTTCCCCCCCCCCCTCCCTCACAAAGTGATATTAAAGCAAAAAATACTTGTTCCTTTAATAGTAAAGGATCTTCTAAATACCAATTATCACCACTCTAACCTCTTCAGTTTTTGATTTATGTGTCCTCATGAAAGGAATTCAACTCCTTTTCACTCCCCCCCCCCCCCAAGATTGTTTCCCCCCCAAAACGCGCTTTTCTTTGTTTTTAAAGGAGATCAAAATACCAATTTTCACGTCTGTAACAACTTTAGTTTTTATTAGATGTATGTATTCTCATACAATTAAGTCAATTAATTTTTTCTATCCTTTAACACTCCAAATCCCCTTCATTGGATTTTCCGAGAATACGTGTTTGTTTACTTTTAAAGCAGATTCCAAAAATAAAATTTCATGTGTGTAACATCTTCATTTTTGAGATATCAGTAGCTTAATTAAAAGAATTCTACACCATTTTCAGTCACTTTTACCCCCCCACCCCCCACTACCCAAGTTGTATTTCCGAAAACTAAAAATACACTTTTCTTTATTTTTAATGGGATAAAAAATGACCATTTTTCACTTCTGTACATGTTAAGTTTTTTGAGATAAACTGTAGAAATTCTCATTTTAAAATTTCACCCCATTTTAGTTCCCCTTAAGTGGAGTTTCCAAAGACAAATCACCTATGTTTCTTTACACTTACAGGAGATTCCAAATACCCACTATTTACGTCTGTAACATTTTACGCTTCTCAGATATTCTGTAGATATAGTCTTTCAAAAAATTCACCCCAATTTGCCACTCCTGTTTAACCGCCATTAATTGAATTTTCCAAAAGCAAAAATATACGTGTTTCTATATTTTTAAAGGAGATCCCATTTACAAATTTTCAGTTCTGTAATATCTTCAGTTTCTGGGATATATGTATCCTCATTAAAGGCATTCAACCTATTAATCACCCTTTTACACCCCTCCTATTGGGATTTAGAGAAAACAAAGAAATACGTGTTCCTTTATTTTTAAGGGAGATTCTAAACACCAATTTTTACATCTGTAAACGTTTAAAGTTTTAAGATGTAGACACACTCATTTTAAAAATTCACCCCCCTTTTCACCCCCCATTATTTGGATTTTCCAAAAACGAAAAAATACCTGTTTCTTTATTTTTAAAGTAGATCCCAAATACCAATTTTCAGGTCTGTAATATCTTCAGGTTCTGAAATATAAGTAGCCTCATTAAAGGCATTCAACCTATTTTTCACCCTTTTTCACCCTTCCTATTAGGATTTTCCGAAAACAAAAAAGTACGTGTTTCTTTATTTTTAAAGGAGATTTCTAAATACCAAATTTTACATCTATATACTTTAAAAGTTTTGAGATATAGATGCACTCATTTTAAAAATTCACCCCCCTTTTCACCCTCGCATTAATTGGATTTCCCAAAAACAAAAAAATATGTTTTTCTTTATTTTTGAAAGCGATCAAAAGTACCAATTTTGAGATCTGTAATATCTTCAGTTTCTGAGATATATGTATTCTCTTTTTAAAGGCATTCAACACATTTTTCACCCCTTTTCACCCCTCCTATTGGGATTTTCCGAAAACAAAAAATACGTGTTCCTTTATTTTTAATGAAGATTCTAAATACTAATTTTTACATCTCTAAACTTTAAAACTTTTGAGATATAGATGCACTCATTTTAAATATTCACCCCCCCCCCTTTCACCCTCACATTAATTGGATTTTCCAAATACAAAAAAATATGTGTTTCTTTATTTTTCACAGCGATCAAAAGTACCAATTTTGAGGTCTGTAATATCTTCAGTTTCTGAGATATAAGTAGCGTATCCGGATTAAAGGCATTCAACCCCTTTTTCACCCCTCCTATTGGGATTGTCTGAAAACAAAAAAATACGTGTTTCCTTATTTTTAAAGAAGATTCAAAATACCAATTTTCACATCTGTAAACTTTTAAAGTTTTGAGATATAGACACACTCATTTTAAAATTTCACCCCCCTTTTCACCCCCTTAGCGACGGAATATCCAAAAATCCTCTCTTAGCGAGCATCTACATCTTAATATGAATATATCCCCAAAATTTCATTTCTTTATGTCCAGTAGTTTCGGCTCGGTGATGATGAATCAGTCAGTCAGTCAGTCAGTCAGTCAGGACAAGCTACTTTATATATATAGATGGTTCAAGTTTGTGGGTTACTGTAGTCACGTCCTAGTTCGTGAACCATGGGCAACGGCTGAGTGGCCTAGTAAGTGGTCCTGAGAGTCGGGATACCAGTTACTATGGAATGGGAGTGGGCATCTAGGACATATTTTGAGTCGTGGCCCTCCTTGTGCTCAGGCGGCTAGGACTATACAATTCACCGGTGGTCCATAACCCGTTAGAGGAGAGATCCTCACTTGGACTATGTGCAAATAGGGCAGCATCCTGCTTCATTAATTTACCGAGCTCAGAACATTTTAAGCAAGCCTCGGACCTATGGGAGTAATGGAGTCCCACTCCCATTTGACAGGCGAGGGACTCCTTGGAAACAACTTGGCGAACGAAATGGAATTCGATGGGGAGCTATCAATATTAACGGGGCTTATGGAAGAAAGAAGGTAGAACTGGATGAGTCAGCAAAGAGGATGCACCTGGATGTGCTAGGAGTAAGTGATATTCGGGTAAGGGGAGATAATGAGGAAGAGATAGGAGATTATAAAGTGTACTTGACGGGTGTTAGAAAGGGAAGGGCAGAGTCTGGGGTAGGGATCTTTATCAGGAATACCATTGCACGCAACATAGTTTCTGTTAGGCACGTAAATGAACGAATGATGTGGGTAAATTTGTTAGTTGGAGGAATTAGGACAAGAATTGTGTCCGTGTATTCACCATGTGAGGGTGCAGATGAGGATGAAGTTGACAAGTTTTATGAAGCATTGAGTGACATCGTGGTCAGGGTCAACAGCAAGGATAGAATAGTGCTAATGGGCGATTTCAATGCGAGAGTTGGGAATAGAACTGACGGATACGAAAGGGTGATTGGTAAATGTGGGGAAGATATGGAAGCTAATGGGAATGGGAAGCGTTTGCTAGACTTCTGTGCTAGTTTGGGTTTAGCTGTTACGAATACATTCTTCAAGCATAAGGCTATTCACCGCTCTACATGGAAGGCTAGGGGTACCAGATCCATAATAGACTATATCTTAACAGACTTTGAATTCAGGAAATCTGTTAGGAATGTACGAGTTTTTCGCGGATTTTTCGACGATACAGACCACTATCTGATCTGTAGTGAACTAAGTATCTCTAGGCCTAGGGTAGAGAAAGTGAAATCTGTCTGCAAACGAATAAGGGTAGAAAATCTCCTGGACGAGGAAATTAGACAGAAGTACATGGATATGATTTGTGAGAAGTTTCGAACAGTAGACAGTAAGCAGGTTCAGGATATAGGAAGTGAATGGGTGGCATACAGGGATGCTGTAGTAGAAACAGCAAGGGAATGCCTAGGAACAACTGTGTGTAAAGATGGGAAAAGGCGAACATCTTGGTGGAATGATGAAGTGAGAGCAGCCTGTAAACGTAAAAAGAAGGCTTATCAGAAATAGCTCCAAACAAGGGCCGAGGCAGACAGGGATTGGTACGTAGATGAAAGAAACTGAGCGAAAAAAATAGTTGTTGAATCCAAAAAGAAGTCATGGGAAGATTTTGGTAATAACCTGGAAAGGCTAGGTCAAACAGCAGGGAAACCTTTCTGGACAGTAATAAAGAATCTTAGGAAGGGAGGGAAAAAGGAAATGAACAGTGTTTTGAGTAATTCAGGTGAACTCATAATAGACCCCAGGGAATCACTGGAGAGGTGGAGGGAATATTTTGAACATCGTCTCAATGTAAAAGGAGATCATCCTGGTGGTGTTGCAAACAGCCAATCTCATTGGGAGGAGGAAAATGATGTTGGTGAACTTATGCTTGAGGAAGTGGAAAGGATAGTAAATAAACTCCATTGTCATAAGGCAGCAGGAATAGATGAAATTAGACCTGAAATGGTGAAGTATAGTGGGAGGCAGGGATGAAATGGCTTCATAGAGTAGTAAAATTAGCGTGGAGTGTTGGTAAGGTACCTTCAGATTGGACAAAAGCAGTAATTGCATCTATCTATAAGCAAGGGAACAGGAAGGATTGCAACAAGTATCGAGGTATCTCATTGATTAGTATACCAGGCAAAGTATTCACTGGCATCTTGGAAGGGAGGGTGCGATCAATCGTTGAGAGGAAGTTGGATGAAAACCAGTGTGGTTTCAGACCACAGAGAGGCTGTCAGGATCAGATTTTCAGTATGTGCCAGGTAATTGAAAAATGCTACGAGAGGAATAGGCAGTTGTGTTTATGTTTCGTAGATCTAGAGAAAGCATATGACAGGGTACCGAGGGAAAAGATGTTCGCCATACTGGGGGACTATGGAATTAAAGGTAGATTATTAAAATCAATCAAAGGCATTTATGTTGACAATTGGGCTTCAGTGAGAATTGACGGTACAATGAGTTCTTGGTTCAGGGTACTTACAGGAGTTAGACAAGGCTGTAATATTTCACCTTTGCTGTTCGTAGTTTACATGGATCATCTGCTGAAAGGTATAAAATGGCAGGGAGGGATTCAGTTAGGTGGAAATGTAGTAAGCAGTTTGGCCTATGCTGACGACTTGGTCTTAATGACAGATTGTGCCGAAAGCCTGCAGTCTAATATCTTGGAACTTGAAAATAGGTGCAATGAGTATGGTATGAAAATTAGCCTCTCGAAGACTAAATTGATGTCAGTAGGTAAGAAATTCAAGAGAATTGAATGTCAGATTGGTGATACAAAGCTAGAACAGGTCGATAATTTCAAGTATTTAGGTTGTGTGTTCTCCCAGGATGGTAATATAGTAAGTGAGATTGAATCAAGGTGTAGTAAAGCTAATGCAATGAGCTCGCAGTTGCGATCAGCAGTATTCTGTAAGAAGGAAGTCAGCTCCCAGACGAAACTATCTTTACATCGGTCTGTTTTCAGACCAACTTTGCTTTACGGGAGCGAAAGCTGTATGGACTCAGGATATCTTATTCATAAGTTAGAAGTAACAGACATGAAAGTAGCAAGAATGATTGTTGGTACAAACAGGTGGGAACAATGGCAGGAGGGTACTCGGAATGAGGAGATAAGGGCTAATTTACGAATGAACTCGATGGATGAAGCTGTACGCATAAACCGGCTTCGGTGGTGGAGCCATGTGAGACGAATGGAGGAGGATAGGTTACCTAGGAGAATAATGGACTCTGTTATGTAGGGTAAGAGAAGTAGAGGGAGACTAAGACGACGATGGTTAGACTCGGTTTCTAACGGTTTAAAGATAAGAGGTATAGAACTAAATGGGGCCACAACGCTAGTTGCAAATCGAGGATTGTAGCGAAGTTTAGTAAATTCTCAGAGGCTTGCAGACTGAACGCTGAAAGGCATAACAGTCTATAATGATAATGTTTGTATGTATGTATGTATTATATCAGAACCCTCTAAATCCCGATTTCAGAACCAAAGCCCGTCACATCCAAATTTCCTCAACTTCGTTTCTTAAATATTACTAGAATCATATTCCATAAGATATTTGTATGTGTATGTTGGGTATTCAGCCCGAAGGCTGGTTTGATCCTCTGCAGCTCCACCAACAGCTGTCATAAATAGCCTAGGCGTCACTGAAGAGGCGTACTAGGGAAATGAGGAGTGATGTAGTTTCCCGTTGCTTTCCTCACCGAGCCAGCCGCTGCTATTACATATCAGTCTCCCAAGCCCACCGAAATGCATGCACCAACCGACCCTATGAGCGATATCTTCACACCATTCATAACAGGGACTGGCTGCATAAGCAATGGTATTACTAGCATCACTCATACCTCAGTCACTTTCATATTGTCAAAGCCAAGGATGAGACTGAGACAGGTCAATGAAAGTAACAAATTTGATATAACCAATACCAGAGGACATAGTGCACTGTAAACACTACATCTCGCCAGCAAAGGCATAGTTTTAAATTCTTAATTCTTAAAACGATAACGTTAAATGTATGTTATTATGTGTAACGATTTATTTTGGACAGTTTGTGTATACCCTTCACCTGAAAATGTAACCGAGCAAGCTTGAAGTTAATCTGAGTGACAATCTCGCGATCATGAGTCACGTGACCTACAGTTTTACGTAGAATCTGAACGACAAAGAAGTGAAATTTCAGTAAAAAACTGCATGACAGGGATTTGAACTGGGGTACTTCGGTGAGAAATCATTCATTCATACATTCATTCATTTCTGTTTCCGAGTCAAATAACATTTTTCCAGTAAGTAACAATAGTTATGGCTTTAGTGTTTACAGCTATAAAGACTTCTTTAGAACATCAGGGGGGCAGACCAACAATTGATCTGGCTCTTGTGAGATACCTCAGTCGTAAAGCCCATCGTTGTTGTTGAGCATGTTCCACTTCTTCAGGTGAAACACCCGACCTCAGCCTGTTTAACGATTTCCAAATTCCATATGGCAAGCTGTGACCTAGTTCCATTTTTCTGAGAGATGATTGAGTCCTTGACTTCTTTCTTCCATACCTTCATAAGGGCATCTTCTGGTGAACCTTTGAAGGCTGATACTTCCTTCAAAAAGCTGCATCGGGTCTTGAGTCTCTATCGGGGTGATAGATAAGCAAAACTTAGATGTCTTGAGTCTGTGTCATGCCGTTTCTTCTCAGATCCCGCAGCTGCCATTCTTCGGATTCGAGGTGTAAAAGTTCTAACAAGAGGGTAGATCTTCTGAAGTGATGTTGGTCTAAGACATCATGATACCACCCTTTTTGGAAAGTGAAGGCGAAAGCCAAATGGTGTTGCATGTTCAGCTGCTGAGAAGCACAGTCCAAGGGCTGAAATTCTGAGAGTGGTGGGATGAGCCCCCTCTCTCTCCCCTTCATCGTACCACTAAATTTAACAAATCCTTTGTTTGCACTGCATCACGTATCTTTAACGTCTTTAATCTTCACCGTTTCGCAAGTAACACTAACTGTACCCAACTAAAGCAGTTCTTAACATCTATCTTTCTGGAGGAGTACGCAAGAGGCTGAGATCAGACATTCTTGTGTCCAACAATCAGGAATATGTATATTTCGAAGAAAATTGTTTCTCTGCTTTAGCTTTATATTCTTTAAACCCATGTAGTCCAAAATAACAGAAGGACTTAATGATTTACTTTCTTACTTATTATATAATGTATGTCTTAACCTTACTGGATTTGGTATCTGTATTTTCATTTTTTTTAAGTTTCTTGTTTAGTTTAATACTTTAATATTATAAAAATGTAGTTACTGTTTTCATAAATCTGCATTGTATTATAAGAAGACGCTGCATAAAGGGGCTTTTCAGTCTCAGTGGCATGTAAATCATGATCAATAAATTCAAATTCAAATTCAAAAATCCTCCACAGTATCCTTCCTGTTACACATATTAGTATGTTATTGGGTGAAGATAAGATAATTTACTTTTGGTGTTCAGGCAATGCCGCTTGAAAGGCAGAGTTCGGTTCATGGTGACACCAAGATTATTTTGTGTAAAGCAATGAGGGAGTGTTCCACCTTGCTACCTAATGTTTAGTGTCCTCTTACCTTCTTTATTACACGAGTGGAAAGAATAAATTTGCGTTTTAGTAGAATTTGACTTAAAATTACTTCTGTAATAGAATATGCCAAATTCTTTGAAAGAAAATGACAAATAATTTTCTTCTTCTGCAAAGCTATTACCTTGTGCGACTACTGCAATATCACCGGATATACTCTGCGGATCAGTTGGTAGAGTGTTGGCCTCCGGATCCCAAGATAGCGGGTTCAAACCCGGCAGAGGTAGTTGGATTTTTGAAGGGCGGAAAAAAGTCCATTAGACACTCCATGTTGTACGATGTCGGCATGTAAAAGATCTCTGGTGATACATTTGGTGTTTACCCGACAAAATTCTTTAAATCTCAGCCATAGACGCCCAAAAGAGTTTCGGTTTACTCGGTCTGCCATCTAGTGGGCCTGGAGTAAAACGGAACGTCGAAATTGACGAACAGACGGCCAGATGGCGTCAAATTGAAATGGATACACACAGTAGCTGAGGCCATACGATTATTATTATTTTTATCGGCATAAATGAATCACCAAGTATCTCCTGTTCTGGACTGCCATTGGTACATATATTGTAAATCAATTGTGCTAAGCCACTGCCTTTTGGTAGTCCATTCTTCTGGAGTCGCCAGTGACTATTTCTGCCAAAGAGAGATACATAAAATATCTCCTGTTCTCGAGAAAGTTCTAATCCGTAAGGTCAGTTCAAACATCTTACGAAGTAGTTTGTTATTATTAATTACGTCGTAAAGAGCAAACGTATCTATGAATGCTACACCGGTAACGAATTTGCCTCCAAAGGCATCCTCTATGTAATGAGTAAGGTTCAAATTTTGTCGACAGCACCTCGTCTAAAGCCCGGCTGTTCAAGAATCAGTGACGATGTCACATATCTATCATGACCTACAAATGCATGCCCATTCGAAATGGTATGGATGATTTTGAAAGACCCTGTATTCCTTACCTGACCGTGCGATGGCGGAGGTAAAGCATCCCACTAGGTAGGCTGTTCGAGGCGTGACGCTGCAGGAGGACGCTATCCAGGGCAGTAGTAACCTCGCCACTACATCAGCTCCCGCCGCTACGGACATACAGAGTGCGATGTCCGAGCCAGTGAAGCCCAGGGAATTGAGGAAGAAGGGAAACACAGTGAAGAAGTTAGCATCACTGACGAACGACACGGACAAGCCGATCACGATGTTGACGTAAACAGGGTCTTGTAGCAGACTGAGGTCCAGGAACTCGGAGATGGACTGCAGCCATCGAGAACACTTCTCCTCCTTGTGCATCGAAGACGTGACATCATCGCTCTCATCGTCCGGGATCTGCTGGAGCAGGGACCACCGTGGGTTGTTCTGGTCCACGTGTCTCGTTAGCTGAAACATAGGAATTGAAGCAGAAGATATCACCTACCAAGTGCACATTAAATTCTACATCACTCACTGTTATATGAGTCTTCTACGTACAAGAAATCCTCTCTAGACAGGTCAAAACGTTAGAAAATTTATTGGGTGTTCACTACAAAAATACGTTAAATGAGTTAATGTCTACTACCAAATTCCAACTGTCGACAATGCGCCAATGATTTATCTGAAACATTGAATGTTAAATTGCAGAGAGGTCATAATATCTGTGTTGGTTACATGTTTTATGTCAGACGTGATGAAAATATTGCACCCTATTATGTACAACTTCAGTACTTCGAGAACATAAGCAGCTCTCCATTGCTCTCCTTATGCAGAAAATTTTGTAAACTAAGATCCCACGTTATTTCCATAACCTATTACGATTAATGAACTCCGTTCACGACAGAAACAACCGATACACAAAATCTATACCATGCATTGTACCGAAAAATACAACATATCTTTCCTCTGTACAATATCATGATTTTTTAATAGTTTTAATCTCCACCAACTTACGAATTCTGCTAAGTTGACCTCTCTCAAAAAGCACTTAACAACAAAAGGCGTTAATTAGTGAAGAATTAATTTCCATACTATGTTCGCTAAATCATCTCATTTTCCGTTCCATTCTTTTGGCAGCATTTAAGACAATGATACTAACTTATCCTTGTTAATCATCAGCATAGCTCCTTCTTGCAACCAAGCTAACTAATTTCAATATTTTTAATACTTGAGATTAACCATATTATTATCATGTAGTTTATGTTATCCGAATCTCTGTCATTTTCGACATTTTCTTTCTTCACTTCTTCTCACCCCCTATGTCATGGGGACTGAACTTGGACTTTACATTTTTAAATAGGCTACCGTTTATAGAAGTAGAAAAAGAAGAAGAAGAAGAAGAAGAAGAAAAGTGAAAAAAAAACCCACATTATGATTATATACTGTTGGTTAGGCAACCTGCTGATCAGACTTGTCATGCGGTTTACTTACCTTCCCCTATTTCCATTTTTTTTTTTTTTTTTACCCTTCTCACCCCCTATGCCGAACTACCCATCGTTTTTCATCCAAACCACTTCCTAAATCCTCCCAGGGGCAATAAGAACAAATTGTGAAATTTTCAGCGCAATCGGCCCAGTAGTTTTTGAGTCCATTCGAGACATACATACAGACTAACATTTATATACTGTACAGATTAATACGAAATATATTATGTAGGCCTACTTAGTGTGAAGCAAATCAAATCTGTCCTTCATTATACATCACAAAGAAGCCAATGTTCAGCAGATACCATAAACAACGAGGTATAGATTTTGTTTTACTTCCCGTTTTTTGGACGGGTATAGGTTACGTAGGAGAATAATGGACTCTATTATGGAGGTTAAGATAAGTAGAGGGATGCCAAGACGTAGATGGTTAGACGCAGTTTCTAACTATTTGAAGATAAGAGGTATAAAAACAACTCAGGCAACAACACGTTGCAAATAGGGGGTTTTGGTGACGTTTGGTAAATTCATAGAGGCTTGCAGACTGAACGCTGAAAGCTACAACGGTTTATGAAAAAAAATGAAATGGCGTATAGCTTTTAGTGCCGGGAGTGTCATAGAACAAGTTCGGCTCGCCAGATGCAGGTTTTATTATTTGATGACCGTAGACGACCCGTGCGTCATGATGAGGATGGAATGATGATGAAGACGACTCATACACCAAGCCCCCATGCCGGTGGAATTAACCAATTACGGTTTAAATTCCCGAACCTGCCGGGAGTCGAACCCGGGTCCCCTGTGACCACAGGCCAGCACGCTAACCATTTAGCCATGGAGCCAGATTATAACGGTCTATAATTATGATGTATGTGTGTATGTACAATCTGTGTTTTCTTTTTTTTTACTATAGTGATGCATTTAATTTCTTGTGTACAATATTTTTGATCAATATAGTTCATTAAAATATTACTTTTCAAATTTGCGTTATTTTTAAAAACATAGTTACAAATTAATAAAATTTGCTAAATCTGTGTAGAATACATTTGTAGGAAGGTAGTGTTCTGGGTGGGGGAGGGGGAAATGAGTCACGTAGTGGGGGCGGGGCTCAGCTTTAGCAGATCTTTCAGGGGCTCAGGATCACCTCAGTATGGCCATTCTGCCAACTCTGACATGGTTGTTTTCTTCTGGGATTGCAATACCTTACATAAGTCATCGGCAAAGGAAGGAGAAGAAAGGGCTGGCATTGGAAAGGAAGCGGCCGTGGCCTTAATTACTAAATAACAGCCTCAAAATTCACCTATCGTGTAAATGTAAAACTACAGAAAACTTTATCAGAACTACCGATGGTGAGATTCGAGCCCATCATCTCCCAAATGCAAAGTCAAACCTACATGGCGGAGTCAACTCATTCGGATTCTCTGGTAAAACATTCCTACCGTAGGCCTACAGTATATCTAGTTCTCACCTAAGATGCGTCTTCTTTTAAGACGGGTACATCTGTATCACTGTACCCAATTTTCCTTGCAGGAAAAGAATCCGAGAAAATTATGAAATTAACAACATCATCCACCAACCTAATGCTAATAAATGGAAAGAAAGAGCGAATCATTTCTCCATGAAGATAGTGATCCAGTCACTCACTTCTTTAGAAGCTGTTGCAAGATCTAGTGTTTTACATCTTTTTGATGCGGTTTGTTCATCGGAAAAATGAAATGGTCAGGACATTTTATTGTCTCCTTACATCATTCTTTCAAGGTAAGTAAACTCGTGTGCTCATCCTGAGATGGTGAAGCTTTATCCAGACTCTCCCCACCCCACCCCCAATGGAGGCTAGGTGCATATATCATTCTAAAGACTTTATTTTTGCTCTTTGTTTTACGTCGCACCGACACAGATAGGTCTTATGGCGACGATGGGATAGGAAAGGCCTAGGAATGGGAAGGAAGTGGCTGTGGCCTTGATAAGGTACAGCCCCAGCATTTGCCTGGTGTGAAAATGGGAAACCACGGAAAACCATCTTCAACCGACAATGTGGATCGAACCCACTATCTCCCGGATGCAAGTTTACAGCTGTGCACTCCTAACCGCACGGCCAACTCGCCCGGCCATTTTAAAGACATACCATTTCTATCCTGATATTCTTAAATTTCTGACTGTACCTTGAATCGACCCCGGGCCCCAGAGAGCTGCACTTAATAGTGATAACCGTAACGCTACGGAGGCGGACTCTTTCAAGGGTTTAAAACTATTACCGTACTTTTTCGGACCATAAGACGCTGCGGCCCTAAGGACGCACCCTGATATTTTGATGAAAATGAAAAGAAAAATATAATTTCACTGTATTTTCAAACAAAATTTTACAGAAATAATTTAATTTGTACACAAACACAAATTACCGGTAGGTAGTTCAATAATGTTACTGTTGCCTTCCTGCTGCCCTGTTACCGTGTAATTTTGCGTATTCCATAACTTTTAATTTAAATGCCAAGTAGTAAAGAAACCTCTTCTGTACAACTGACATTGTGTACGGTAAATTGTCACTACCAGCAGTTAAGGTCGCAGCTCTTTGTGTTTGCATGGTACGATAAGGAGACGGGCGGTGAAGGAGTTGCGAGGTGTCACATTCCTGTCAGAGAAATGCAGGCATACCATGGGCGCTGTTTCTTAACCTCAGGGCTGAGAGTATTGTAAGGAATATTTTAAGCATTGAGGTAGCAAATCACGTATACTCAGAGCCTAAGTATGATGGAGCTTCCGACCATAAGACGCAGCCTTATTTTAGGCAAAAAAATACGGTATAAAATTCTTAATTAACTTGTGAAGAAGCGGAGAAAGGTCTTCCCAAAACGTAAAGGAACCCTCCAGTTTGTCTTTCTTGCATGGCAAACTCAGAAAATATGTCTATTTAGGTGATTCGAGAAGGCATTCGTCTGAAGGATTTAAACTATATTTATTCCGGTAAGACAACATTTAATATCAGCAGTCAAAAAAATCTAAGGTAAATTTGATTGTAACTTTTGAGCTAGGTATAAAGACAACAAACTACTGTATGTACATCCATAAAACTGAAAGGTTGTCTATCTTTTCGAATATTCTCTTCGTTCACAAATTTTCGACTTTTTGATAACAATTATAATGTTGAAGTTTTACACTAAATCAGTTTTAAGGCACATGAGCTCTAGAAATGATAATGCTACCGATTTTATTTGTCAGTTTAATTTACAATGAATTCTTAACACAGTGGCCTCTGGTTAGGGTTCCGCGTTCGATTCTTCGCTGGACTCTAAATTTTATACCCATCTAGTTAATTCCTCTGGTTTGAGACTGAGTGTTGCATTTGTCTTAATACACACTTCTTTATTTACACAAAACACATCACACTACCATCTACCATAGGAACACATACGCCAAGAGTTGGTAGATGATTTCACTCGGGAAAGACAGGTATAATTTAATTAACAATTTTTGCACGTAAGGGACTAATAATATAATATAATATAATATAATATAATATAATATAATATAATATAATATAATATAATATAATATAATATAATATAATATAATATAATATAAATCATCCGTCACCGAGCAAGTTCGCCGTGAGATTAGGGGCACGCAGCTGTGAGCTTATATCCGGGAGATAGTGGGTCCACTGTCCACCCCACTGTCAGAAGTCCTGAAGATGGTTTCCCGTGGTTCCCTACTGTCACACCAGGAAAATTCTGGGGCCGTACCTTACTTAAAGCCACGACCCCTTCCTTCCCGCTCCTAGCCCTTTCCTATCCAATCGTCGCCATAAGACCTATCTGCGTCGGTGCGATGTAAAACCAATAATAATAATTAAAACGTCCGTTGTTCGTGCTGTGGGCTACTGTAGTTACTTCTTAGTTCATGAACTATCAGCAATCGTTGAGTGGCCTAATAAGTGATCTTGACGGTGGAGATAGCAGTTGCTATGGAACAGAACTGGACATCACAGGCATAAGCTGAGTCGTGGCTCAGGCAAGTAGGACTACCCAATCCACTGGTGGTCCCTAAACCTTTTAAGTGAACAATTCTCACTGTAACTATGAGTAAGGAAATCTGGTGGCCTGTTGCCTATAATATTTCGGTCACGTTTGACATGCTGATATAATTTTCTTAATAACTACTTTTATGGTTTTCAGAGATGCCGAGGTGCCGGTAATTTGTCCCACTTTATCCTTTAGAGGTTGGCATTTCTGAGCAACTTGAGAAACCTCTGTACTGAGCCGGGATCGAACTCGCTTACAGTGAGAGGCATCACCGTACCGACCTAACAATGTCTCTAGCAAGTCAGTGATATAGGGAGTGACCGAGCCTCACTTCCATTTGGCAGACCAAGGACTCATTGAAAGAGGAAGCGCCTAATTTATTCACACAGATGTGCAGACTGTGAGTCTGTAAAGCGTTAAAGAAATAGAAAATAATTCGCGTGTGGGTATACTGTAAGTCAAGCTCCACTGGAAATGTGTGTGTAGTAAATATCCTAGAGTTGGAATGAGCGAACGAAAAATGATTCAGGACCAGATAGAATGTTGCTAACGCGCCTTCATCTCTTATTACAGAAAACCATTAACCGGGGCATATGTGAAATTACCGGGGATGACCGGTATGAATTCACGTACAAATAACTCAAGAGAGCCTGTTAAACAAGTGAGTGTATGCTTTTTGATCGAAGCGAATAAATTGCTTTTTGCATGGGCAGTTGTATTCTACACGAGTGTCTGGTGTTACTATCCCTATTGTCCTCCTTGGCTGTATGTTTGGGAGGGAGACAATATAATTGCACAGTACTTATCGCTTACAACAATACTTCCAAGGATAAACAGCGGAAAAATCCAAATAATAAAATAGAACTTTGAAATTGGCTGCTAAACTCACCTGCCTCTTCCTCCTCTGGATTCCTGACAACAAGGACATAGTCTCTCCCTGAGGGCTATCTGCGACTGCCATGGAGTTGTCAAACATGATCACGTTGCTACTGAAGTTCACGAGTGATGCCGAGGTTGGCCGTTTAGCTTTGTTTGGCTCTGCGATGACGACAGTGGAATTGTACACAGAGTCGTCTCCGGGCAGGAGCAGCCGGTGAGCCCGGAAGTCCAGCATGGCGGACATGACAAGACTGCCTCGCCTGGATATGACCACGTGTTCATCACATTCCATGTCCTCCTGCAACAACAACTTGTAGTGCTGAGTGGGCGTCATTGTGACACAAGAAGAAACATCCTCTAGAACTTGAGGGAAATTTACAACAGATAAAACTTAGTAATCTTCACAGGGCAATCTTGTTGGTTGTAGTAGGATTTCAATTCATATCTCCCATTCATCGGGAATTAATTCTTTGTTCACTTCCCACCGTCAAGAGCAGAGTAAATGCTCGGAGCTACTCACTTGCTCTGAAGTAAGGAATAGCTGCTACGAAAGGAAGACGGAGTGAAAGGGTGTGATCTGAGGGTATTTAGAAGTGGTAGTAGAAGTAGTGAGGACAAATGTTCATTGAGCTGGGTGGCTTTTTCCGTATAGTTCCGTGTGTGATAGATAACTTATATGTACAAACAAAACCTCTGGCGAGAATAGCCATTATTGCAAGACTAAAACAAGACTAAAATAATTTTCAGGAGCAGCCACTTCGCAGAAAAATCAGGTGTTAAAGTAGTTTAATAAATCAGAAATGAAATGGCGCATTGGCTTTTAGTGCCGCGAGTGTCCGAGGACATGATCGACTCGCCAGGTGCAGGTCTGTTTATCTGACTCCTGTAGGCGACCTGCGCGCCGTGATGAGGATGAAATAATGATGAAGACGACACATGCACCCAGCTCCCGTGCCAGCGGAATTAACCAATGATGGATGAAATTCCCGACCCTGCCGAGAATCGAACCAGAGACCGCTGTGACCAAAGGCCAGCACGCTAACCATTTAGCCATGGAGCCGGACTATTAAATAAGAAAAGCACATTAATCCAAATTACATTGAGACCCACTCTAGGGGTCTGTAAATACATCGCACAATATCTATTAATTTGAGAAATACGCACGAACAATGGTCTAGTCACTCAACTCCGAAGCTCAGTAACGAAGGTTCGAATCCTCATAAAATGGTGGGGACTGGCGCACGGCGACAGGCAGTGTACTGTATCCGATGATATTCCACTACCGAAGTCCTAAATAGAGCCTGGACCCTCCATCGACCCCACAGTAAAATTGGGAAGATGGTGGTGAATACATTTATTTATTTATTTATTTATTTATTTATTTATTTATTTATTTATTTATTTATTTATTTATTTATTTATTTATTTATTTATTTATTTATTTATTTATTTATTTGAGTATCTTGAAAATTTGTGATCAAATCTTCCGTATATTTAGTCACGTCCAGGCTGATAACCTTGTGAATGTGTTATAAGTATTTTTGCGTGAGATTGGAGTCATAAACAATGGAAAAATTCTTCTCAAATGGCCGAGAGTTGGATTTTAGCATTCTCTTCCCAGAGAGATTTTACCTGAAGAATAGAACACCAAACGCGTACAACAACAGAACACAGAACTGTGTGTAGTACATTAACACTGTCGTACAAGCTGTTCTTCTGCTATTCGACCAACAACATAGAGATGTTCTGTTTTAACAGGACAATGTTTGCCCACCCACCGCTCTTCAAACACAACATTTTCTGCAAAGTGTTTGTCAGAAACTCTGACTAATACGATCACCAAAATACTCTCCTATTGAGCATATGTGGGACTCAATTGATTGTTGTGTGACCCAATAGCCAACACCGTCGATAAACCGTTTTATCTATGCCTCTGAGTGGAATTTGGATGGATGATTTTGTTACCTCTGTGATTGTTTCCATGTGAGAGTTGCAACCAGCATTGTTGCTAGTGCAGGTTACTCGAAACGAACTTTTCACACACCGTGTAGGGTCTATAAACATAATAAATTGTCACCTCATGAGGAGGATAGTTTACGATGTACGACTTATATTGTGTGTTAGATTTTGGAAGACAGCAACTATGATCTATTGTTAGGTGTCACCAAGATTTTCACCTGAGATTGAAATCAGGAACCTCGGAAAAAATCTTCTTAAATGGCCGAGAGTCGGATTTTAACATTCTCTTCCCAGAGGTTTTCTTCCTCTACAAGGTATTTTTGTGATGGCCTAGCTCCTTTGGGATTTGCCTCCTTCACTCATTTAAATTATTGAATCCTTTCCGTCATAATTTTCCTGAAGCCAAGTTTTGAAGCTTCTGACGTCATGCACCTTATCTTCAGGACCAATTGCTTATGCTATTTTTAAAATTCTCAATTTACTCGCGCTAACTTGGACATCTGATCATTCAATGGAACGCCGCACCGTGGCACAAAAGATAATTAAGCAGCGAACATCATCATTGTATGAACAACATTCATTTTTCTGGTATTTCACAATGCCACTTAGCTAAGTAAAACGTGTTATTAACAAAACAATGGTTTCACACACAGACACGGCTGATGAATACAGGTATCTTCCGAATATATGGCCCAATAATTCTTATTCTGCTGTGAGCTCGCATCCGAGAGATAGTGGGTTCGAACCCCACTGTCGGCAGCCCTGAAGATGGTTTTCCGTGGTTTCCTATTTTCACACCAGGCAAATGCTCGGGCTGTACCTTAATTACGGCCACGACCACATCCTTCCCATCCCTAGGCCTTTCCTGTCCCACCGTAGCCATAAGACCTATCTGTATCGGTACGACGTGACGTAACTACCAAATAGTTCTTATTCTTGGACTTTTGCCAATTACTTCGAGGTCGGCAATTCGTATGGATTAAGCCCTGTTCTACGGGAGGATGACCTACCTAACGCCAAGCCTATGCGCAAGGATGTATTGTGTTGTGTGCGAATGAAGAGGTGTATGCTAAAGCTAATATAAACACCTAGTCGCCGAGCTAGGGTATAACACAGGCGGCGATAAAATTCTCTGCCGGCCGGAAATTGAAGACAGGGTCCTCTGCAACTCTGACCACTCAGCCTAGGATGTGGACCATCGTATGGCCAAGAACGATAAAATAAAAATTAGCGTCGTCCCTTTCTCAAAGGGAGAAAGGGATGAAGGTGAACACAGTGATGAAATAACAAACTGAAGAGCGCCCTAGCTTCATGGATCAATCGATACACTTTCGAAAGGAACAAGAATTGACTCAGTACTTTCCGATTGTTATTTTAATGAGGTCAGTGAATTACTCAGTTCCTCACAGAGTAAACTGAAGAAAATAATTTCTGCCCCCTCGTGGATATCGATTAGAGAATGGGAAGGAAATAGGAAGACAGCAGAATGAAAATATCTCCCGACTTCTCAAACCTAGTATTGCCTCGGTGAGCGAAGAACCATAGATGACCAAGGAAAATAAGAAAAGAATGATGACAGGAAAAACTCTCACGAATAAGAGGATGCAATTTCAAACTAAGCTTGGATCTTATAATGACCGGACACGTTTTATATGGCTGAATGGTAGCAGTTTAATAAGAGAGTTGAAAGAGAGGAACATAGTACAACTAAGTAAATATAAAATATAGACTCCCTTACGAAATGATGATAATAATTACAGGGAGTCTTACTAAATATACCATTATTATTTAATAGTAACATAAATACCTCACTGTAACGCATTTAACCATTTCAGAAGTAGCCGTCCTCAGTAGATGTCCTCTAGGCCATCTACGTTTTACTCTGAGGACATGAATACGAAAATAGCAACACAAGTATGAAAATGATCCACAGTATACACATTCTTCATACCCTAGAACGAAATGAAGTACTGTGATGGTTACTCCAAAACAATAAAATATTCATGATATAAAGTACTTGATCGTCGCACTACGTGATCTCACCTTGTACTTACCTTCGGGTTTCCACACAAAATATGCCCTGCTGTTCGGCCTTCGCCTTGTAACTACTTGATTAATTACACACACAGTAACCAGAAATACTAACACTGTAATTGATGATGGGCGCCGCCTACAAATAAGTGTAACAATAGTAGTATGAGAATCTCAAATATCCCTATGGTGTAGGGTTATAAGCTTACTTTGACAGCATAACATATGGGCTCCGGGAAAACGATATTGACGTTTGGTTTCCCAACTAAAATATCAGGTTTCCTGATCTACCATGAAATAAAACGATTAACTGTACTTGATACCAAACAAAATATATTCTTAAATTTCGAAAATGAAATTTGCTGCGATAGTAAAATGATAATATAAAACTCTGAAATTAAAACTGAATGAAGCTCTAGGTATAAATTTAAAATACTCTTGACCAGACATTTGAAATCTGTACAAGAAATGTATCCCTCACGGATCACATTACAGCAGTACGTTGGACACTTTGAGTGTTCTTGTGACGTATTCCTTGGAATTGGCATCATCTGTAGGTGTCTCAAATCTAATTTGGTTACGCATCCTTTTAGTTTCACAAACGAGAGATATCATGGCCTAAAAATATAACCACACTGCAGAATCAACTTTACGCGTAATCCACCAAACTGTTAGTCTCCATTACGAAGATCCAATCTTCGGCTGTCACCAAACTGACACAAGAACTCGACCGAACACATACACAGACACACTTCGAAAATCTAATACATTTGCTCACTGAAGACTCCGTATCCATGTAACTGCTTCTTCTCCATCCAACTGACTGACCGACTAAGGCCTAACTATCCACATGACTGTGCCACTCCAAGTTTGTACTTGTGTCGCACCATTCTGACGTCGCTCTCGCGGCAATGTCTCGATCGTTTCAATTTATAATATTACCAAACATGACGTATCTTTAACTTCCCTTTGACAGATGGCGTCTCATGCCATCAATATCTGACGAAGGATTTCTCTCTTGTGACACACTCATGGGCGCCCGCAGGATCTTTTCCAAGGGGGGGCACGTTAACAATTTGCTTGAATATAAATACCAATATAACTTCAGCAACATTAAATTGTTTACAGAAATTTGCGAATATAACAGATGCTCGATGACTGTCAGTAAGTTCAGTTTATGAAATAATCTGGTATGATATTAAACAACTGAACATAAAATTTTTAGAATTCCAAGGGGGGGCAAGCGCCCCCCCTTGCGGGCGCCCATGGACACACTCTTCGTTTTCCGCTCTCTGGGAGAGACAACAATGTCTGAGGAAGGTGGAAACGTTAAGCTACAAAATGTTTGCACTCGATTTTGTGTGGTTTATCAAATGGATTTTTCGTCCACCCTACGCGACTCTCTGCTCAGAGTCAATGATTTTGATTATATAGAATCTGCTGGTTCTATTCTTCGGGATGTAAGGTATTTATTTTGATTTTTGGTTTGCCGTAGTTATGCTAATCTCGTGTACTGAGACCCTGTTCTACAGGTTTTAAAATTTTCATTTGCTGTAGATTTTATTTGCTTCTCTTGTGTGCGTTTGTTTTTCGTAAAAATTGTTCAATATGTGGGTACGGAAAATGCCTCTGTGTGAATGATGTGTGTTTGCCTGTTGTTCTGAATTGAGACACTACACTATGTTTTCTTCGTGGTTATGACTGGCTGAACTTGTGTTGATGTTGATGTTGCGTTAACCGTAATGTTGTGTAATTCATGTTCGCCCTAGGAGAGGCGATATGAATATGTCATCTAGCGTGGATACTGAATAAAGGTCATGACAGTAACTGGGTGAGCCTATCTATTATGCGGCGATCTTTGGGTTACGACCTGGTAAGTTTTCATCAAGCTCGTGGGCCAGTGATCTTATTTATCATGCAGTACGAGTTTCCTCGTAACGTGTCTTGGTAGTAATATTCATTTTGTCCTGCACACATTTGATCTCTACTACACCGTACGTGAGTGAGTTGACGTGGATGTATTTGTTTGGATATTTGTTATTTTCCCGTCTCTCACAGGTGTCTATTTAACACCACCCTTATTTTTCTTTTTATTTGCTTGTGTTCTAGGCTTATACACCGGTTTGATTGTTTATTTTCAAGATTTGCTCTCCATTTTACCTTTTTCATTGTTGGATACATTTAAAGATTTCGTAACTATGGCAACCTCTCATCTTTCATATATTGTCTTTCTTTTGTTGCCAGCCATCTTCCCGATGTTCTTTTGTTAATTATCAGGAGATGTGGCTCCTTAGAGGTGATTGTTGTGAACCGCGTCTTTTAAAATAAGATACTATTTGAACTCGTGATTGGTATTACCGAATGATCGTTTGTGTAATTAAAGAAAGTAAATGTTTCCTTTCATAGTACGTATCCAACTTCTCGCTTTGGTGAAAGAGATGCTTCGTTCCAATGCATGCCTTAATAGGTTGTCTCTTACGTCTAAATTAATACCACCATTAACTACTTTATTAGCTATGACTGCGTCATTACTTAAAATATTTCACTTAAAATAACTTAAGCCACAATCACGTTGTTTTCTTAGATCTATTTTCGCTACACAATTATTTACACTGCCTACCAGTTTCTGACAACTTCTACCTTCGTCCTGTCCCCATGACCTACTTATCCAATCCCCTGAGAGTTTAAAGTACTTTGGCTCGATGGCGACTCCTGAATAACGTTCGTATTCGGCCTATCATTATCTCTCTGATAACTCAAATTCTCACGCCTCCCATCACCTTGCGCTATAAAATGTCCTCGCCTCCCTTTTCTGGATTGTCCCTGATAACTCTGCAGACTCCTATCACCATTGAATGTTCTATTAGTACTCTGCTGATCATTACTACTACCCCTCCTCTGATAATTATCTGACATGCGTCCCCGTCCCTCTACTCTTCTACTTTGGGGTCGATTACCACCTATGCTACTATTCAGGACCTCGATCCCGGTTCAGTCCGGTGGTATTTCAAGGTGCTCAAATACATCAGACTGGTGTAGGTAGATTTACTGTCACGTAAAAGAACTCCCTGGGGTAAAATTCCAGCACCTCGGCGTCTCCGCCAAAGCAGTTAGTGGGACGTAAAACCTATCGTATCATTGTTTTCCTTCTTCTGGAAGGGGGAAGTAGGTAGTGAGTAGTGAAGTGCTCACAGAGAGCCAACCCTACGAGCTTCTGCATTTTGTCAGACAGGATATTCTTCTACATTCACTGTACTAAATGACTTTTACTACCCTAACCTGCGAACAAAACTGAGTGAATGTAAGTCGTGAAAAGTGTCAATGGAATGCGTAATAATATGAAGAACATGTACTTCGGTATTGCTTAGAATGGTGAAGAAACCGAAAGAAAATTCATACCACAAGCGAAACAGGATACAGAAGATAGGATCAGGACAATGAATTTCACGCAAACATGGCGGATTGCCTAAAATGTATTTCCAGTAAGTTGTACCAGGTAGAGAAAAGTGCCGTAAAAACAATCGGCCACTTTTCCTTTACACTGCAGTTATGTGAAATTTAATGTCTGAAAAAATAACTGCAATGAAGCACGATTACGATTTAAACAGTGGAACGGGAGATTTAAGAAATTTCACTTCTTATCAAATTGTGTTTCATATTTTTGCCTGTTAAACCTGAAAAAAAAACCGAGGAAATTTGTTTGTTATTGCCACATGCATTTTGACACACTTATATCCGTATGCAGCGTGCTGTATACAGTACAAGGCGAAACAAACAGTACTATATGGTTTGAATTTCTTCTTCTTCTCCTTCTTCTCCTTCTTCTTCTTCTTCTCCTTCTTTTTCTTCTCCTCCTTGCTGAGCGAGGTGACCGTGCGAATAGTGGCGCGCGGCTGTGAGCTTGCATGCGGGAGAGAGGTTCAAACCTCACTGTCGGCAGCCCTGAAGATGGTTTTTCGTGGTTTCCCATTTTCACACCTTAATTAATGTCAGGAACGCATCCTTCCCGCTCGTAGCCCTTTCCAATCCCATCGTTGCCACAAGACCTATCTGTGTCGGTGCGACTTAAAGCAACTTGTAAAAAAATCTTCTGTTTCACCGCTTTACCCACACCAGTGGGGTCGCGGGTGCGAACTGTATCGTAGATATGGCCCTGCTTTACTGACGCCAACCCTATGTGGAGTGATGTAGTCACTATTACGTGTTTCCGTGGTGACTGGCAGTGTGGCGTGTTGCATGAATGCGCAGAGAATGTTGGGACGAATACAAACGACCAATCCCCGCTCCAAAATAATTAATGGGATATGATTACAATCGCCGACCAGGCCGTGAATTGAACCCGGAACCTTCTGAACAGAAGGCCTCAACGCTGATCATTCAGCCAATGAGTCGTACATGCTCTTAACATCAAGATACGTTATTATAGCATGCAAGGTAACGACGAAACACTTGTTTAACTACATCGGTGTCCGACTCGTTGGCTGAATTGTCAGCGTACTGACCTTCGGTTCAGAGCGTCCCGGGTTCAATTCCCGGCCGGGTCGGGGATTTTAACCTTAATTGGTTAATTCCAATGGCACGGGGGCTGGGCGTATGTGTTGTCTTCATCATTTCATCCTCATCATGACGCGCAGGTCGCATACGGGAGTCAAATAGAAAGACCTGCACCTGGCGAGCCGAACCCGTCCTGGGATATCCTGGCACTAAAAGCCATACGGCATTTCATTTTTACTACATCGGTATAGCATGTGTTCAAAATGTGCAGCCTCGCTTGTCACACATTATTCATAACAGTCCTGTGAGATTGTCGAACATGTTCGTGAACACAAGTTGCCCCAAGAACACAAACATTAAATGAATCTATGGTAGAGTTGGGGATAAAACTAAGCAGAACAATAGGTCTACACGTGTTGTGATGCCACAGTATTCTCATCCTATTACACAGACAGTAGAACACTCAAATTTTACACATGTATTATATAGTCTTTCGTGGGTTCGAATCCCCGTCAGGAAGTCGTAAAATTTAAGAAACGCGATTTCCACTTCCGGAGGTGCATATGGCCCTGAGGTTCACTCAGCCTACACCAAAAATGAGTACCAGGTTAATTCCTGGGGACAAAGGCGGCCGGGCGTAGAGCTAACCACTCTACCCCATCACGTGCCGTGGTTAACAATGGTGGAAGCCTTTACCTTCCACTCCTCCAAGGGCCTTCATGGCCTGTACGGAGGTGACTTTGTCTTTTGACTATATAGTCCTTAACCCAAAACAAAAATATGGAATGATTTATTTATTTCCAGAATTTTTGATTTTTGTGTAAAATATTACTTTTAATATATTTTTATCTAAAGGTGCATTTTTTCATAACGTGCCCAGAAGGAGCAGGTAAACTTCATACAAAAGATGTATAGACGTAGATTTACATACTAAGTAATGAAATGGCGTATGGCATTTAGTGCTGGGAGTGTCCGAGGGCAAGTTCGGCTTGCCGGATGCAGGTCTTTGACTTGACACCCGTAGGCAACCTGCGCGACGTGATGAGCATGAAATGATGATAAAGAACACATGCAGTCAGCCCCCGTGCCAGCGGAATTAACCAATTATGTCTGCCTGGAAACGAACCTGGGACCCCTGTGACCAAAGGCCAGCACGCTAACCATTTAGCCATGGATCCGGACACATACTAAGTGAAATAATATATTAATTTTCCAAACAACTTTGACATAAATATATTAAACTTGAACCATTGTTATATTTATTTTACAGTAGCCTATTTTTTGTGATCAACATTTTACTTATTTTCAAGATATTTTTTATCTGTTATATTAATCTATTATCTATTATCTATTATATAAATTCGTTTCAACAGTTTCAGAGAAAAGTGTACCTTTATAGAAAAATACATTTAATAATTTTTCTTTTTGCTAGGGGCTTTACGTCGCACCGACACAGATAGGTCTTATGGCGACGATGGGATAGGAAAGGCTTAGGAGTTGGAAGGAAGCGGCCGTGGCCTTAATTAAGGTACAGCCCCAGCATTTGCCTGGTGTGAGAATGGGAAACCACGGAAAACCATTTTCAGGGCTGCCGATAGTGGGATTCGAACCTACAATCTCCCGGATGTAAGCTCACAGCCGCGCACCTCTACTCGCACGGCCAACTCGCCCGGTAATAGTATTTTGCACATGAAATTAAAAAAAAGCGTTTTCTTGGAAATGAATTCATAAATTATGCCTTTTTTTTTGTTAAATAAGAACTATATAATGCTGTCTAAAATATGAGTTTTCTACGTATAATAGGATGGGAATAAGGTGGCGTTAACGAAACATATTTTGTTGAGCTTAGTTCTATTCCCAACTCTACCAGGTGTCCTTTATTCGGGAACATTCCTGGGTTGGTCATCTGA